>NC_065579.1:111815247-112115247 GCF_024542745.1 Macaca thibetana thibetana | reverse complement strand
AATTGTATAGCTGTTCCTGCCTTGAACATATGGCTCGGGAACCCAGTCTCCTTTGTGCAAATCTAGCATACTAACAAGCATGACATGTGAAAAATACTGTAGGAGAAATTCGTGGGCTATCGACACTGAAAACAGATCTCTAGAGAAATGAGATGCTTTAAGTGCAACCAGACAGGCCCATCTCCCCATTTTCTGGTTATATGATAACTCGGGGTCAGTGGCAAAGATGGTGGCAGAAGAAAACTTGGTTTTGTAACTTCTCCCTCTAGCTTAGGCTCTGAAGTTAGTCTTGAAGATGATAATGAGAATAATATTGAATCAATGTAGAACCTGTGTCCACTAAAATTGTTCATTTCTATATTTTCCCAAACTTTTTATTATAAAAAATTTCAAATGTACAGAAATATTGAAATTACAATGAACATACACAGAGCTCCTTGATTCTAAGTTGTTACCATTTTGTCATATTTGCCTTACCTATGTGTTTTCTGAACTTTTTGACAGTAAACCACAGAAATAGATCAGCATGCTTTCACTACTGGAAACATTTTTTTTTTTTTTTTTTTTTTTTTTTTTTTTTTTTGAGACGGAGTCTCGCTCTGTCACCCAGGCTGGAGTACAGTGGCCGGATCTCAGCTCACTGCAAGCTCTGTCTCCCAGGTTTATGCCATTCTCCTGCCTCAGCCTCCCGAGTAGCTGGGACTACAGGCGCCCGCCACCTCGCCCGGCTAGTTTTTTTGTATTTTGTAGTAGAGACGGGGTTTCACCGTGTTAGCCAGGATGGTCTCGATCTCCTGACCTCGTGATCCGCCCGTCTCGGCCTCCCAAAGTGCTGGGATTACAGGCTTGAGCCACCGCGCCCGGCCCTGGAAACATTTTTCTAAGTAACCAAAATATGTGGAGTTTTGGTGAGTTTTTCTGAGACAGGGTCTTGCTCTGTCACCCAGGCTGGAGTGCAGTGGTGAGATCATGGCTCGCTGGAGCCTTGACCTCCTGGGCTCAAGGGATCCTCCCATCTCAGCCTCCCAAGTAGCTGGGACTACAGGCATGCTCCACCACACCCGGCTAATTTTAAAAAAATTGTGTGTGTATGTGGAAACAGGGTCTTGCCATATTGCCCAGGCTGGTCTCAAACTCCTGGGCTCAAGTGATCCTCTGGCCTTGGCCTCCCAAAGTGCTGGGATTACAGTTTTGAGTCACTGTACCCTACTGATTAAGCTTTTATGGAGATTTTTTTCATGGGGATAGATTCATACTAAACTGTCTGAATGTCTTTTGGAGACATCAAAGTGTTCTTCCATATGTGTGAGTTCCTAGAAGTCAGGAACAGATTGTCAGGAAAGACAATAAGTGGTATCTTCACTTCCTGCTGGCAGCAGGCCCTAGAGTCAATCAGGCAGGGAGCCCCCTGTGATGTTGTGTTCAAGGCAGATTGTATTTCATCACTCTGCCAACCAGATGGATCAGTTTGGGGGTGACAGAGTTAAAATAACCACTGACTAAAGCACTGCCCCTTTGCTGGAGACATTTCTAAAAGCTACAACTAACAGAAGAATTGCTCTGCTTTTCCAAGAATGGTCACTTCTGGGAGTGTGAAAACAGGTTGTCATTAGTTAGATTGAACAGCAGAGCCATAAGTCTATAAGGCATTGCCACACTAAGCCTTAGGAAAGGGTGTACCCAGGGCCAACTTTTTTCTATGCAATTCAAGTCACAGTTCCATTTGTGCAAGTGTTGCTGAAAGAAAAATTTTTTCAAGTCAGCTGTTATTGATTAGGGTCCTCTGTTTGCAAGCGACAGAAACTGGTCAACCTAAGCCTATGGAAATTATTGGAAAGACATGGGGTGGCACTGAGAATGAAAAGAAATGCAGGCCGGGCGCGGTGGCTCAAGCCTGTAATCCCAGCACTTTGGGAGGCCGAGACGGGCGGATCACGAGGTCAGGAGATCGAGACCATCCTGGCTAACACAGTGAAACCCCGTCTCTACTAAAAATACAAAAAATTAGCCGGGCGTGGTGGCGGCGCCTGTAGTCCCAGCTACACGGGAGGTTGAGGCAGGAGAATGGCGGGAACCCGGGAGGCGGAGCTTGCAGTGAGCTGAGATCCGGCCACTGCACTCCAGCCTGGGCGACAGAGCGAGACTCCGCCTCAAAAAAAAAAAAAAAAAAAAAAAAAAAAGAAAAGAAATGCTAAAGAAGCAAGTCACAGAGAAGCAGAGCTAATGAGTAGCAAGAGCCATTAAGCAACCTCTTCAAGGCACCACCTTTAGGAATCAACTCACACTTTGTCAATCTTTAAGCCCCTTTCAAGATTCAAACACCCCAACTGATTGACCTAGGTTGCCTTACATGCCCATTCCATGGCCATAAAGGGGGCGGAGATGGGGGATGAGGACTTCGAAGGACAGTTCCATTAACTCTGTATCCAATGCAAAAGGGATGGTTTCCTAAAGCTGTTGCCAAAAGGAAGAGGAAAGAGAGCTGGGCAAGCAAAAACAGTAGATGTCTATGCATCAGCTTTTTTTTTTTTTTTTTTTTTTGAGAAAGAGTCACCCAGTGCAGTGGTGCCATCTCAGCTCACTGCAACCCCCGCCTCCCGGATTCAAGCAATTCTCCTGCCTCAACCTCCCTAGTAGCTGGGACTACAGTCACACACCACCACGCCTGGCTGATTTTTCTATTTTTAGTAGAGATGGGTTTTCACCATGTTAGCCAGGCTGGGCTCGAACTCCTGACCTCAGGTGATCCACCTGCCTTGGCCTCCAAATTGCTGGGTTTACAGACGTAAGCCACCATACCCAGCCTACACTGAAGTATTAAGGGATACAGAGGCATAATGTATGCAATTTATTCTCAAATAATACAGAAAAAATATATAGAGGGAAGAATGTGGCAAAATGTTTGAAAATAGTGAGTTTGGATAAAGAATGTGTGGGAGTTCTTTGTGCTATTCTTGAAACTTTCAAGTTTGTAATTATTTCAAAATGAAGTTCAGAAACAAAAGTCAATGGGAAAGGCAAAAGGAAATGTACTCCTCTGCTTGCATGTACAAAAGCCTTTTGATGAATTATGTGTGACAAATGAATATTTGTATGTTCACATTGCTAGATCTAAACTCTCTAGGGGAAGTTCTTAGTGCCAAGGCATGGACTCTACAACGAGTTCTCACTATTAGTGTGACAAAGCTCTACTGTGGACCGCTAAGACCTTGGGTAAGGCCTATATATTTACACCTCCTGAGGAGTCTAAGTGGGTGGAGATATCCTCTTGGCTTTTATGCTTTTCTCTTGTTTTAACAGTTATTTGGGAAAACATGTTTCAGACACAGTGTATATATTTAATGCTTTGTACTCTTTTATTTTTAATTGACAAATAATAATTGTATATATTCATGGGGTAAAATGATGTTTTCCTACATGTATACATTGTGGAATGATTAAATCAAGCTAGTTAACATATCTGTCACCTCATATGCTTATCATTTTTTGTGGTGAAAACATTTAAAATCCACTTTTTTAGTAATTTTGAAATATACAGTGCATTATTATTTATTATGATCACCATTCTGTGCAGTACATCACTAAAGCTTATTCCTCCTCTCTAACCGAAATTTTATACCCTTTGATCAAATGATCAAATGTCTCTCCTTTCCCCAACTGCCCCAGTCCCTAATGCTTTATCCTTTTTTTTTTTTTTTTTTTTTTTTTTGGAGACAGGGTCTCACTTTGTCACCCAGGCTGGAGTCCTGTGGCATGATCATGGCTCACTGCAGCCTCAACTTCCTGGGCTCAAGCAATCCTCCTGCTTCAGCCTCGTGAGTAGCTGGGACTATAAATGCATGCCATTATGCCCAGCTAATTTTTTATGTTTTTGTAGAAACAGGGTCTCACTATGTTGCCCAGGCTGGTCTCAAACTCCTGGGCTCAAGTTATCCTCCTGCCTCAGTCTCCCAAAGTGTTAGGATTACAAGCATGAGCTACCATACCAAGCCTCTACTTCTTTTTGTTTGTTTGTTTGTTTTTGAGACGGAGTCTTGCTCTGTTGCCCAGGCTGGAGTGCAGTGGTGCGATCTCCACTCACTGCAACCTCCACCTCCCCAGTTCAAGCAATTCTCCTGCCTCCACCTCCAGAGTAGCCAGGATTACAGGTGCACGCCACCACACCTGGCTAATTTTTGTATTTTTAGTAGAGGCGAGGTTTCACCATGTTGGCCAGGCTGGTCTCAAACTCCTGACCTCATTATCTGCCCGCCTTGGCCTCCCAAAGTGCTGGAATTACAGGCATGAGCCACCGCGCCTGGCCGCAGACTCTACTTTTTAATATTCATCTATAACCCCAAAATTTTCTCTCTCCAGTAGCTTACTAACTTGATTTGAAGCCAAACATCACATAGTCATTTCTTATACAAAAAGATTTTGGTATCTAGAAAGATAGTTATTGCAGCATTCTATTAACAAAATATTGGGACCAACCATCAATAGAATACATTCATGTAATGGAATATTGTGCAGATGACACAAAAGAATGAGATAGATTCATAAGACTGGATATAGAATGATCTCCAAGTAAAAGATAAATGAAGCAGCTCTGTATGAATGGATATGGAATAATCTCTGATGTATATTTTTATGATTCATGTGCAAAGTTGTGTATAATACTACTGTGTAAAAAATTGCTTGAATGAGTAAGTGATGAGTGGACAATTAGCATATGCCTGCTCAGCATATGCCTGGATACATAGACACACAGCATTTTCTGGGAAGATATACAGGAAATTGTTAATAGTGATAGCTTCTGGGAAGATATGCAGGGAATTGGTAATAGGGGAACTATGGGTGGAAATAGTGATCTGGGGCACAAGAAGAGAAGGGACACTTTCCTTTTACTTATGTCTTTTGAGCTTTTTTTTTTTTTTTTTAGACAGGGTCTCATTCTGTCACCCAATAGCAGGGACTACAAGCATGAGCCACTGCACTTGGCTAATTTTTTTGTATTTGTAGAGATGTGGTCTCACTATGTTGCTCAGGCTAGTCTCGAACTCCTGGAATCAAGCAATCTGCCCGCCTCAGCCTCCTAAAGTGCTGGGATTACAGGCATGTGCTACTGCACTCTGCCTATCTTTTGAGTTTTATATCAAAAATAAGGTAGAAGTCAGTGCTCCTTTAGGAGCAGTCCCTTGGGGTCCATTCTTGTCATGTAGGCTTTAGTGAGAATAAAGCTCTGTAGCCAGGAAAGTTGTCCTATTAGACTGTGAGTATTTTGAACTTGATTGGGCCCATGGCTTCTCACCTTCCTACTACCAGGAGCTAGTCCCATCTTTGAATATAGTAGGTGTTAAATAATTGTTTATTGAATCAAGTTCAACTGGATTTATTTGCAGTGTTTATGAGGCACCTTTACATACATTTTTGCTTGCTGGTTTAAATATAGGCTTTTTAGCCCCTTATGTGTCTCCATCTTTTCTATTCTTAAGGAAGAAGATAAAACAAATATTTACTTTCTTACCTCAAGAATTTAGAACTTAGTCAGTCAGTGGACGTAAGTTGTTGTCTCTTTTTTTTGGAAGGCATTTTAGTATAACAAGCCAGCATGTACAACATGTTCATGTTGTAACTGAATAATCCCACCTTTGGCAATTTACCATAAGGAAATAATTATACAGCTCAGAAAATGCTGTATGTATAAGCATGTTTATTTATTACAGTATTGTTGATAATACTGACATTTTAGAAACAATCAAAATGATCGTTGGTAGGTAACTAGTTAATTTTTTTTTTTTTAAAGATGAAGTTTCACTCTTATAGCCCTGGCTGGAGTGCAGTTGTGCGATCTCTGCTCACTGCAACCTCCACCTCCCAGGTTCAAGAGATTCTCCTGCCTCAGCTTCCTGAGTACCTGGGGTTACAGGCATGTGCCACCATGCCCGGATAATTTTTGTATTTTTAGTAGAGACAGGGTTTCACCATGTTGGCCAGGCTATTCTTGAACTCCTGACCTCAAGTGATCCACCCACCTTGGCCTCCCAAAGTGCTGGGATTACAGGCATGAGCCACCATGCCCAGCTGGTAACTGGTTAATTAAAGAATTATATCAGAAAACCAAACACCGCATGTTCTCACTCATAGGTGGGAACTGAACAATGAGACCACTTGGACTCGGGAAGGGGAACATCACACACAGGGGCCTATTATGGGGAGGGGGGACGGGGGAGGGATTGCATTGGGAGTTACACCTGATGTAAATGACGAGTTGATGGGTGTTGACAAGTTGATGGGTGCAGCACACCAACATGGCACAAGTATACATATGTAACAAACCTGCACGTTGTGCACACGTACCCCAGAACTTAAAGTATAAAAAAAAAAAAAGAATTATATGTCCATTGAGTGTGCCCATTAGAAATGATGATTTATATTTCTAACTTGTATTTATAATGAGGAAAAATATCTACAGGATATTGTTAAGTGATAAAAACAGGTTACATAGTAGCATGTGTATGATCCCATTTATATCAGGTTTTATACAGAGATCACTATATATATGTATACATAGGCATCAGGGAGAAATTTCATCAAAATGTTTTTATTTATTTATTTTATTTTTGTATTTTTGGTAGAGATGGGGTTTCACCATGCTGGCCTGGCTGGTCTCGAACTCCTGACCTCAAGTAATTCAGCTGTCTAGGCCTCTAAAAGTGTTGGGATGACAGGCATGAGCCACTGCACCCGCTATTTTATTTATATACGTATTTTTGAGACAGGGTCTCACTCTGTTGCCCAGGCTGGAGTGTAGTAGAGCAATGACGGCTACCAGCAGCCTCAAACTCCTGGGCTCAAGTGAGCCTCCTGCCTCAGCCTCCCCAGTAGCTGGGACTACAGGAGCATGCCACTAAGTCTGGCTAATTTAAAAATTTTTATTTTGTAGAAATGGGGTGTATGTTATCCAGGCTGATTTCAAACTCCTGGCCTCAAGCTATCCTCCTCCCTCTTCAGCCTCCCAAAATGTTGGGATTACAGGCATCAGCCACCATGCCCAGCCCCAAATATTTTAAGTGTTCATCTCTTCATGTGAGGTGATTTTTAATTTCCTCTCTCTATGTTTTTTCATATTGTTTACAGTTTTTCTGGAGTGTTCATTGTATCACTTTTACCCAAAAACTATTGAAAAAAGCATTCAAGTGATTTATTTAGTTACTCTTTGTCTCAATAAATATTTGTTGTTGATTGCACCAGACTATCCTGGAATTACCTCTCCTATTTTAAAGGCTGCAAGATTTTCTATGCATAATAGGAGAAAGCACTGAAGCTAAGTACTTATACGTATCAAGGTTCCTTTTGAAAAATTTAAGCACCAGAAAAAAAAAAAATCAGAACAGTAGTTGTCTCTGGAAAGGGTAGGAGTGGTGACTGACAGGGAAGGAGTGTGAAGGAACTTTTTAGGATGATGGTAATGTTCTGTATCTTTATAGAGGTTTGGGTTACAGAGGACAATGCATTTGTCAAAACTCAGCAAATTTACCAAATTTACTCTTGTTTTTTTTGTTGTTTTTTTTTTTTTGAGACAGGGTCTCACTCTGTTGCCCAGGCTGGAGTGCAGTGGCACGATCTCAGCTCACTGCAACCTCTGCCTCCTGGATTCAAACAATTCTCCCACCTCCTGAGTAGCAGGGGAAGTACAAGCATGTGCCACCATGCCCGGTTAATTTTTATATTTTCAGTAGAGAACGGGTTTCACTAATTTCACTACGTTAGCCAGGCTGATCTCGCGCTCCTGGCCTCAAGTGATCCACCCGCCTTGGCCTCCCAGAATGCTGGGATAACAGGCGTGAGCCACCTCTCCCAGCCAGCAAATTTACTGTTAAGATTTATGCATTCCTCTGTATATCAATTTACATCAAAAGGAGAAAGAATCAAACAAATTTGGCTTTAGTTAGTGATATTGATATCTGGAATTTACTTTGAAATGCACCAAAAATAAAATAGATTGATTAATAAATGGATAAAGAAATGGATAGATATATAATAAGGGAGGCGGGTGTGGGGACTCACGCCTATAACCCTAGCGCTTTGGGAGGCTGAGGAGGGTGGATTGCTTGAGCCCAGGAGTTCAAGACCAGCCTGGGCAACAGAGCAAGACTGAATCTCTTGAAAAATATATACACATATATATATAAAAAAAAGCAAATATAATAAAATGTTAATAATAGAGTCTAGGTGGTTTGTATACATGTGCTCACTAGGAAATTCTTATAATTTTTGTTTAAAATTTTTCATAACAACATGTTGAGAAAAATATGTCTCAATCGTCTGTTGATATACTGCATGTATACATATTTTATCCTTATACACTAAATTCCACATACTGAATTTTGAAAGTTGCTCCCAAGAAAGATTCAGCCTGTTTGTACAGGTAAGCTATACAAAAGCATATATGTACATATGACATAACTAGTGAAAGGGCTGTCTTTGTAAGCATGCGAACTGTGCAGTTACACAGGGCCCTCCCTTGGTTTAATATCTTACTGTTTTAAGGTTTTTGTTTTTTTTTTTGAGATGGAGTTTAGCTCCTGTTGCCCAGGTTAGAGTGTAATGGCACGATCTCGGCTCACTGCAACCTCTACCTCCCAGGTTCAAGTGATTCTCCTGCCTCAGCCTCCTGAGCAGCTAGGATTGCAGGCATGCGCCACCACATTAGCCTGGCTAATTTTGTATTTTTAGTAGAGATGGGGTTTATCCATGTTGGTCAGGCTGGTCTCGAACTCCTGACCTCAGGTGATCCACCCGCCTCAGCCTCCTAAAGTACTGGGATTACAGGCGTGAGCCACCATGCCCAGCCAAAGTTTTTTTTTTCTATTTTTTTTTTTGAGACAGAATCTCGTTCTGTCACCCAGGATAGAGTGCAGTGGCCCGATCTTGGCTCACTGCAACCTCTGCCTCCCAGGTTCAAGCGATTCTCCTCCCTCAGCCTCCCGAGTAGCACCTATAGGTGCCCGCCACCACGCCTGGCTAATTTTTGTGGTTTTAGTAAAGACGAGGTTTCGCCATGTTGGCCAGGGTCTCAAACTCCTGACCCTGTGATTCATCTGCCTCAGCCTCCCAAAGTGCTGGGATTACAGGCATGAGCCACTGCACCTGGCTTGAAATTCTTAATAATCTTTTAACAAGAAGCCCTGCATTTTTATTTTGCTCTGGGCCCTGTAAATCATGTGGCCAGTCTTAATTAGTGAACAATAAAAATATTACTAATATATATTATGTTCTCCTTATGCCAGGCACTATGTTAAACATTTTGCATTCATTATCTCATTGAATCTTCAAAGAAAGACTAAAGGGGTAGGTAATATTAATATTCCCATTTTACAGCTGAACATACTGAGGCTCAAGGAAGTTAAGCTACCTTTCAACTTCACACATTTATTATACCTTCAGTATGCATGGTAGCACAGTATGCATAGTAGGCACTCAATAAATGTTTACTGAATAAATAATAATAACAGCAACTCCCATTTATTGAGCACCTTCCATGAGCCTAGAATGCCTCAGCTGAAAGATGACACGCTGTCCCCTAACCCAGACTCCCCAGCTTTTGCATCATTTCCTCAGGGCCACAGTCCTTGACACCCTAAATGAGGTCAGGTCTCTTTTTATGGTACCCTAGGCTTCGTGATAGCACTCATCACAATTGAAGTTAGGTAGTTCTTTAATTCCTGCCTTCCACTCTAGATTGAAATCTCAGTGAAGACAGTGACTCATTTTCATCCCTTCACTCCTTTATTCCCAGCACCAGCTATACCTGAAGCATAGCCTGCCTCCTGCCAGTGCTTGATAATATATTTTCTCATTTAATCCTCAACTCTGTGAAGTAAAATTGTTACCATCATTCTACATGTGAAGAAACTAAGGCTCAGAGAAGTGAAGTCCCAGTCACCCCACCTTGGGAGAAGAGTCCCATCATCATGTGGACCTACGTCTGTTTGGCTCCAAAACCTCTTACCATTTCACCGCAGCTCACTGTTGCCATGTGATAAACAATCTGCTTGACGTTATTTTCTATCCCTAGGCACCACTTATTCCTTTAATATCCCTTCCAGTTTCTATTTTTGTTATCTGACCTCCAGGCTCTCTAATGAAACAGAGACATGCTTTCCAACAAGTAATCATGGCAAGTGATATTATAAACAAGCTAGCTGAAGCCAGGATTTTATTTTTTAACCTTGATGAGTGAACCAGCTGGAAACACTACCTTTAAAAGTGAAGGCTCTAATTTCCTTTTAGTACTAATTCCTCTCTTGTCCTAGGAGATACCCTGAAGCTGCCTCGGGTTTTGTAATTGCAAAGTCATCACCAACGTCCAGTTCTAGGTGAAGGCCTGAAATAATTGAGGTAAAACAAATGAAGGCTGGACACAGTGGCTCACGCCTATAATCCCAGCACTTTGGAAGGCTGAGGCGGGTGGATCAGGTGAGGCCAGGAGTTCAAGACCAGCCTGGCCAACGTGGCAAACCCCATCTTTAATAAAAAATAACCCCACCAAAATTAGCCAGGCATAGTGGCGCGTGCCTGTAGTCCCAGCTATTTGGGAGGCTGAGGCAAGAGGATCACTTGAACCTGAGAGGTGGAGGAGGTTGCAGTGAGCCAAGATTGCACCACTGCATTCCAGCCTGGATGACAGAGCAAGACTCCATCTCAAAACAAACAAACAAAAAACAAATGAAGATGCTTCAGGCTGCTAATAAGGTATCTTTTAGTAGTTATCTGCCTCTATATATTGATTTCTATAAAGAAATGTTTCTCCCTAAGTATGGATCTAGATTGTCCTATGCTTGTGCACTATTGGATATCTTTTTTTTTTTTTTAAATAGTCTCTCTCTGTCACCCAGGCTGGAGTGCAGTGGTGCAATCTCAGCTCACTGCAACCTACTGGGTTCAAGTAATTCTCCTGCCTCAGGCTCCCACGTAGCTGGGATTACAGGCACACACCACCACACCCGGATAATTTTTGTTTTTATTAGAGATGGAGTTTCACCATGTTCGCCAGGGTGGTCTCGAACTCCTGACCTCAGGTGATCCTCCCGCCTCGGCCTCCCAAAGTGCTGGGATTACACGCATGAGCCATCGTGCCTGTCTCATTACTGGATATCTTTACAGAGCTGAGAGGCCTGTTCTTTAGACAGTTATCTGTGAGGGTCATGGAAGTGGGATGGAGAGAAATGCTGAGAGAGTGTGCAGGCTTGTTTTCTTCAGTCAGTGCTGGAGGAGAAGCTGTGAACAAGAAATGGAGGGCACTTGGCCCAGGATTTTATGGCATGGATTGTTGAGTTCCACCTGTGGTGTTAAAGACTGAAAATCCCAGACCTCAGGAATTGAACTGATGACAGATTGTGTTGTATTATGTCTTTTGTAGGGCATAGGACAAGAGGACGGCCTCTGATGATGGTAGAGTTTCCAGAAGCCCTGCGAATCTGCCATTCTGATAGCGAGTTTAGACTGTGGACCTTTCACAGCAGCCACTGCTAATAGCAGTATAGTTAACCCTGTCTATTATACTTTCTGTAAACAAAAGTCAAAACCTGTTAACAATCACAGCTTGACCTCGGTTGTGTTCTTGGGCTTATTTCACTTTCTTGGAAGAACTTCAAATACTTCCCAATTCAGTGGTGGAAGCAATGGTGACAGTCATCAGTGCAGGAGAGTGGTGCCCACTGGAGCTACATTCTTATTAGGGTGAGAGAGAGCAGCACTCCAGCAGATCCAGAAGGTTGTGGGAGAACAAGAACTGTTCCCTGAAAACAGGGAGCTGTATCAGAAATATGGGAGGAGGAAGAGATTGCTTTCTCAAGGCAATGTGCCATGAGGGCTTAAGTAATCATAATTTGAACATTAAAAGTATGATTTTAGGCCGGGAGTGGTGGCTCACACCTGTAATCCCAGCACTTTGGGAGACCAAGGTGGGCGGATCACCTGAGGTCGGGAGTTCGAGACCAGCCTGACCAACATGGAGAAACCTCGTCTCTACTGAAAATACAAAATTAGCCGGGCGTGGTGGCACATGTCCGTAATCCCAGCTACTCGGGAGGTTGAGACAGGAGAATTGCTTGAACCCGGGAGGCGGACGTTGCGGTGAGCCGAGATCTCATCATTGCACTCCAGCCTGGGCAACAAGGGCAAAACTCCGTCTTAAAAAAAAAAAACAAAAAAGTAGGATTTTAATATCCAAAATATATAAGGAACTCAAACAACTTAATAGCAAGAAAACAACCTAATTAAAAAATTTCAAAGGATCTAAATAGGTATTTCTCAGAAGAAGACATACAAATGGTCAATAGATGTATGAAAAAATGTTCAGCATTACTAATCATCAGAAGAATGCCAAATAAAAAACCACAGGGAGATATTGCCTCCCACCTGTTAGAATGGCTGTCATCACAAAGATGAAAGGTTACAAGTGTTAGAGAGGATGTGGAGAAAAGGGTACCCTTGTATACTGTTAGTGGGAATGCAAATTAGTATAGCCATTATGGAAAAGAGTAAGTAGTTTCCTCGAAGAACTAAAAATATAACTACCATATGATCAAGCAATCCTACTTCTGGAAATATATCCAAAGGAATTGAAACCAGTTTGTGAAAGAGATATCTGCACTCCCATGCTCATTATTCACATTATTCACAATAATTGTACTGAATTATTCAGCATTATTCACAATAACCAAGATATAGAATCAATCTTGTCTATCAATGGATGAATGGATAAAGAAAATGTGCTATGTATACACAATGGCCTGTAAAAAGAAATACTGCCATTTGCCACAACATGGATGAACCTGGAGGACCTTATTTTAAGTGAAATAAGCCAGGCACAGAAAGGCAAATATTGCATGATCTGACTTTTATCTGGAATCACACAGGAGTAGACAGTAGAATGTGGTTAACTCACAGTAGCAGACAGACAGTAGGATGGTGGTTAACTGAGGGTTGGTTGCAGGGAGAGGGAAAAGGGAGATGTTCATCAAGGGGTAGAACATTTTGGCTAGACAGGAGGAATAAGTTTTTAGGATCTATTGAACAACATGGTGGCTATAATTAATATTAATGTAACGTATATTTCAAAATTGCTGAGAGTAAATTTTAAATGTTCACACCACAAAAAATGATGAATATGTGAGGTGATAGATGTGTTCATTAGCTTGATACATTTGATAATGTATACATCACATTGTACCCCACAAATACATATGATTATTATTTGTCAACTAAAATTTTTAAAAAATTAGGGCCGGGCACAGTGGCTTACACCTGTTATCCCAGCACTTTGGGAGGTGGAGGCAGGTGGATCACTTGAGCCCAGAAGTTTGAGGCAACCTCATGACTATGAAAAATAAAAAAAATTAGCCAGGCCTGTTGGTGCACACCTGTAGTCCCAGCTACTCAGGAGGCTGAGGTGGGAGGATCACTTGTGCCCAGGAAGTTGAGGCTGCAGTAAGCCATGTTCGTGCCACTGCACTCCAGCCTGGGCGACAGAGTGAGACCCTGTCTCAAAAAAAAAGAAGGTCTGATCTTATTTTGTAGTCACTGGCTAGTGAGATATGACGTATAATCGAGTCACTGTATATGAGAGCCAGTCTCTAAGATGACTCTCAATGATTCTCACTTTCTGGTATTAATGTCCTTATGTTGTCTTCTTCCATAATGAATTAGGGCTAGTCTATGTGAACAAGAGTATGGCTGAGGTTACAAGGGGTGACTTCCAAGGGTAGACTGTGAAGGACTTGCTACTTCCACTTTAGTCTCTTGGATTGCTTACCCTGGGGGAGGCCAGCATTCATCTCATGAGGACTCTCCAACAACTTTGTAGAGGGGCCCACTAGAGGACGAACTGTGGCTTCCACCAGTATCCAGCACGGACTTACCAGCTGTGTGAGTAAGCCATTGGAAGTGGATCTTCCAGCCCCATTCAAGTCTTCAAATGACTGCAGCCTTGGTTAACATCTGACTGAACCCCACGAAAAATGCCTAACTAGACCTGCCCAGTCAAGTGGCTCCCAAATTCCTGACCTGTAGAAACTGTGAGAGATAATAATGTTTATATTTAAGTTAAGCCACTAAGTTTGGGGATAATGTGTTATGCAGCAATAGATAATTAAAACACTATGCTATAGATTCTACAGAATAAATGTCTATATAAAACTGCCTTTGGGAGGCCGAGGTGGGCAGATCACCCAAGGTCAAGAGTTCGAGACCAGCCTGGCCAACGTGGTGAAACCCTTTCTCTACTAAAAATACAAAAATTAGCTGGGCATGGTGGCGCACGCTTGTAATCCCAGCTACTTGGAAGGCTGTGGCAGGATAATAGCTTGAACTCGGGAGGTGGAGGTGTCAGTGAGCCAAGATCATGCCATTGCACTCCAGCCTAGGCAACAAGAGCGAAACTCCATCTAAAAAACAAACAAACAGACAAACAAAACTGCCTAAAGAGTCCAGGAAGGTCTTCAGTTAAAAAAGGGGAAATGAGTTGAGTCTTCAGGGATGACTAGGAGCTTACAGGTATGGAGTTAGGGTGGAGAATAGGAAGTCATTTCGGGCTGAAGGAACAGTTTGACCACAGTAAGAGGGCATGGCCTATTTGAAAAACAACAATTAGTTCAGCATGACTCAGTTGCAGTGTGTTTAAAGAATGAAGTAGAGATTAGAAGATCAGACAGGAGTCAGCTGACAGAGGACCTTATATGCCATGCCCATGTTTTGTTTTGTTTTGTTTTTTTCCGAGACAGTCTTGCTCTGTTGCCCAGGCTGGAGTGCACTGCAATCTCCGCCTCCCAGGTTCAAACAATTCTGCCTCAGCCTCCTGAATAGCTGGGATTACAGGTGCATGCCACCATGCCCAGCTAATTTTTGTATTATTATTATTATTATTATTTTGAGATGGAGTCTTGCTCTGTCACCCAGGCTGGAGTACAGTGGTGTGATCTCGGCTCACTATAACCTCTGTTGCCTGGGCTCAAGCGATTCTCTTGCTTCAGCCTCCCGAATAGCTGAGTAGCTGAGATTACAGGCACACACACTTCACCCGGCTAATTTTTTTGTATTTTTAGTAGAGAGGGTTTCAGCATCTTGGCCAGGCTGGTCTTGAACTCCTGACCTCGTGATCCACCCATCTCGGCCTCCCAAAGTGCTGGGATTACAGGCGTGAGCCACTGCGCTCGGTCAATTTTTGTGTTTTTTGTAGAGAGGGGGTTTCACCATGTTGGCCAGGTCGGTCTCCAACTCCAGACGTTGTGATCCACCCACTGCAGCCACCCAAAGTGCTGGGGTTACAGGCATCAGCCACCGCGCCCGGCCATGTTTGCTGTTTTATCCTGAAGGCAATGAGAAGCCATTGAAGAATTTTATTGTATTTTATTTTATGTTATCTTTTTTTGAGACAGAGTCTTGCTCTGTTGCTTAGGGGGGAGTGCAGTGGCTTGATCTCAGCTCACTGCAACCCCCGCCTCCTGAGTTCAAGCGATTCTCCTGCCTCAGGCTCTCCAGTAGCTGGAATTACAGGCGCCCAGCACCATGCCCAGCTAATTTTTGTATTTTTAGGAGAGACGGGGTTTCATTTTGCTGGCCAGGCTGGTCTTGCACTCCTGACCTCAAGTGATCCACCCACCTTGACCTCCCAAAGCACTGGGATTATAGGCGTGAACCATTGCGCCCGGCCCATTGAAGAATTTTAAAGCAAACAGCTGACATAATCAATTGTACATTTTAGAATGATGGCCAAACGAAAGATGGATTGGAGGAATGAGGTTACAACCAGGTAGAAGTAGTGAGAGTAACTTGAAGACAACCTTTTTTTTTGTTTGTTTTGTTTTGAGATGGAGTTAAGCTCTTGTTGCCCAGGCTGGAGTGCAATGGTGTAATCTCTGCTCACCGCAACCTCCGCCTCCTGGGTTCAAGCAATTCTCCTGCCTCAGCCTCCCAAGTAGCTGGGATTACAGGCATGTGCCACCACGCCCGGCTAATTCTGTATTTTTAGCAGAGACGGGGTTTCTCCATGTTGGTCAGGCTGGTCTCGGACTCCCAACCTCAGGTGATCCGCGCACCTTGGTCTCCCAAAGTGCTGGGATTACAGGCGTGAGCCACTGCGCCCGGCCTTGAAGACTACCTTTTAAGATTTTCCACTTCTGCTGAGGATTCAACCTGCACTAGAAACTGGTAACTAATTAAATGGAGAGATTGAAGGAAAGAGACGAGTCTAAAAAACGTTTCCTCCAATTTTTTTTTTTTTTTTTTTTTTTTTTTTTTTTTTTGAGGCGGAGTCTTGCTCTGTCGCCCAGGCTGGCGCGCAACGTCGCAATCTGAGCTCACTGCAACCTCTGCCTCCTGTGTTCAAGCGATTCTCCTGCCTCAGCCTCCCGAGTAGATGTGATTACAGGCATGTGCCACCATGCCCGGCTAACTTTTTGTATCCTTAGTAGAGATGGAGTTTCACCATGTTGGCCAGGCTGGTCTCCTGACCTCAGGTGATCTGCCCGCCTTGGCCTCCCAAAGTGCTAGGATTACAGGTGTGGGCCACCTTGCCTGACATTCCTCGAATTTCTTAAGGTGTAACTCCCATTTCTATTCACCAATTAAATTTTTTTAAATTAAATTTTGCTTCTATTTACTTCACCTATTTTCCAGTAAATTTGTATCCATTTCATTATCTGAGAATTTCCACCTTCATTTTCCTTTTTCCTCTTCCTGCTCTTTGTGAACAAAACCTTTCCTTTTATTAAATATATAACAGGTGTGGCAGAGTTCTTTCTGTCCTCTATTGAGTATTGTACAGGCAAGGCACAGTTCTTGATTTCATAGTCAATAGCCATCTACTTCTTTGAAATTGTTTTTCAACTAGTAGAGTGATTTTCATCCCTAACACCTAATTATGACCTAGTACCCAACACTCTAAGAGTTCGAATTCAGGAAATTCACTTGATTTGAGCTGATTTTCTTATCCAGGAACTATGTATTTAGAAATACCACTTAGATGAGTGTAGTGTCCATAGCCTTAGTATTTCAAGAATTAAAGAAAAAGTAACAACATGCGAGTCATGTAATTTTGTAATCAAGTTGGGAAGAAGAATCATTGCAGTAAATGTACTAAAATGCCAGACTTTGAATAGCACTTTTTTTCCTGTGGTTGTTTTTTTTTTTTTTTTTTTTTTTTTGAGACGGAGTCTCGCTGTGTCTCCCAGGCTGGAGTGCAGTGGCGCGATCTCGGCTCACTGCAAGCTCCGCCTCCCGGGTTCACGCCATTCTCCCGCCTCAGCCTCCGAGTAGCTGGGACTACAGGCGCCCGCCACCACGCCCGGCTAATTTTTTGTATTTTTAGTAGAGACGGGGTTTCACCGTGTTAGCCAGGATGGTCTTGATCTCCTGACCTCGTGATCCGCCTGTCTGGGCCTCCCAAAGTGCTGGGATTACAGGCTTGAGCCACCGCGCCCGGCCCCCTGTGGTTGTTTCAAAACTATTTGTGCCTCAGTAAAAAATTAATATCAGTGAAATTCATGTCATCTTATTTGTGGAAGTAACTGTGGTATTTAAAAAGTAACCACTTAATTTTTGTCATCACAAAAGCCCAAGAAAAGTAATGTTAAAAATGAGTAAATGGAGCTGACTATTTTTACCAGAGTGCTTAGTGGGAAGAATTCAAGCATAAAGGACATTGATTAATGTACTTAACTTTTTCAGCATTTAATTGATGAAAATGGAGGCTTACCAAAAAGTTTCTAGGGTGCAAAATGTCTAATGAATATTTTAAATGTATCTTTAGATAAAACAATTTTATAGCATAATTAAAGGTAAAATTGCAAAATCCAAGGTAGTAGTTTTTTTCTAAGAAGAAAACTTTTTTTCTGATTACATAATTGAGACATGCTTATTTTTTAAAAATTCAGTTAATACATAAAAGCAGGAAATAAATTACATAAACCTCACTAGCCACAGATAAGTGTTGTCAGCACTTTGTGAACTTGCTCCCAGCTGTCTCTTCATCCATATATTTGTGTAGGCATATGTATGCACAGGATTTGACTTACACAGATTCATATTCTACATACTGTTCTGTAAACTGATCCTTTAATTTTGCAACACATTGTGGACATCTTTCCACATCTATAAATATAAATCTATTCTAGCTTTCTAAACGGATGCATAGTATCACACTCTATATAAATAGACATGGTGAACATCCCTGTCCTATTTCTTTTCTTCTTTTAATTTATTTATTCAAATAAAATATGGCTTAGAGCCCACACTCTGAAGATGGATAAGAATTATTTCTGGGATTTCTTTCTGTACTGCAGTGAAGTATACAAGACCTCTAGGTTTTGGGTGGTCGAGTGGTCCCGGGTCACTGAAACGGGGTGATGCTGTTGATTTACTTTCGTCTGACCAGACAGCTGTCACCAGCACTCCTTCCAGGGTCTCAGTGCTTAGTGAACTGTCTCCCAGGCATCCTGCAGTCATCCCTGCTTGAGTCCTGTCCTCTGTTGCAAGCTTCAGGAGAGGAAAGCATTTGGAAATCCTAAAAATCCCAGGCCAGGAGTGGTGGCTCATGCCTGTAATCCCCGCATTTTGGGAAGCCAGGGCGGGTGGATCACCTGAGGTCAGAAGTTTGAGACTAGCCTGGCCAACATGGCAAAACCCCATTTCTACTAAAAATACAAAAAATTAGCCAGGCGTGGTGGTGCACACCTGTAATCCCAATTACTTTGGAGGCTGAGGCACAAGAATGGCTTGAACCTGATAGGGCGGAGGTTGTAGTGGGCCAAGATCATGCCGCATATGCCAGCTTGAGTGACAGAGTGAGACCCTGTCTCAAAAAAAAAAAAAAAAAAAAAAAAAAAATCCCTGCCAGGCGCAGTGGCTCATGCCTGTAATCCCAGCGCTTTGTGGGGGCGAGGCGTTTGGACCACGAGGTCAGGAGTTTGAGACCAGCCTGGCCAACATGGTGAAACCCCATCTCTACTAAAGATACACAAAATTAGCTGGGCATGGTGGGGCGCGCCTGTAATCCCAGCTACTCAGGAAGCTGGAGCAGGAGAATTGCTTGAACCTGGAAGGCCGAGGTTGCAGTGAGTTGTGATCGCGCCACTGCACTCCAGCCTGGGTGACAGAGCAAGACTCCATCTCAAAAAAAAAAAAAAAAAAAAATCCCACAACCCTTCCCCAGACTCAGTGCGATTCATCCTTTCTTTATGTTAGCAAAGAGTTCTTGGAAAACAAAGGCCTATTAATTCTTTAGGTCAACAGAAAGGTAAAACTCTAGCCCAGGCTAGTTTCTTAGGAGATGGGAAGAAGGGAAACTGCTGCTCAATGTTTCCAGATAAACCTGTAACAGATAACGATACAGTTGACTTTGGGTGTGTTATGTAACCTCCTTAAACCTCAAATTCTTTACAAGATAGCAACAAATAGCAACTGTATCCTGCCAGCTGTAGAGGCCAAAAAACTTAGTTGGTTGGCCTAAGTCAAGAATATTTCTCATTCTCTCACCTGCAAGCCATCACATTCTGCCTGTTGAACCTTCAAAGAGATCCAGAATCTGACCTTTTCTCCCCGCCTCCACTGCTTGCAGCTTGGTCTATCATGTCTTACCTGCGCCTTTGCAGTAGACTCCTAACAGGTCTCTTTGTGATCACTTTTCAAGGCAATAGCCCATGACTTTTTAAAACGCATGATGGCTTTACATCTAACTTGGAGAAAAAAGCAAAATTCTTAGACTAGCCTAGAAAGCCCTTCTATGTGAATTAGCCCCACTTGTCTCACCTCAGCCCCAACCATCCTCCTCTTCAGTCATCTACCCTTGCCAAACCTGTCAAGCATGCTCCTTGCACTTGCTGTTTTCTTGGCCACTAGCTATTTTCAAGGCTAATGGTTGTCTCCAACCATTAGCTCAAACCATTCCCTTTATCAGTATCCTCATATCCCCATACTCTGCTTCATTTTTCTCCACAGCACTTTTCATTGACACACTGTATGTTTACTTATTTTTTTCACTATTTCCCTTTTTTTTTTTTTTTTTTTTTGAGACAGAGTCTTGCTCTGTCACCCAGGCAGGAGTGCAGTGGTGCAATCTCGGCTTACTGCAACCTCCGCCTCTCAGGTTCAAGCTATTCTCATGTCTCAGCCTCCCAAGTACATGGGATTATAGGCATGTACCACCAGACCCGGCTAATTTTTATATTTTTAGTAGAGGCAGGGTTTCACTATGTTGGCCAGGCTGGTCTTGAACTCCTAACCTCAAGTGATCCACCTGCCTCGGCCTCCCAAAGTGCTGGGATTACGGGCGTGAGTCACCGCGCCCGGCCTTATTATTTGTCTCTTAAAGCTGGAATGTAAGCCTGTTGAAGGAAGAGACTTGTGCTATAAGCAGTGCCTGGCATGCATTAGGGGTTCAATAAATATTTTCCGAATGAATGAATGGAAAATAATAATCCCTGACTTTCAGAGTTGGGGTGAGGATTCATTGAGATAATGTAGTGCCTAGCAAATAGTGAGGACTATGCAAATATAGATTACTATTGCATATGATTGCTATTATGTTTAAGCTAGGCTTTGAAGAATATATTGTTTAAAAGGGCATTCCAGCAAAGAGACTGACTGGAGCAGAAGCCTAGAAGTAGGAAGTACCCTGTAGGTGGGTGTGAACTGCATTAAGAATGTGTGAGAAAACTGGTTATTGGCAAGAGATAGGGCTGGAAATAGAGTGACAGAGTGAATGTGGAGGAAATTGAATTAAAAGCTCAGAAATCTAGGTTTTTGTCCCTAACAGTAGGGGGACCATCTGGGATTTTCAGCAGAGAAAGATATAAGATATTGGGTTTTTTGTTTGTTTGTTTTAAGATGGAATCTTACTCTGTCACCCAGACTGGAATACAGTAGCGCAATCTTGGCATATTGCAACCTCCACCTCTCAGTTTTAAGCAATTCTCCTGCCTCAGCATCCCGAGTAGCTGGGATTAACAGGTGCCCACCACCACGCTCAACTAATTTTTGTATTTTTAGTAGGGACAGGGTTTCACCATGTTGGCCAGGCTGGTCTCAAACTCCTAACCTCAAGTGATCCGCCTGTCTCGGCCTCCCAAAGTGCTGGGATTACAGGCGTGAGCCACCATGCCCGGCCAGATCTTGGTTTGATAATTGATTATCCTGTGTTGCAAAGTTGCATTTTCTAGCTTGTAGGGAGTAGATTTGTTAATCAGAGAAAACAATGAGCTTAAGAAATGTTTGTTTTTGTTGTTTTGTTTTTGTTTGAGACAAGGCCTCACTCTTGTTGCCCAGGCTGGAGTACAGTGGTGCCATCATGGCACACTGCAGGTTTGACCTCCTGGCCTCAAGTGATTCTCCCACCTTAGCCTACTGAGTAGCTGGGACTAAAGGCATGCACCACCACATCCAGCTTCTTTAAGAAACTTTGATGGACTTTTTTGAATAGAAGCTGATGGGACCTTGCCTAGACCTTATCTATAACCCTTCTTTTCATGTAAGCATCAAACATGCTCTACAGGGGCGGGTGGGGCCTGGGAAAACCTGAGAGAGCCTTGTGATTCACTTTTAGACTATCTGCACTGCCTGGGGTTCTAATTCAGTTATTTCCTCTTTCAAGATTCATGTTTGCTTAACTTTTGGATTAAGTTTATTTCAAAACTTGATGGTGTTTTGTGTTTTGGTTTTCCATCTCATATACAATGTCTAAACGTATCTCTCTCCATTATATACCCCATTACCCCATTTTCAGTATAAAGTCTTGCTATTTAAAGTGTGGCCCTGGAATCAGCTGCATTACCTTTTTTTTTTTTTTTTTTTAGATAGAGTCTCGGTCTGTAATTTAGTCATTTAGGTTGTGCAGTGGCATGATCTTGGCTCACTGCAACCTCCGCCTCCCAGATTCAAGCAATTCTCCTGTGTCAGCTTCCCGAGTAGCTGGGATTACAGGCACACACCACCACACCCGGCTAATTTTTGTATTTTTAGTAGATATGGGGTTTCACCATATTGGTCACGCTGGTCACGAACTCCTGACCTCAGGTGATCCACCTGCCTCAGCCTCCCAAAGTGCTGGGATTACAGGTGTGAACCATTGTGCCTGGCCAGGACCAGCTGCATTATCATCACTTGGAAGCTTGTTAAAATACAGATTTCTCAGGACCCACTCAGTCCCACTGACTTAGCAAATGCATTTAACAAGATCCCGGTGATGTGTGTGCACTTGAGCTTTAAGAAGCACTCCTCTTAAGCATCTCTTAACCCATGGCTCCTCCAGTCTCCCTCAAGGGCCCCTTAGCACCTCTAATATTCTAAATAAATGTTCTGAACAAGTTCCTTAGCCACTCTCTCCAACTAGAAAGTTTTGTACACTCTACGTTTTGTTTAGAAAATTTGGACTGAGCATGGTGGCTCATACCTGTAATCCCAGCACTTTGGGAGGCCGAGGTGGGTGGATCACCTGAGGTCAGGAGTTTGAGACCAGCCTGACTAACATAGTGAAACCCCATCTCTACTGAAAACACAAAATTAGCTGGGTGCGGTGGTGCATGCTTGTAATCCCAGCTACTCGGGAGGCTGAGGCAGGAGAATCTCTTGAACCCAGGAGGCGGAGGTTGCAGTGAGCCAAGATCATGCCATTGCACTCAGTTTGGGCAACAAGAGAGAAACTCCATCTCAAACCAAATAAATAAATAAATGTATAGATACATTGAAGCAGTAATTGCTCTAGATGTTTCTCAAGGTACAATCTCCAGATCACCTGCATTCGAATAACTTAGAAGGTGTATTAAAAGGGTGCAGATTGCTAGACCCACCTTACATCTGCTGAATATGACTCTTTTGAAGGGCCCTGCAAACCACTTTTTAAACTAACATCTGATATATATCAGCCATCAAAGAATCATCAGAAAACTTCTGGCTGCAGAAACAAATGCAGTCCCTGACCTTATTACCTACCACTCCTCAGTACTGAATTTTCTTTCCAGCTCTAACCCCACTCCCTCATCCTGACCTGCATTTGGCTGTTTGAAATACAGTAATTTAACTGTGACCATATTGTTAGTGCTTTTTGTGAGAGATCCCACACAAATGCTGTTCTGGCATCTCTTTTTCAAATGTATGCAAACAGGATTCTAGAATTTCATTTTTTATTAGTAATCAGTCACTAACGTTCATACACATTCCTATCTAACAATAAAACATTTACTTCTCTGCTTTTTAGCATTTTCTTATGAAATGAAAGATAATGTTTTTCTTGTGTCTAATGCTTTTTTTAAGTCATCATGTTCTCCTACATATGTATCTTGTATCAGGCCAGCCAGTTTTGTAGTCAATCCTATTGGAAAGGTACCTGGGAAGGGGGAGGGGGAATGGCAGATGTACTATTTGTTAGTTTGTGATATTATATAGATAAATTTGACCTTATTATGTCATTCTTCTGGGCCTCGGAGGTGAGGATGGGGCAGTGACAAGTGCTGAAACAGGTGGTTGGTGCCTTCAGTTTACTGGTCAGCCTTTTTTTTTTTTTTTTTTTTTTTTTTTTGAGATGGAGTTTTCTTCTTGTTGCTCAAGCTGCAGTGCAATAGCACGATCTTGGTTCACTGCAACCTCAGCCTCTCAGATTCAAGTGATTCTCCTGCCTCAGCCTCCCAAGTAGCTGGGACTACAGGCACCTGCCACCATGCCTGGCTAAAAGTCATTTTTTTGTTTGTTTGTTTTGGTTTGGTTTTTGAGACAGAGTTTCGCTCTTGTTGCCCAGTTTAGAGTGCAATGGCACGATCTCAGCTCACTGCAACCTCTGCCTCCCAAGTTCAGGTTATTCTCCTGCCTCAGCCTCCCAGGTAGCTGGGATTATGGGCATGTGCCACCATGCCCGGCTAATTTTTTGTATATTTAGTAGAGACAGGGTTTCATCAGGTTGGTCAGGCTGGTCTTGAACTCTTGACCTCAGATGATTCGCACCCCCCTCAGCCTCCCAAAGTGCTGGGATTACAGCCATGAGCTACCGCTCCCAGCCAGACCTTTTTTTTTTTTTTTTTTTTTTTTTTTGAGACGGAGTCTTGCTCTGTCACCCAGGCTGGAGTGCTAAAACATTAGCCGGGCATGGTTGTGGGGGGCGCCTGTAATCCCAGCTACTCTGGAGGCTGAGGCAAGAGAATCGCTTGAACCTGGGAGGTGGAGGTTGCAGTGAGATGAGATCACACCACTGCACTCCAGCCTGGGCGACAGAGTGAGATTTTGTCTAAAAAAAACTTATCTCAAAAAATTAGAAAGCAAAAAACACGTCTTTTTTTCTCTCTCAAAAGAGGTTCAAGGCTTCAAAAGCATTCTTTAATGTGTTCCTCTCTATGTATCCTTTCTGAACCCCCAGCAAGATATAAACTTGTCTTTTTTTTTTTTTTTTTTCTGAGACGAAGTCTTGCTCTGTGTCCAGGCTGGAGTGCAGTGGCGCAGTCTCAGCTCACTGCAACCTCCGCCTCCTGGGTTCAAGCAATCTCCTGCCTCAGTCTCCCAAGCAGCTGGGACTACAGGTGTGTGCCACCACGCCCAGCTAATTTTTTTTGTATGTTTTTAGTAGAGATGGGGTTTCACCATATTGGCCAGGATGGTCTCAATCTCTTGACCTTGTGATCCACCCGCCTCGGCCTCCCAAAGTGCTGGGATTATAGGCTTGAGCCACTGCACCCGGCCAATCTTGTCTTTTTAGATCCTCTATAATACTTCCTTCCTTTTAAATTCCCATTTTAGTTATCTTACAATTCCTTAATTTGTGGTCATATCTGGGCCTCCCCTTCTTGGTTATACTTCCTTGGCCAGTTGTAAATTCCCTTAGGCAGAAATTATGCATTCTCTTCTTTGCGCCTATCAACAAGTATTTATTGGATTTTTCCATGTTCAGCACAGTAAGGCATACAAAAGCATAAATTACAAAACAATTTAACTTGAAAGAAAAATCTTACCCATATAAAAGAAGTTACTATGAGATTGTATGTAAGTCTATGACTAATGGAGCTATTAGTCTTTTTTTTTTTTTTTTTTTTTTTTTTGAGACAGAGTTTTGCTCTTGTTACCCAGGCTGGAGTACAATGGCACGATCTCGGCTCACCGCAACCTCCGTCTCCCAGGTTCAAGCAATTCTCCTGCCCCAGCCTCCTGAGTAGGTGGGATTACAGGCATGCGCCACCATGCCGGGCTAATTTTGTATTTTTAGTAGAGATGGGGTTTCTCCATGTTGAGGCTGGTCTCAAACTCCTGACCTCAGGTGATCCGCCCGCCTCGGTCTCCCAAGGTGCTGGGATTACGGGCGTGAGCCACCGCGTCAGTCCAGAGATACTAGTCTTGATCCAATACAGCTCTGTCCTGGGGGGTACAAAACCACCGAAGACGTGTATGGGTGCCTGGGCCCTCAACTCTAAGAAATGTGGCCATAGAACCTGCAGTAAGATGCCTCCAACAGAGCTGCTTATATTCAAACAGAAAATAAGGCCGGTGAATATCTCCAAGCCATAAGATGATAAACCAAAGGCCAAGTTTCTTCATTCAATTTTCATGTAGTCCATAATTTCCAGGATTTATGTATGCTTCAAGGAGGGAGGGACACGAAAATATTGGTCATTACATGAGACAGGCAAATGAAGCCAATACCAAATTTAATTTGATTTAGGAAACTCAAAACAAAGAAGGAGGCTGGGCATGGTGGCTTGTGCCTGTAATCCCAGCACTTTGGGAGGCCGAGGTGGGAGGATTGCTTGAGCCCAGGAATTTGAGACCAGCCTGGGCAACATAGGGAGACCTCCATCTCTAAAAAAAAATTTTTTTTTAAATTTAGATGGGTGTAATGGCACATGGCTATAGTTCCAGCTACTTGGGAGGCTGAGGCAGGAGGATCACTTAAGCCCAGGAGGTCGAGGCTGCAGTGAGTCATCATTGCACTCCAGCCTGGGTGATGGAGTGAGACCCTAACACAAAAAAGTAGAAAAGAAAGAAAAGAAAGGCTTTATGAATAAAATGGGACTTGAATGAATCAGAGAGATAAGGAGAGAGAAAAGTATAAGAAGTAAATGAGGCCAGATAGGGTGGATCACACCTGTAATCCTGCAAATTGGGAGGCCGAGGCAAGAGGATCACTTGAGCCCAGGGTTTTGAGACCAGCCTGGGCAACAAAGCAATCTCATCTCTACTAGAAAATAAAAATAAAAGTGAATGACTAAAGCCTTGGGGTAGGAAGGATCACATTGGGTCAGTGGAGCCCTGGGAAGAGGAGGAAAAGTATGAGGGAAGACTAGGATGGGAAGTTAAGCCAGATAGGATAGAACTAGATTATGGAGAGCCTTGAAACTGGGGAAAAGGAATTTAATGTGATGGCAATGGGAATGGATTGGTCATTAAGGAAAATTAGAACATGTTTAATGTGGCTAAGGATGTGAGAACCCGATATTAGGAAGACTGACTTTCTGAATTGATGCATTAATTTGAACCTCAAGAGATACAACGGTGGGACCAGCAATGGAGAAGAGACAGAAGGAATAGAAATGAGAGCTGTTCAAGGGAAAAACTTACACATTTTGTGGATATGGAAAGTGAAGAAGATGAGCTACATGTGGGTGGTTCTATCCTTTGAACATTATAGGCAGAACATTGTAAATAGTAAATTGAATACAAGTTAAAACCCAAAAAGGAGTGGGGAATTGGAGAGAAAGAACCAAATTTCCCATCACTATATCAGCTGAGGAGTTCCTTTCTACACCTGTATTTCCACAACAATGATAATATTTTAAAAATCTTTATGTTTCTCTTCATCTTGCCACCATTCTAGTCCAAGCCATCATTGTCTCTCATCTGAATTATTGAAATTGCCTCTCGAAGAATCTTCCCACTTCATTGTTATTTTCTCCTCCTCTGTATAGGGGTCCCCAAGACCACCCCCAGTTTCAATTATTTACTAAGGAGAGTCACAGGACTCAGAATATAGTCATACTCACATCTGTGATTTATTATGGCAAAAAGATTCAAAGCAAAATCAGCAAAAGGAAAAACTCACATGGGATAAAGTTCAGAGGAAATGAGACCCAAGCTTCCAAAGGTTCTCTTCCACTGGTATCACATGGGACATACTTAATTCTCCCAGCGGCCAGGCGCAGTGGTGCACACCTGTAATCCCAGCACTTTGGGAGGCCAAGGCAGACAGATCACCTGAGGTTAGGAGTTCAAAACCAGCCTGGCCGACATGGCAAAACCCCGTCTCTACTAAAAATACAAAAATTAGCCGGGTGTGGTGGCAGGCACCTGTAGTCCTAGCTACTTGGGAGGCTGAGACAGGAGAATCACTGGAATCCAGGAGGCAGAGGTGGCAGTGAGCCAAGATCACGCCATTGCCCTCCAGCCTGGGCGACAAGAGGGAGACTCTGTCTCAAAAAAAAAAAAAAAAAAAAAAAAAAATTCTCCCAGCAATGGGTTGTGACAGTACAAGTGAAGTATTGCCAACCAGGTAAGTTTGTTAAAGACCCAGCACCCCAGGAATTTTTTTTTTTTTTTTTTTTTTTTTTTTTTTTTTTTTTTGAGACAGAGTCTCACTCTGTCACCCAGGCTAGAGTGCAGTGGCGCAGTGGTGCGATCTCAGCTCACTGCAACCTCCGCCTCCCGGGTTCAAGCGATTCTCCTGCCTCAGCCTCCTGAGTAGCTGGGATTACAGGCACCTGCCACCACACGCGGCTAATTTTTGTATTTTTAGTAGACAGGGTTTCACTGTATTAGCCAGGATGGTCTCGATCTTCTGACCTCATGATTCAACTGCCTCGGCCTCCTAAACTGCTGGGATTACAGGCGTGAGCCACGGCGCCCAGCCGCACCCCAGGATTTTATGGGAGCTGATTGCATAGGCACCCCCTGCCTATGCAAAATGTACCAAAATTCCTGATTCCTCACGTGTACCAAAATTCCTGATTCCTCAAAGGAAAGCAGGTGTTCAGCATTGCTGTGGTCTGAATACTTACATGGTTCCAAAATTCATATGTTGAAAACCTCACACAAGGTGATGTTATTAGGAGGTGGGATCTTTGGGATATGATTAGGTCATGGGAGCAGAGTGGGATTAGTCCCCTAATAAAAGAGGCCTGAGAGAGACTCCTCATCTTTCTACCATGTGAGGACTCAGTAAGAAGGTACCTTCTATGAACTAGACCCTCACCAGACACTGAATCTGCCAGTGCCTTGATCTTAGATATCCTAGTCTCCACAGCTGTGAGAAATACATTTCTGTTGTTTATAAGCCACCTCGTTTATGCTATTTTGTTTTATCAGCCTGCACATAGACTAAGATAAGCATAAAGCACAGCATTCATACAATTTAGACACAATGAGCCATTCTTGTCAGTTGGGTGGTGGAAACCCTCCCAAGATCCAAGTTCCAACCAAGGACCACCCTTGTAAACTGGACTTTGCTTTTGTTTTTTTCCTTTGAGATAGGGTCTCACTCTGTTGTCTAGGCTGGAATGCAGTGTCATGATCATAGCTCACAGCTGCCCTGAGCTCCTGGGCTCAAGCAATCCTTCTGCCTCAGCCTCCTGAGTAGCTGGGACTATAGGCATGCACTATCACTCCTGGCTAATATATATATATATATATATATATATATATTTTTTTTTTTTTTTTTTTTTTTTTTTTGAAATGGAGTCTCTCTCTGTCACCCAGGCTGGAGTGCAGTGGCACAATCTTGGCTCACTGCAACCTCCACCTCCTGGGTTCAAGCAATTCTCCTACCTCAGCCTCCTGAACAGCTGGGATTATAAGTGTGTGCCACCACACCCAGCTAACTTTTGTACTTTTAGTAGAGACAGGGTTTCACCACGTTGGCCAGGCTGTTCTCAAACTCCTGACCTCCTGATTCGCCTACTTTGGTGTCCCAAAGTGCTGGGATTACAGGCATGAGCCACCGAGTCTGACCAATTTTTGTATTTTTAGTGGAGACGGGATTTCACCATTCTGGCCAGGCTGTTCTTGAACTCCTGACCTCAGGTTATCTGCCTGCCTGGGCCTCCCAAAGTGCTGAGGTTACAGACATGAGCCAACACGCCCAGCCTAAGCTGGATTTTCAAAGGAGAGCTATTGGACCTACTATTAACCATATTCTGCATACCTTCCAACCTATTATTCAGCAAATAACTAGAGGGAATCTTCTTAAGATATAAACCAGATTATATATGTTAGACTAAAATTCAAACTCTTACCATGGTGCACAATTCCCTGCATGACATTGACATTGCATTCCTCTCCAAACCCATCTCTTGCCAGCTGTCCTCAGCATCACCCTCTAGCCACACTGGCCTCTAAGTTTCTAGAACATTATTGTCCAATAGGACTTTATGTGATTCGCCTATAATCCCAGCACTTTGGGAGGCTGAGGCGGGCGGATCACGAGATCAGGAGATCGAGACCATCCTGGCTAATATAGTGAAACCCCATCTCTACTAAAAATATACAACTTTATGTGATGATAGAAATGTTCTGCACTGTTCAGTTGTCTGTTGGCATTCACCAACCATATGTAACTATTGACCACTTGAAATGTGGCTAATGGACCTGAGCAAATGAATTTTTCATTCTTTTCTTAATTTTAATCGACTTAAATTTAAATAGCCAAATGTGGCTAGTGGCTATTCTACTGCAGTTCTAGAACATATTATTTAGTTTTTCTTATTTTAAGGCATTTTGTTGCGTGGGAAATTACCCTGATGCAATGGTAAACTTCAATTACACTATCAGGCAGGCTATCCCAAAGATCAAAGGACACAAGGGCTTACAGACCAAATTAAAATGCTTGAATCACATACAGTTTATTAAATCAACTTAGGCCAGGCATGGTGGCTCACGCCTGTAATCCCAACATTTGGAGGGCCAAGGTGGGTGGATCACTTGAAGTCAGGAGTTCAAGACCAGGCTGGTCAACGTGGCAAAACCCCATTTCTACTAAAAGTACAGAAAAATATTAGCCAGGCATAGTGGCACATGCCTGTAATCCCAACTACTAGGGAGGCTGAGGCAGGAGAATCACCTGAACCTAGGAGGCGGAGATTGCAGTGACCTGAGATGGTGCCACTGCACTCCAGCCTAGGTGACAGAGCGAGACTCCATCTCAAAAAAAAAATCAACTTAAAACATACAGCAAAAAGCAAAAGAAAAGAAATGGGGTAAATTAACACACAATTAGGGAAGGGTGCAAACAGGATAGAAGGTTCACACAACATAAATCCTGGGTTATACAATGTTGGTATGACTCTTTGCATCAACCTTCTCTGTTGATGAACGGAAGTTGACGTTTAAGTAAAGGTGCCCACAGACAGAAGGTGCCCTGAGTCAGTGGCATACACTTGTTCTACCAGAAGGACTCAGGAGGAACACGTACACCTGGCCTGTAGCTGTCGCTTGCCAATTAACTTGCTGAACAACTATGGGTTTTATTCGGGTTATGAGTTTGTGTTTTTGGGCAGAGGACACATGCACCAGAATAGTTATTACCAATGAGTAGTTGAATTAAGACCTCATAAATATTAAGTATTCATGTATATTTAGTGTATCCTGAATGTTAAATGTCTCGTATATATTTAACTTGCCATGAATATTTAGTGTCTAGGTCCCTCATGCATATTTATGCCTCATGAATATTATTTTTGGTTCTTTCATTTCTTTTTATCTACATTTAAAACACACATGCTGTATCCACTACTTATCTATATTTAACTCATCTTAGGAGTTTCCTCTATTCCATTTGTTTTTTATTTTTTCCTGCAGCATAACTCAGTATTCTCAAACAGTATAACAAATTTACATTTCACTTCTGCACACATTTCTGCTCTGTAGTGACCTTCCTCTGCCTCATATCATAACAAGTTCCTGTAGGTGCTTTCGTTCTCAGTGAAAATGTCACCTCCTCTGAGAGGCCTTCCCCCATTAACTATCTGTTATGGATTGAATTAGGTCCCTCATCCCAAATTCTCATGTTGAAATTTTAATCCCCAATGTGACTGTATTTGGAGATAGGGCCTTCAGTGAGGTAATTAAGGTTAAATGAGGTCATAAGGGTGGAGCCTTAGTCTAATAGGATTTTTGTCCTTATAAGAAGAGGAAGAGACAGGCTGGGCACGTTGACCCATGCCTGTAATCCCAGAACTTTGGGAGGCTGAGGCGGGTGGATCACCTGAAGTCAGGAGTTTGAGACCAGCCTGGCCAACATGGGGAAACCCTGTTTCTACTAAAAAATACAAAAACATTAGCCAGGCATGGTGGCAGGCACCTGTTATCCCAGCTACCCAGGAGGCTGAGGCAGGTGAATTGCTTGAACCTGGGAGGCGGAGGTTGCAGTGAGCCGAGATTGTTCCACTGCACTCCAGCCCAGGCAACAAGAGCAAGACTCCGTCTCAAAAGAAAAAAAAAAAAAGAAGAAGAGGAAGAGACAACAGAGGCCAAGTAAAGTGGCTCATGCCTATAATTCCAACACTTTGGGAGGCCAAGGTGGGAGGACTGCTTGAGCCTGGAAGTTTGAGACCAGCCTGGGCAACATAGTAATACTCTGTCTCTACAAAAAAAAAAAAAAATGCTGATTGTGTAGAGTGTGTCTGTAGTCCCTGCTACTCAGCAGGCTGAGGTGGGTGATAGCTTGAGTTGCAGGTCAAGGCTGCAACAAGCTGAGATCGCGCCACTGCACTCCAGCCTGGGTGACAGATCAAGACCCTGTCTCAAATTTTAAAAATTAAAAATAAATAAAATTGAATTTAAAAAAAGAGAGACAACAGAGAATCTGTGTGTATGTGTGTGTGTGTGTGTGTACAGAAGAAAAGCCACGTAAGGGCATAGCAAGAAGGCAGCTGTCTATAAGCAAGGTAAAAAGGCCTCACTGGAAATCTAACTCTGATAGCACCTTGATCATGGACTTCTAACCTCTAGAACTGTGAGAAAATAAATTTCAGTTGTTTAAGCCACCCAGTTCGTAGTACGTTGTTATGGCAGCCTCTGAACTGTTTTCACTGGCAATATCTCTGATGCCAAATGTGTGGGTTTTTTTCTCATGCCAACCAATTCTCCAGCTCTCCGGATACCAACTGAGTGTCCAACAATTCAGTTCAATTCTGACCCTCTCCCTGGAGTGAGCATGAGATCACACAAGTTATAGGCTCAGTCCCACAAGACTGCTCCCCATTCAGATGTCAGTTGTAAGTCCCAGCTTGCCACCTGTACTTCTGACCAACCAGCTATAAACTGGAGGCTCCCATTACTCCCTCATTACGTTTCATGATTTGCTAGAATGGCTCACATAACTCAGGAAAATGCTTTTTTTTTTTTTTTTTTGAGACGGAGTCTTGCTCTGTCGCCGGAGCTGGAGTGCAGTGGCCGGATCTCAGCTCACTGCAAGCTCCGCCTCCCGGGTTTACGCCATTCTCCTGCCTCAGCCTCCCGAGTAGCTGGGACTACAAGCACCAGCCACCTCGCCCAGCTAGCTTTTTGTATTTTTTTTTTAGTAGAGACGGGGTTTCACCGTGTTAGCCAGGATGGTCTCGAACTCCTGACCTCGTGATCCGCCTGTCTCGGCCTCCCAAAGTGCTGGGATTACAGGCTTGAGCCACCGCGCCCGACCAGGAAAATGCTTTATTTACTATTAATGGTTTGTTTTATTTTATTTTATTTTTTGAGATGGAGTCTTGCTCTGTCGCCTAGGCTGGAGTGCAGTGGCATGATCTCAGCTCACTGCAAGTTCCGCCTCCTGGGTTCAGATGATTCTCCTGCCTCAGCCTCCCAAGTAGCTGGGATTATAGGCACCCACCACCACGCCTGGCTAATTTTTGTATTTTTAGTAGACATGGGGCTTTGCCATGTTGGCCAGGCTGGTCTCGAACTCCTGACCTCGGGTGATCCACTCATCTAAGCCTCCCAAAGTGCTGGGATTATAGGCATGGGCCACTGCGTCCAGCCCTATTAATGTGTGTATATATATATGATATAACTCAAGAACAGTCAAATGGAAGAGATGAATAAGGCAAGGTACGGGTCATGGGGGGGGCTTCCATGCCTTCCCTGGGAGTGCCACCCTCCAAGCATCTTGATGTGTTCACCAATCTGGGAATCTCTCTGAACCCTGTTCTTTAGGGTTTTTATGGACATTTCATTGTGTAGGCATGAATGATTAAATCACTGGCATTGGTGATTAAGTGGATCTCTGGTTCCTCTTCCCTCCCCACAGATGAGGCAGTGGGGCTACAAGTTCCAAGCCTCTAATCATGCCTTGGTCTTTCTGGAAACCAGCCCCAATCCTGAAGCTGTCTAGGGACACCCACGCACCAGTCGTCTTTTAGCATACAGAAAACATTCTTATCTCTCCAGAGATTCCAAGGATTTTAGGAGCTGTGTGCTGGGAACCGAGGTCATAGACCAAGTATTTATTTTTATTATATCACTCAGCTCTAGCATACAATAAAGCAACTATCAGATCCTTCCCCACCCCCATTAATCTGTATCTTAGCACAATGTTTACTTCTTCACATTTATAATTCATTATTTTATATGTTTAAGTTCTTTTTCTTTCTTTTTTTGAGACAGAGTTTCATCCTGTCGCCCAGGCTAGAGTGCAGTGGTGTGATCTCAGCTCACTGCAACCTGTGTCTCCCAGGTTCAAGCAATTCTCTTGCCTCAGCCTCCCGAGTAGCTGGGACTACAGACATGTGCCACCACGCCTGTCTAATTTTTTGTATTTTTAATAGAGATGGGGTTTCACCATGTTGGCCAGGCTGGTCTGGAACTCCTGGCCTCAAGTGATCTGCCCACGTTGGCCTCTCAAAGTGCTGGGATTACAGGCGTTAGCCACTACACCCAACCTATTTATTTAACTTCTTTTTACCTATTTCCCCCAATAAACGGTAAGCGCTGTTGTGGCTGCAACTATGTCTGTTTTGCTCACTGTTGCAACTTCAGCAAGTTGTCAATGAACATTTGTGAATGGAACTTCAAAGCACGCATTCAGCAATGAATGAACGAAACTTCAAAGTGCATATTAACCTTCGGGGGAAAAAGCCCTACAGATAAGCAAGCCTGATTCTTGAAAATTATTCTCAATAATTATGAGCTTAAGACAACAAAAAAAGATGTTTTCAAGGCAGGGTTGCACTCTGTTGCTCAGGCTGGAGTGCAGTGATGGGCTTATGGCTCACTGTAACCTGGACTTCCTGGGCTCAAGTAATGCTTCCACCTCAGCCTCCAGAGTAGCTGGGACTACAGGTGCACCCCACCACAACCAGCTAACTTTTTTGTTTTTGTTTTGTAGTGACAAGGTCCTACTATTTGCCCAGGCTGGTTTCGAGTTCTGGGCTCAAATGATCTTCCTGCCTTGTCTTCCGAAAGTGCTGGGATTACAGGTATGAGCTACTGTGCCTGGTCAACATTTTTTTTTTTTAATTTTGGAAATATATATATAACATAACATTTACCATTTTAAATGTGCAGTTTGATGGCATTAGGTACGTTCCAATTATTGTGCAGCTATCACCACTACTCATCTCCAAAACTTTTTCATCATCCCTAACTGAAACGTACGTCCATTAGGTAATAACATCCCATTCCCTCCTCCCTCTAGCCCTGGGCAGACACCATTCTACTTTGTCTCTGTGGATTTGATTGCTCTAGGTACCCCATATAAATGGAATACGATATTTGTCTTTTCCAGTTGTTACAGTTGGTAGTTAGTTAGACATGAGCAGGGAAGGGGAGCGCCCCCCACATCTAGGGATGTCACAACCATCAGGTGATGGTCAGGCGGTTGTTAAACTGCCTCTCTGAAATAATAATTAGTTGGTCGGATGTGGTGGCTCAGGCCTGTAATCCCAGCATCTGCCGAGGCAGGCAGATCACTTGAGGTCAGGAGTTTGAGACCAGCCGGGCCAACATGGTGAAACACTATCTCTACTAAGAATTTACAAAAATTAGCTGGGTGTGGTGGTGGGCGCTACTCAGGAGGCTGAGGCAGGAGAATCACTTGAACCCAGGAGGCAGAGGTTGCAGTGAGTTGAAAATGAAATAAAATAAAATATCTCAGGAGTTGGGTGAGTGGGCTCAAGCACGTGCACTAAGAGGCAAACTGGCAGAGTTTAACTGGTATGTGACCTTCCTTTAGGAACATTTAACTGGTAAGGGAAAAATGCCTCAAGTCACTAAGAGGCAAAATGGCAGAGTATAAACACACAACTGGTAAGGGAAAAATGCCTCAACTGAGCATGCATACAACTGTAGTAAACACACTGTGCTTGTGGCCCTTCTCAAGTGCTGGCAGGCCGCTTTGCATGCTGACAGCCTACCCCAAAAGGGAAGAAATAGGGGAGAAGGGATACAACCCTCCAGAAGCGTGCCAATGCATAAAACTCCAAGTCAGGCCTGGTGTGGTGGTTCACACCTGCAACCCTAGCACTTTGGGAGACTGAAGTGGGAGCACTGCTTGAGCCCAGGAGTTCAAGACCAGCCTGAATAACAGAGCAAGATCCCATATCTCATCTCAAAAAAAAAAAAAAAAAAGAAAGAAAGAAAGAAAAGAAAAGAAAAAAAAGAAAAGAAAAGAAAAGAAAAGAAAAGAAAACAATTAAAACTCCAAGTCAAAAGCCAAACTGTGCACTTGAGCTCTCAGGTTGCCCACTAGAACCCTCTTGCAAGTGTACTTTACTTCCTTTTGTTCTTGCTCTAAGCTTTTTGATAAACTTTTGCCTCTGCTTTAAAAGTTGAGGCCAGGAGTTTGAGACCAGCCTGGTAACATAGGTAGACTCCTGTCTCTACAACAAGAAGTCTATTCATTTTTAGATGGACATTTGGGTTGTTTCCACTTTTTGGCAATTGTAAATAAAGCTGCTATAAACACTGGTATGCAAATATCTGTCTGAGTCCCTGCTTTCACTTCTTTTGAGTATATACCTAGAAGTGGAATTGCTGGATCATATTGTAATTTTATGTTTAAATTTTTTTATATTTACAAGTATTAAATTTATTGTAACTAAAATGAATGTGGTTGTTCTCAGATTTGGCCACTTTATAGGTCTGTTTAAGGAGGGGATTTTTTTAAAAGAGAAAAATGCATCATAACTTGGTCAAGGCTGGGGACGGTGACTCACACCTGTAATTGCAGCACTTTGGGATGCTGAGGCGGGTGGATCACTTGAGGTCAGGAGTTCCAGACCAGCCTGACCAACACGGTGAAACCTCGTCTCTACTAAAAATACAAAAATTAGTTGGACATGGTGGCAGGTGCCTATAGTCCCAGCTACTCAGGTGACTGAGGCAGGAGAATCACTTGAACCCAGGAAATGATGGTTGCAGTTGTGCCACTTCACTCCAGCCTGGGTGACAGAGTGAGACTCCATCTCGAAATGAACAAAAAAGAAAAAAGCTTGGTCAAATTACTTTCACATTAAGAAAAAAACTTCTGGATGGGCACGGTGGCTCACACCTATAATCTCAGCACTTTGGGAAGCCAAGATGGGCAGATCATTTGAGCTCAGAAGTTCAAGATCAGCCTGGGCAACATGGCAAAACCTCATCTCTACAAAAAATACAAAAATTAGCCAGATGTGATGCTGTGCGCCTGTAGTCCCAGCTGCTTGGGAGGCTGAGGTGGGAGGATGGCTTGAGCCCAGGAGGCGGGGATTGCAGTGAGCGAAGATTGTGCCACTGCACTCCAGCCTGGGCAACAGAGCCAGATCCTGTCTCAAAAAAAAAAAAAAAAGAAAAAGAAAAAATAAACTTCTAAAAAGGAAAACAAAACAAGCAACTCTTCAGTTTCACATAATTAAGGAAAAGGAGAAAGCATGCAAGCTGCATCATAGCTAAATTTATGAATATGTTTAATTTTTTGCCAGGCACGGTGGCTCATGCCTGTAATCCCAGCACTTCGGGAGGCCCAAGCAGGTGGATCACTTGAGGTCAGGAGTTCGAGAACAGCTGGCCAATATGGTGAAACCCCGTCTCTACTAAAAATAAAAAAATTAGCAGGGCATGGTGGTGGGCACCTGTAATCCCAGCTACTCAGGAGGCTAAGGCAGGAGAATCACTTAAGCCTGGGAGGTGGAGGTTGCAGTGAGCCAAAATCACACCATTGCACTCCAGCCTGGGTGACAAAGTTAGACTCTGTCTCAAAAAAAAAAAAAAAAAAAAAACAAAAAAAAAACACACCTTTTTTTTTTGAGGAAACTCCAAGTGTTTTCCACAGAGGCTGCACCATTTTACATTGCCCTGACACCACACAATGTTCCAATTTCTCCACATCCTTGTCAAAATTTAATATTCCCTCCCTCCTTCTCTTCCTCTCTTCCTCCCTTCCTCTCTCCCTTCTTTCCTTCCCTCCTCTCTCTCTCACATTCTTTTGCTGTCCTGATGGATGTGAAGTGGTATCTCATTGTGGCTTTGGTTTGCATTTTCCTAATGATTAGTGATGTTGAACGTCTTTTCAAGTGTTTATTGGCCATCTGTATGCCTGTTTTGGAGAAATGTCTGTTCAAGTCCTTTGCCCATTTTTGAATTGGGTTGTTGGTTTTTATGTTGTTGAGTTATAGGAGTTCTTTATATATTCTGGATATTAATTCCTTATCAGATAAAGGATTTGCAAATGTTTTCTTCCATTCTGTGGGTTGCCTTTTTATTCTGTTGGTGGTGTCTTCTGATATATAAAAGTGTTTAATTTTGATGATGCCCAATTTATCTCTTTTTTTGTTGTTGTTGCCTGTGCTTTTGGCATCATATCAATAAATCATTGCCGAATCCAGTATAGTGAAGCTTTTCTCGTATGTTTTCTTCTAAGAGCTTTACAGTTTTAGCTCTTATGTTTATGTCTTTGATCCATTTTGAGGATTCAGGGCAGTGGGGAGTAATGGTCTTACTCTGTCACCAAGACTGGCATGCAGTGGCATGATCATAGTTCACTGCAGCCTTGAACTCCTGAACTCAAGTGATCCTCCTGCCTCAGCCTTCCCAGTAGCTGAGACTACAGCCGTGGGTCACCATGCCTGGCTTTGAATTGTTTTTCATATATGCTAAAAGGTAAGGGTGCAACTTCATCCTTTTGCATGTGGGTATACAATTTTTCAGTACCCTTTGCTCTTGAAGACTGTCCTTTCCCCATGGAATGGTCTCAGCACTCTAGTCAAAAATCATTTGACTATGCAATGGTTTGTTTCCGGGCTCTGTATGGTACTCTGTTGGTCTGTCTTTATGCAGTACCACACTGTTTTGATTACTGCAGCTTTGTAGTAAGTTTTGAAAATGGGCAGTGTGAGACCTCTACTTTGTTCTTTAAAACCAAATTTTTAATCCACTATCCCAAATTATTTATAGGGAGTTGCCATATCAGTGACACTGTAAAAATTGTACTTCACAGCAATTATTTCTAATGAGAACAGGTCCTGTTTGTAAGTTCTTGACAAGAAGGTGTCTAGAAATAACAGTGCTAGTTTTGAATATTTGTATTTTCATTATTTCCCCTAGACAAAGCTCTTACTCACAAGAGAATTAGAATTTGCAGTGTTTAAGTCTTTTGTTCAGGCTGGCACTGCCACACTGGGAAATCAGCCAAAGAAGACTTCCTGGATTAAGTTTAACTTAGGTAACTAAAGTTTGCACTCCCAGACTCCATTAGTTTGCCCAGAAGAGAAAAGAGAACAAACATGTTCAAAACAAGCTGTTTGGGATTTTGCTCAGGCAAAGCTGTTGCACATTCAAGGTTAGACTAACAAAAAACAAAAGTCAATGAGAGAAAAACCATGACAGAAAACTGAAGCCAAACTCTGAGAACTGAGGCAGAGTCGTGGCTGTTGTACCTCTATAAATGATTTTTAAAAAGAGAGAGAGAGAGAATCACGCTTATTTTAGTGTGGTCTTGGAGATTCTCTCTCCATTTCAGGTTGTGCTGAAGAAAAATTATAGTTCAAGATACTTCTTAGTATTTTGTTTCTCTTCTAACAGAGGTAGGGTGGGGTAATAAGAAAGAATGTTGGACTGTGTCTAAGAAGTCTGGTTTCTAGTGGGATTTTGCCACTGACTTGCTATGGGAACTAAGTCACTGGCTCACTGAACTGCAATTTCCTTCACCACGTGTTGAGAGAATTGTCACATCTCCAAAAACTCTTACAGCTTTAAGAATATTACAGGATTTTTAAAACCTCTTCTAGATATTATTTATTTTTATTCTCTGATTCTCAGGGAACACCGAATAACTTATTTGCATACATGTTTTATCTGTCCTGCTAAATTACAAAGTCCTAAAAAAAACTTACTCGTTTTGCTGTCTCTCAGAGTTTAGCACTGCATTTTTCATAAATGAAACAAATATTTGAAGGAGGGGAGAATGAATTGAGCTATCTCTTTTTGCTTTTTGTTGTTTTTTGTTTGTTTGTTTTTGTTTGAGACAGAGTTCCCTCTGTTGCCCAGGCTGGAGCGCAATGGTGCGATCTCGGCTCACTGAAATCTCTGCCTCCCCAGTTCAAGTGATTCTCCTGCCTCAGCCTCTTGAGTAGCTGGGATTACAGGCATGTGCCACCACACCTGGCTAATTTTTGTATTTTTAGTAGAGACTAGGTTTCACCATGTTGGTCAGGCTGGTCTCAAATTCCAGACCTCAGGTGATCTACCAGCCTGGGATTACAGGCTTGAGCCATCGTGCCCGACCACTATCTCTTTTTGTTTTGAAGATTATTTTTCATGAGAATTGTTTATTTTTTGGTGAAATAAATATCCTTTACTAGGTGATAACGATTATATTATAGTAATGACATTTCCCCTATTTTATCCTATTAAAAATAATTTGTTGGCCAGGCATGGTGGCTCACACCTGTAATCCCAACACTTTGGGAGGCTGAGGAGGGTGGATCACCTGAGGTCGGGAGTTCGAGACTAGCCTGACCAACACAGAGAAACCCCAACTCTACTAAAAACACAAAATTAGCTGGGCCTGGTGGCGCATGCCTGTAATCCCAGCTACTCGGGAGGCTGAGGCAGAAGAATCGCTTGAACCCGGGAGGCGGAGGTTGCAGTGAGCCGAGATTGCACCATTGCACTCCAGCCTTGGCAGCAAGAGTGAAACTCCATCTCAAAAAAAAAAAAGAAAAAGAAAAAAATTAGCCAAAGATGGTGGTACCTGCCTGTGTAGTCCCAGCTACTCAGGTGAGGCAGGATGATTGCTTGAATCCAGGAGGCAGAGGTTGCAGTGAGCCGAGATGGCGAGATGGCGCCACTGCCCTCTAGCCTCTGTCTCAAAAAAAAAAAAACCTGTGAATTATTTTATTTTAAAATTTTTGTAGGTACACAGTAGGTATATATACTTATAGGGTACATGAGATATTTTGATATAGGCATGCAATGCATAATAATCACATCATGGTAAATGGGGGTATCCATCCCTATCTACTTTCCATACTCATTAACCATCCCCTCTTCCCCCTATGCCTCCACTACCTTCCCCAGCCTCTGGTAACCATCCTTCTACTCTCTGTCTCCATGAGTTCAATTGTTTTAATTTTTAGCTCCCACAAATAAGTGAGAGCATGTGAAGTTTGTCTATCGGTGTCTGGCTTATTTCACTTAACATAATGACCTCCAGTTCTATCCATACTGTTGCAAATGACAGGATCTCATTCCTTTTTATGACTGAATCGTACTCCATTGTATCTGTACCATATTTTCTTTATCCATTCATCTGCTGATGGACCCTTAGGTTGCTTTTGTAGATTATTTTAGGATATAAAAATCCAGAAATAATTCATTAGTTAAGTATTGTATCATATGGCTTTTTTGGGGGCAAATAAACTCTAAGGGAAGATTTCTTTTCTTTTTTTTTTTTTTGAGACAGAGTCTTATTCTGTTGCCCAGGCTGGAGTGCAGTAGCACGATCTCGGCTCACTACAACCTCCGCCTCCCGGGCTCAAGCGATTCTCCCATCTCATTTTCCCGAAGAGCTGGGATTACAGGTGTGCACCACCAAGCTGGGCTAATTTTATTTAATTAAATTAATTAATTTATTATTATTATTTTTTTTTGAGACACAGTCTCACTCTGTCGCCGAGGCTGGAGTGCAGTGGCATGATCTCAGCTCACTGCAACCACCGCCTCCTGGGTTCACGCCATTCTCCTGCCTCAGCCTCTCGAGTAGCTGGGACTACAGGTGACTGCCACCATGCCCGGCTAATTTTTTGTGTTTTTAGTAGAGAGGGGGTTTCACTGCGTTAGCCAGGATGGTCTCGATCTCCTGACCTCGTGATCTGCCCGCCTCAGCCTGCCAAAGTGCTGGGATTGCAGGCGTGAGCCACTGTGCCCGGCCTCAAAGTTTTTTGTATTTTTAATAGAGATGCGGTTTCACCATATTGGCCAGGCTGGTCTCGAACTCCTGACCTCAGACAATTTGCCCACCTCGGCCTCTCAAATTGCTGGGATTACAGGCGTGAGCCACCGCCCCCGACCGGGGAGATTTTATATAAGCACTTGGCATGGTAAAAGACTAATGTAATGAATCAGGACTATTAACCATGTGTAATTATATTAGTCAGGACTCCTACAGTTGCACCTGTCAGAAGATCTAGCTCAAACTGGCTTCAATCTAAAAGGAAAATTTATTGACTCATGTATGTGAAAAGTTCAGCCTTGGCTGATTCCAGGGCTGAATGATGTCATTAGGACTTTGTCTTCCTCTTTCTATTTCTTGGCGTTTTCTTTGTTGGGTATGCTCTTCCTTTACAGTGATAAGACTCCAAGTTTATATTCTATCCTTTCAGCAATCCCAGTGTCAGGACAGTGCCTCTTTCAGAACAGTTCTAATGACTCCCAGAGTGGAGTTGCGTTGTTTGATTGGGTCATGCACGGGGAGATGCCTGCACCCATCATTGTTCTAGGTATATCGAATACACTGATGGTCTAGGCCTGCGTTACATGCACATGCTGGAATCCAGGAGTAGTGCTTACCTCCTCTTGAACCTCATAGACTGAGATCACTGGGGGAGGTGGCTCCCCATTAGAAAATTTGGGACTTTTTTTTTTTTTTTGAGATGGAGTTTCCCTCTGTCTTCCAGGCTGGCGTGCAGTGGCACAATCTTGGCTCACTGCAACCTTGCCTCCCGGGTTCAAATGATTCTCCTGCCTCAGCCTCCTGAGTAGCTGGGATTATAGGCGCACTCCACCACTTCCACCTAATTTTTGTATTTTTAATAGAGATGGGGTTTCGATATGTTGGCCAGGCTGGTCTCGAACTCCTGACCTCAGAGGATCCTCCCATCTTGGCCTCCCAAAGTGCTGGGATTACAGGCGTGAGCCACCGTGCCTGACTGAAAACTGGGGACTCTTAAGCAGAAGAGGATACAATGGATGATGGGCAAGTAAAGGCAGTGAGACTCCATAACTAAACAACGACAACAAAATCCTAGTTTTGCAAAACAGAACTTTGTGTTGTTGTTTGAGACAGGGTCTCATTCCCATTGCCTAGGCTGGAGTGCAGTGGGACAATCTCGGCTCACTGCAGCCTCGACCTCCCAAGCTCAAGCAATCCTCCCACCTCAGCCTCTTGAGCAGGTGAGACTACACGTGCGTGCCACCATGCTCAGTTAATTTTTTGTATTTTTAGTGGAGATAGGGTTTCACCACATTGCCCAGGCTGGTCTTGAACACCCAGCCTCAAGCGATCAGCCCACCTCAGCCTCCCAAAGTGCTGAGATTACACCACTGCTCCTGGCCAAAACAAAAGTATTTACAAAAAAAAATAGTAATCTTTACTTTAATTCATAAGTACACTAGTTTAATTTGCTAATTAGGCAATTTTTTGGTTGTCAGAAAAACTGGACATGAAAAAAGTTTTGTTATATGGATTATCAATACTTATATTAGAAATTAAAAGTGTCATGATCTCTTTAATAAAAGAGATCTAGGTTCTTATGTGCTTCTGCATTCCATTAATTCCATTGTGTACCTGTCATGTAATTACTTGGAAACTCCACTATTTACTTGAGAATTGTAAAAAAGTCCAAATAATATCTTTTTTTTGAGTTGGAATCTTGCTCTGTTGCCCAGGCAACAGAGATTCTCCTGCCTCAGCCTCCCAAGTAGCTGGGATTACAGGTGCACGCCACCACACCTGGCTACTTTTTGTACCAAATAGTATCTTAACGTTATTATGACAATTTTTTTCTTCTTTTTCCTTTAAAGATGTGGTCTCACTATGTTGCCCAGGCTGGTCTCAAACTCCTGTCCTCAAGCAATTCTCCTGCCTCAGCCTCCCGAAGCACTAGGATTACAGCATGAGGTATGAGCTACTGTGCCTGGCCATTATAACGAATTTTGACCTCATGGGCACTCTGAAAGGGTCTCTGCCTCCCAGGTCAAAGAATCATACTGTCTTAACAGACTGCCCTTATTCAGTGTCTTCTGTAATTTCTTATAAATTTCAATAGGGGCCAAGCACCATAGCTCACACCTGTAATCTCACCACTTTGGGAAGCCAAGGCAGAATAATCAGTTGAGGTCAGGAGTTCAAGACCAGCCTGAGCAACATAGTGAGACCCCCCCTCCCATCTCTAAAAAATTTTTTATTTTTTTAAATAGCTGGGTGTGGTGGCATGTGCCTGTAGTCCTAGCTACTTGGGAGGCTGAAATGGGAGGGTTGCTTGAGCCAGGATGTTGAGGCTGCAGTAAGCTGTGATCATACCACTGTGCTACAGTCTGGGTGACAGAGCAAGACTCTGTCTCTCAAAAAAAGAAAAAGAGGCCGGGCGCGGTGGCTCAAGCCTGTAATCCCAGCACTTTGGGAGGCCGAGACGGGTGGATCACGAGGTCAGGAGATCGAGACCATCCTGGCTAACACGGTGAAACCCCGTCTCTACTAAAAAATACAAAAAACTAGCCGGGGGCAGTGGCGGGCGCCTGTAGTCCCAACTACTCGGGAGGCTGAGGCAGGAGAATGGCGTGAACCCAGGAGGCGGAGCTTGCAGTGAGCTGAGATCCGGCCACTGCACTCCAGCCTGGGCGGCAGAGCGAGACTCCGTCTCAAAAAAAAAAAAAAAAGAAGAAATCAACGGGCAGCTGGTCAACTGAGCAGTCTATTTTTTTTTTTTTTTTTTTTTTTTTTTTTTTTACTGTTTCTTAAGTTGTGGTTCTGGGATGACATGAGAATTTGCATTTTAACCATTTCCCAGATAATTCAAAAGCCTTTAATTCAGGAATAGCAGACTTTTCTGTTTCCCTCTGATTTACTCCAAAGAGCAAGCTTAAAAAGAAGTCCAAAGTGCCCAAGCATAAGATTTTCAAGCCCTTTCCATACTTATCTTCCAAAAATAGTATACCATTAACTTCACCAACTCTCCCTGCTAAATAAAAAATCCAACATTACATATTAAGTGTCAATCACCAAAAGTCAAGTAAGGTTCCTCTTCTCTTCCCACATCAAAGTTATTTGGAATACTCAGCGAATTTGAACAAAGTGAATGCTGAGTACTGCTAGTCTTTCTTCAAAAGAACAAACCTATTTTCAAGTCTGTTTTTATATAAAAGTAATTAAGAAGTCAACTCTAAACACAAATTTGTTTCTAACTTCTATGTACTATTCGAACTTTCTGATGTAGTTTTGCACATGGTGAAAGTTCTAATGAAAAAGCTGACTCATGTCAGTTACAAATTGCATTTGGCTGCCAGTGACAGATCTAACTAACAGTGCCTTAAACAGATAGGTTAGTTTTTCGCATGTAAGGAGAGGTTCAGAGGCAGACTGTTGCTGGCATTGGTTTGGCACCTTATGGATGTGACTCTCTTGATATTTTTTTTACAGTCCCAAATGGCTGCTGAAATTTTGGCCTTCATGTCCAGGATGCAGTAGGAGGAAGCAAAGGGGTAAAAGGGCAACAAGGATGGGTGAGGTGGCTCACGCTTCTATTTCCAGCACTTTGGCAGCCCAAGGCGGGCAGACCTGTTGAGCCCAGGGGTTCAAGACCAACATGGGCAACACGGTAAAACCCCATCTCTACAAAAATACAAAAATTAGCTGGGTGTCATGTTGCATATCCAGAGTCCCAGCTACTCGGGAGGCTGAGGTAGATCAATTGAACCCGCAGGGCAGAGATAGCAGTGAGCTGAGATAGCACCACTGTACTCCAGTCTGAGCAACAAGTTAGACCTTGTCTCGAAAAAAACAAAAACAAAAACAAAAACAAAAAACAGAAAACTCCAAAAGGGCAACAAGTACTTGCTTTATTTATTTTTTTTCTGCTTGCTTCTTAAAGAATATAACCAGGTATGCCAGGCTGGGCACGGTGGCTCACACCTGTAATCCCAGCACTTTGGGAGGCTGAAGCGGGTGGATCACGAAGGTCAGGAGATCGAGACTATCCTGGCTAATGCAGTGAAACCCCGCCTCAGGCCGGGCGCGGTGGCTCAAGCCTGTAATCCCAGCACTTTGGGAGGCCGAGATGGGCGGATCACGAGGTCAGGAGATCGAGACCAGCCTGGCTAACACGGTGAAACCCCGTCTCTACTAAAAAAATACAAAAAACTAGCTGGGCGAGGTGGCGGGCGCCTGTAGTCCCAACTACTCAGGAGGCTGAGGCAGGAGAATGGTGTAGACCCAGGAGGCGGAGCTTGCAGTGAGCTGAGATCCGGCCACTGCACTCCAGCCTGGGCGACAGAGGGAGATTCCGTCTCAAAAAAAAAAAAAAAAAAAAAAAAAGGAAACCCTGCCTCTACTAAAAATACAAAAAACTAGCCAGGCTAGGTGGTGTGCACCTGTAATCCTAGCTACTTAGGAGGCTGAGGCAGGAGAGTCGCTTGAACCCAAGAGGCAGAGGTTGCCTTGAGCAGAGATCACACCACTGCACTCCAGCCTGGGCTACAGAGCGAGACTCCGTCTCCAAAAAAACATCCATTTCATCCCAATAACTTGAAAAGTCTTATCTTGTTCCACCATTCAACTCTACCTAAAGTTGAAACCCTTACCTAAATACCATCTAAATCAGATATGAGTGACACTCGAGGCAGAGTCAAACTAAGACAAAATTCCTCTCCAGCTACGAACTTCTGAATCAGATAATTACGTGCTTCCAAAATACAATGGTCACGTAGGCATAAAATAGATACAGTAGTTTCCCCTTTTCCATAGGGAATATTTCCAAGACCCCCCCCCCCAGTAGATGCTTAAAGCTGCAGATAGTACCAAATCATATATACACTAACTTTTTCCCTATATATAATACATAATAATGATAAAGTTTAGCTTATAAATTAGGCACAGTAATAGGTTAATAACTGATAACGAATATAACAAGTATAACAATACTGTTCACAGTTTCACAGATAGATTTGCTCTTATTGTAGATCTTAGCAACCTCAGCATATGAGTTTTTTCTTTGCTTATTAAGTCAAGAACTTTTGGCCAGGCACCGTGGCTCACGCCTGTAATCTCACCACTTTGGGAGGCCAAGGCAGGAAGTTTACTTGAGGCCAGGAGTTCGAGACCAGTTGGGGCAACATGGGGAGACCTCGTCTCTACAAAAAAAATACAAGCATTAACTGGGTGTGGTGGCCTATGCTTGCAGTCCCAGATACTTGGTAGGCTGAGCTGGGAGGATTGCTTGAACTTGGGAGGCTGCAGTGAGCCATGACAGCACCACTGTACTCCAGCCTTGCAAGACCCCGTCTCAAAAAAAAAAAAAGAACTTTTACCTTTTCACTTAAAAGAAACACTTTATGGCTTCTCTTTGGTATATCCTAATTGCCAGCATCACTGCTGTTGCACTTTGAGGCCATTTATTTTCAAGTAAAATAAGGGTCACTTGAACACAAGCACTGCAATACTGTTAATAGTCAATCTGGTAACGCAGACAACTACTAAGTGACTAACAGTAGAGTTGCATATACCAGGGGTCCCCAATCCCCTGGGCAAGGGACTGGTATCTGACTCCATGGCCTCTTAGGAACTAGGCCACACAGCAGGAGGTGAGTGGCGGGCCAGTGGACGAACTTCATCTGTATTTACAGCCGCTCCCCATCGCTGGCATTACCGCATGAGCTCCTCCTCCTGTCAGATTAGCAGCGGCATTAGATTCTCATAGGAATGCAAACCCTATCGTGAACTGCTCATGCAAGGGATCTAGGCTGCCTGCTCCTTAGGAGAATCTAATGCCTGATATCCGTCACTGTCTTCCATCACCCCCAGATGGGACTGTCTAGTTGCAGGAAAACAAGCTCAGGGTTCCTGCTGATTCTACATTATAGGGCAAGATGGACCACTCTGGGATTTCATTATGCAACTCAGAATGGTACATAATTTGAAACTTATGAATTTTAAAAATATTTTTATACTTTTACTTTTTCTTTTACCTTGCAGCTCCAGTTCAAAGGAATTAATGTATTCTTATTATTATTGAGACAGAGTTTCCTTCTTGTTGCCCAGGCTTGAGTGCAATGGCATGATCTCGGCTTACTGCAACCTCCACCTCCCAGGTTCAAGTGATTCTCCTGCCTCAGCCTCCCGAGTAGCTGGGATTACAGGCATGAGCCACCACGCCCAGCTAATTTTGTACTTTTAGTAGAGACAGGGTTTCTCCATGTTGGTCAGGCTGATCTCGAACTCCTGACCTCAGATGATCCACACGCCTCGGCCTCCCAAAGTGCTGGGATTACAGGCGTGAGCCACTGCGCCCGGCCTATATTATTGTTATTATTATTAGTAGTATTTTATTTATTTATTTTTTGAGACCGAGTTTTGTTCTTGTTGCCAAGGCTGGAGTGCAATGGCGCGATCTTGGCTTACTACAACCTCTGCCTCCCAGGTTCAAGTGATTCTCCTGCCTCAGCCTCCTGAGTAGCTGGGGTTACAGGCATGCGCCACCATGCCCGGCTAATTCTTTTGTATTTTTAGTAGAGACGGGGTTTCTCTATGTTGGTCAGGCTGGTCTGAACTCCTGATCTCAGGTGATCCACCCGCCTTGGCCTCCCAAAGTGCTGGGATTACAGGTGTGAGCCACCACGTCTGGCCCTATTATTTTTGAAAACTGGTCTCATTCTGTTGCCCAGGATGATGTGCGGTGGCATGATCACAGGTCACTGCAGCCTTGACCTCCTAAGCTCAAGCGATCCTCCAGTCTCAGCCTCCTGAGTAGCTGGAACTACAGGTGCACACCACTATACCAGGCTAATTTTTTTGAATTTTTGTAGAGAAATGTTAACAGGTTGGTCTTGAACTCCTGGGCTCAAGCAATGCGCCCACCTTAGCCTCCCAAAAGGCTGAGATTACAGGCATGAGCCACTGTGCCCAGCCTGTGATATATGATTTTTTCAGTTCAGTTCTCTATTGTTGGACATTTAGGTGGCTTCTAATTTTTTACTACTATAACTAACTCTATATAAATTATCTTAATATTTTACTTACAAAAGCAATATATGTCCTTCCTAAATAATTTGCAAAATATAGTAGTGTGTAAAACAAAAAGCAAAATTCCCCATTTGATTCACCAGTACTTGTATTTCCTGGCACTTTTTTTTTTTTGAGACGGAGTTTCGTTCTTGTTGCCCAGGCTGGAGTGATCTCAGCTCCCTGCAACCTCCGCCCCCCAGGTTCAAGCGATTTTCCTGCCTCAGCCCCCTGAGTATCTGGGATTACAGGCATGTGCCAGCACGGCGGGCTAATTTTGTATTTTTAGTAGAGACGGGGTTCCTCCATGTTGGTTAGGCTGGTCTTGAACTCCCAATCTCAGGTGATCTGCCTGCCTCAGCCTCCTAAAGTGCTGGGATTACAGGTGTGAGCCACCGCACCTGGCCTATTTCCTGGCACTTCTATGCCTCATAAGGAAAGACTATTAATTTACTGTGTATCATCTAAAGTTTTGTTTTCTGACTCATTTTTTTCTTTTTCCTTTTCTTTTCCTTCTATTCTATTAACCTGTGGTGTTTTGTTTTCTGCTCTTGTCATGCTCTGCCTCAAGCAACCTCTTTGCTCTTCATATTTGCTTCTTAGTCTGGGAAACCAGACAAGTAAATCTATTAAAATTATCTGTAAATTTATTTATTTATTTATTTATTTATTTATTTATTTTTGAGACGGAGTCTCGCTGTGTCTCCCAGGCTGGAGTGCAGTGGCGTGATCTCGGCTCACTGCAAACTCCGCCTCCTGGGTTCACGCCATTCTCCCGCCTCAGCCTCCCAAGTAGCTGAGACTACAGGCGCCCGCCACCACGCCCGGCTAGTTTTTTGTATTTTTAGTAGAGACGGGGTTTCACCATGTTAGCCAGGATAGTCTCGATCTCCTGACCTCGTGATCCACCCGCCTCGGCCTCCCAAAGTGCTGGGATTACAGGCTTGAGCCACCGCGCCCGGCCTAATTTATTATTATTTTTAAGGCTAGTCAAAGCAGTGGGAGTAGAAAAGGAACAAGGAAATCTCTAATTGGTTGCACCACTGCATTCCAGCCTGGGTGATGGAGCAAGACTTGGTCTCAAAAAAAAAAAAAAAAGAAGAAGAAGAAATCTCTACTTGGTTGTGTTCAATTAGTTTCAATCAGTTGTAAACACCATTGCACTTGAACCAGCCAGAATTATGTGTAAACCTAGACAAAATAACTTACGAGTGAAGGCCTCACATCTCTGTGATTGAAGAGTATGAATTTGATTATATTCTCTGTTTTGCATTTTGGCTTACATTGAGCCTATTAAACCAACTTCCTAGTGCTAACTGCATCAGACAGTTGGAAAAGTAACCTTTATTTTTATTTTATGTATTTTTTAAATAGAGACAGGATCTGCTCTGTTGCCCAGGCTGTAGTACAGTAGCGTGATCATAGCTCACTGCAGCCTTGAACTCCAGGGCTCAAGAGATCCTCCTGCTTCAGCTTCCCAAATAGCTGGGGCTATGGGTGTTGGCTACCGTGCCCAACTAATGTTTTAAATTTTTCTGTAGAGATGGAGGCAAAGTCAAGATGCTTTTTTAAAGTGCATTCATGGCTGGGCACGGTGGCTCATGCCTGTAATCCCAGCACTTTGGGAGGCTGAAGCGGGCAGATCACGAGGTCAGGAGATTGAGACCATCCTGGATAACCTGGTGAAACCCCATCTCTACTAAAAATACAAAAAATTAGCCAGGCATGGTGGCAGGTGCCTGTAGTCCCAGCTACTCAGGAGGCTGAGGCAGGAGAATAACGTGAACCTGGGAGGCAGAGCTTGCAGTGAGCCGAGATCGCGCTACTGCACTCCAGCCTGGGCGACGGAGGGAGACTCCGACTCAAAAAATATAAAATAAAGTGCATTAATTAATTAATTAAATATTTACTGAGTGCCTGCCACATGTCAGGCACTGTATAAATATTAAGAATGTAAAAACAAAAATAAACAAAAAAGGCTCTTCATTATTTTTTCTTTTCTTTCCTGTTTTTATTTATTATTATTATTATTATTATTATTATTATTATTATTATTTTGAAGGGCTGGGGGGACAGAATCTCACTCTGTTGCCCAGGCTGTGCAGTGGTACAATCACAGCTCACTGCTGCCTTGACCTCCTGGGCTCATGTGATCCTCCAGCCTCAGCCTCCTACGCAGTTAGGACTACAGGTGTGTGTTGTCATGAATCCTCTTGCCTTGGCCTCCCAAAGTGCTGGGATTAGAGGTCTGAGCCACCACCACACCCGACCACCATTTTTTAAAGCTGTCACAAACACTGTTTGGGAAAACCTGTTAGTGCATTTTATTTTTTATTTTATTTTATTTAGATGGAGTCTTGCTCTGTTGCCCAGGCTGGAGTGTAGTGGTGAAATCTTGGCTTACTGCAACCTCTGCCTTCCAGGTTCAAGTGATTCTCCTGCCTCAGCCTCCTGAGCAGCTGGGATTACAGGAGGATGCCACTATGCCCAGCTAATTTTTATATTTTTAGTAGAGATAGGGTTTCACCATGTTGGCCAGGCTGGTCTCGAACTCCTGACCTCAAGTGATCCGCCTGCCTTGGCCTCCCAAAGTACTGGGATTACAGGCGTGAGCCATGGCATCTGGCCATGATCGTGCATTTTATAGTCTTCTTTGGCTGGATCCTCCCTTCAAAATCTGTATTTGAGCATTTTTGTCTTCCAGAGAAGTACAGCAGTAAACTCAGTTCTCTATTGATAACACACTGGTATGGGGCCTCTGTGTATATCTCCATGTAGTTTTTTCACCACCGCAAGTATAGTTATGTCCCAGCAGCCCTGGCAGCATTTACCTTAAGTGCAAGAGGGAAGTCCCCTGGCTGCCCATCTGGGTAAATATCTAGGACATCTGGACCCCCTGTGGGTCCTTTTGGTAAAACTAAACCCAGAGACCTGACACTGCATTTCACAATTCACACCATTGTCTAATGCTCAGCCTTTTATTTTTTCTTTCTTCTGTTAAAACTACTGAAATGCCCGGAGTTTGGTTAAGGGTGAGTAGAGAAGTCTGGAATGTTTTTAATCCTGTGTTCAGTGTTCTTGGTAACATTAGAAGAGCAGCAGAGCCATGAATCTAGTCATGCTCTTGGCTAATGCGGTCTACCCTGACTTAAGTGCTCCTCACATGAAAAGAGATCCAGGGCTTTAGTTGACAGTAAATGCAACCTGAGCCAGTGATGTGACCTGGCTGCCAAAACAAGTAAATGTGATATGAACTGGCGTTAAAAGAAGCCTGGTGGCTGGGACAAGAAAAGTAATAGTCCTAGAGTACATTCTGCAATGGTAAGATCACACCTGGAGGATGGTGTTTCCTCCCACACTATAAGAGTGATGTTGACAAGTTGGAGTATGCCCAAATTGGGCAACAGGATGATGAATGGCCTAGAAACTACATCTTTTGAGGAACAGTTGGAGGATTGGGGTAGTTACCCTGAAAACTGGAAGGCATGTGGGTGTGGGATAACTATTTTCAAATGTTCACAGGGTTATCATGTAGAAGAGTGGGACTCTTCTATGTCATCTCAGCAAGCACAACTTAGACCAATGGGTATGTATTACAAAGTGGCTGATTTTGTCTCCGTAAAGGGAAGAACTTTCTAGCCCTTATGAACACCCAAAAAATAGCAGCTCTGAAAGTAGTTACTTAACTTTTTATTTATTATTTTTGAGATGGAGTCTTGCTCTTATCACCCAGGCTGAAGTGCAGTAGCGCTATCTTGGCTCACTGCAACCTCCACCTCCCGGGTTCAAGCGATTCTCCCACTTTAGCCTCCCAAGTAGCTAGGATTACAGGAGCACGCCAACAGGCCTGGCTAATTTTTTGTATTTTTAGTAGAGACAGGGTCTCACCACGATGGCCAGGCTGGTCTCAAGCTCCTGACCTTAAATGATCTGCCCACCTCGGCCTCCTGAAGTGCTGGGATTACAGGCGTGAGCAACTGCGCCAGGTATATTTTTTTATTTCATTTTATTTTATTTTATCTTATCTTGAGACGGAATCTCACTCTGCCACCCAGGCTGGAGTGCAGTGGTGCCATCTCGGCTCACTGCAAGCTCCCCCTCCCGGGTTCAAGCCGTTCTCTTGCCTCAGCCTCCCAAGTAGCTGGGACTACAGGTGCCCGCCACCGCGCCTGCTAATTTTTTTTGTATTTTTAGTAGAGACAGGGTTTCACCATGGTCTCAATCTCCTGACCTCATGATCCGCCTGCCTTGGCCTCCCAAAATGCTGGGATTACAGGCATGAGCCACTGCGCCCGGCTACTTATTTATTTATTGAGACGGAGTCTCCCTCTGTCACACAGGCTGGAGTGCAGTGGTGTGATCTCAGCTCACGGTCACCTCTGCCTCCCCAAATCAAGGGTTCCTCCCACCTCAGCCTCCCAAGTAGCTGGGATTAAAGGTGTGCACCACCACAACTGGCTAATTTTTGTATTTTTACTAAAGACAGGATTTCACCATGTTGGCCAGGCTGGTCTGGAACTCCTGACCTCAGGTGATCCACCAGCCTTGGCCTCCCAAAATGCTGGGATTACAGGCTAGTGACTTAACTTTAATAGAGAGTGTTAGAAAAGAGGCTGGCTAACTGAATGTCAGAAGATCCATGAATAGGAAGTTTGGAGAGATGATCCTATCCAAGATCCTTTCAGAGTCAAAGGTTCTTTTGATGAACCATAAGAAGGTGTCAGTATCTTGTTCCTCAGCTCCTAGTAACAACAGAAACTGTGTGAAAATAGACTGTAAGGCAGAATGTCAAAGTTATGAAGGTAGAGGGAAATAAAGCCAAAGGTGCTTTGTTTTCCCTGGTGGTTATTCTGTTTCTGTGCATAAAGATTTAAGTAGTGTTTTTTTTTTTTTCTCCCCAAACAAGTTTTTTACTTTTAAAATTCTCTAGAGCTTTGGTGTGCTTTCATTCTCTGGAAACTTCTGGCCCTCCTAATATGTTTTTTTCAGGGTACTGTATTTTGACAAGATTATCCTTAACCCAATATTATAAAGCGACATTTCACAGAATCGTAGTTTGTGTCTATGCACGAAAGAACTAGCCCTGTGGAACAACTAGTTTTCTTTTTTGGTTTTGGTTTTTGACACAGGGTCTTGGTGTGTTGCCCAGGATGGAGTAGAGTGGCACAGTAATGGCTCATTGCAGCCTTCACCTTCTGGGTTCCAGTGATCCTCCCACCTCAGCCTCTCAAGTAGCTGGAACTAGAGGTGTGTGCCACCATGCCCGGCTAATTTTTAATTTTTTTAAGAGACAGGGCCTCCCTATGTTGCCCAGGCTGGTCTCAAACTCCTGGACTCAAGCTATTCTACTGCCTCAGCCTCCCAACGTGCTGGGATTATAGGTGTGACCCACTGTGCTTGGCCACAACTGGTGTTTTGTGATCATTAATAATTAAGTAGCATCTGGTAAAATGGGTACATTAGGATAGCTTAACTTTTTCCAACAGTCAGTGAGGTGAGTAATCATCATTCCCATTGAGCAGAAACTGGGTTTTGGAGCAGCCTGCCCTACCATGATCGTGGGTGGAGCTGGCACTAGAATCCAGAACTTTTGACTTCCAGGCCAGTGTTCTTTCTAATACAAAAGGCTACTGTTCTTTCCTAATACTGGGTTTAGAGCCTTACTTGATCGCAGAATACAGTTTTTCCTCTTTTAACCACAGCGTTCTCTGGAGTAGGATGGCAGGCTACCTTGGTCAAAGACGTGACCTCTAACTTAAGTGCTGTCCCTAAGTTCATTTTTGTCTAAAGGAAGTCTCCAGCAAACATCACTACTGATGTGTGTGCATACCTGGACCACCTCCTTGAAAACAGGGACACTAACACTTGCTCCAAAAAATGAATTCTAAGAATGTTAAGAGGGCAGTATTTGTCAAGTGGAATGGATTTGACTGGGCAGTGCAGCAAAATGCTTAAGTTCTGCAGTGTTTTTTGTTTTGCGTTGTTTTTTAGAGACGCAGTCACGCTATGTTGCCCAGGCCGGAGTGCAATGGCTGTTTGCAGGCATGATCATAGCGCACTGCAGCCTAGAATCCTGCTCAAGATATCCTCCTTGGCCTTAGCTGGCCTCAGCTTCCCAAGAAGCTGGGATTATAGGTGTGACACCTCGCTGGTTTACTCATTTTTCTGTTGAGGTATTATTGTGTGCTTCCTACTTTTACTATGCTATTTATACTTAACATAGTAGGTGCTGAATAAATACTAGTTAGTATCTTGGCTGGTCCCATAATCAGTAAAAACTGATCTCCGAATATGAAGCTGCTTGAGACCAGGCCCTTGCCCCAGTGCTCAGAGATCCACAGGTTGCTGTGGAGGCCAATCTGCCCAACCTGGAGTTCCAGAAAGGTCTGGGGATGTGTGTTGAGTGAGTCACAGCCAAACCAAGAAAGGTGGAGGTGGCGGGGTAGGGAGGCGTTGCTGCAGAAGAAACAGGTCAGTGAATGCACAGATATCTGAGTCAGCAAACTGAGTGAATCGCAAGAAGGTATCGGAGTTGTCATACTTGTTGGGCTAGTCATGTAACCTCCAGACTCTCCATTTCCTTATCTGTAAAAATAAGCAAATACTGTCTACTTATTTGCGATTATGTGAAGATTCAATAAGGTAATATTTGTAAATATTCGCATTTGTACTTGGCATATCAACTGGCACAAAGTAAGCATTCAATGTTAGCCACCGTTACCATTACGCTTTCATATTTTTTATTTTTGAGATGGAATCTCGCTTTGTCGCCCTGGCTGGAATACAGTGGCGCAATCTTGGCTCACCGCAACCTCTGCCTCCCGGGTTCAAGCGATTCTCCTGCCTCAGCCTCCTGAGTAGCTGGGATTTCAGGAGCGCGCTACCAAGCCTGGCTAATTTTTTTGCATTTTTAGTAGAGACGGGGTTTCACCATGTTGGTCAGGCTGGTCTTGAACTCCTGATCTGATGATCCGCCTGCATCGGCCTCCCAAAGTGGGCGCGTGAGCCACCGCGCCCAGCCTACGCTTTCATAATTTAATACCTTATAATAATTATGAACAGTGTCATTCCACGAATAATTTATTCCCTGGTCGTTGACTGCGAACGAGGTTGACAAAGATTCATAAACAACTGCTTCAGTCCCAAAGACGTTTCAGACAAGGTCAGGGCCGGCTTCACAATCCGAGACAAGCGGCGGCGTGACGTCCCCACGTCCGGTCCGGCCCGGGAGGATCTGCGCAGAGCCGCGCTCCCAGGGTCACGTGAGTCGCAGCCCCGCCCGGACTGAGTCTGTCCCCAGCGGCTGCGGCAGCGGCGTCTGCGCCTGCGCCTGCGCGGAGGCAAGCGCGCTCTGCGGCGCGGTCCGCGGTGGAGGCGGCGCGAACGGCCAGGGGGCCGCGGATGGCTTTGAGGGGCCCTGCGGGCTTGGGGCCCGGCTCTCGAAGGCCGTTGGACGAGGCAGTGGCAGGGGCCGTAGAGCGCGAGGCGCCGGCCCTTCTGGCGGCGGGAGGCGCGCCAGAGGACGATGAAGAGGACGATGGCCGTGGCCGGGGCCTGCTGCGCTGGGACGGCTTCTCCGCCTGGCTGCACTGCGTGTGTGTGGTGGGCTTCGACCTGGAGCTGGGCCAGGCCGTGGAGGTGAGGCCCGGCCCCGCCCTGTCTCCGCGCTCCGCCCCTGCGCCTGGGCGGCTGCCGCAAAGCCAAGCGCCCGCGGGCTGGCCGGCCTGGACCCCATCCGCCGCGCATCCGGGCGTGGCCAGTTTCCCCTCCGGCGCTCTTTCGGGCTGCAGTCCTACGGCACTTCCCGTGGGAGGATCTTGGGCTGCGGCTAGGGGTGAAAAGTTCTCTCTTAGGCCCTTCCTAAATACTTGTTGATGTTCATCCTGTTATTTCTTTCTTTCTTTTAAACCCAGAGCCACAGAACTAACTAAAAGGGTTAGTAGCACCCACCCGAGGAAGCCTGCAGGCAGGATGTTTGGTACTTTTTCAAGAACAATGCTCCATAACTAATGATGAACTCTTAATAGCGGAACTTGCACAACCAATTTTTAAGGCTCAGGTTGTTTTGGTCATTTGTAGTAATTCATAGAGCTTTTCCCTCAGCCTGAGCCGAAATACTTATCTCAGCATACATTTTCTCCCGTTCCTCCTTTTGTGCCTCATTTCTGGTTGGTTGGTTGGTTTTTTGAGACGGGGTTTTGCTGTTGTTGCCCAGGCTGGAGTGCAATGGCGCGATCTCGGCTCACCACAACCTCTGAATCCCGGGTTCAGGCGATTCTCCCGCCTCAGCCTCCCGAGTAGCTGGGATTAGAGGCATGCGCCACCACACCCAGCTAATTTTGTATTTTTGGTAGAGACAGGGTTTCTCCATTTTGGTCAGGCTGGTCTCGAACTCCTGACTCAGTTGGTCTGCCCCCCCTCGACCTCCCAAAGTGCTGGGATTACAGGCGTGAGCCATCGTGCCGGGCTTCATTTCTGTTATTTTTTAAATGTTGCCTCTGGAACAGTTGGTGTGAAACAAATGTCAAGATGAATATAGGGAAAATCATTTGCTTGTGAATCAGTCAACTTTTCCATTCTTATTTATGGCCCCTTATCGAAAGACTTTAGAAACATCTATTCTTGGCCGGGCGCGGTGGCTCAAGCCTGTAATCCCAGCACTTTGGGAGGCCGAGACGGGTGGATCACGAGGTCAGGAGATCGAGACCATCCTGGTGAGCACAGTGAAACCCCGTCTCTACTAAAACTACAAAAAAAAAAAAAAAAAAAAACTAGCCGGGCGAGGTGGCGGGCGCCTGTAGTCCCAGCTACTCGGGAGGCTGAGGCAGGAGAATGGCGTGAACCCGGGAGGCGGAGCTTGCAGTGAGCTGAGATCAGGCCACTGCACTCCAGCCTGGGCGACAGAGCGAGACTCCGTCTCAAAAAAAAAAAAAAAAAAAAAAAGAAACATCTATTCTTGACTTTGTTTAAGGTCTTTTTAGCATAAGGAATTGCTTGTTTTCATGTGTCCAAGAAAATCGTTATCAGAAGGGCGTTTGTTTAGATGTTTTTGTTTTTGGTATTGGTGACAGATTTCTATCTCATTCTGACTGTAGTGGCCTGGTTGACTAAGAAAACTGGCTAGGGGTGGTTTTTCTTAATGCCAAGCCACTGCTTTCGTATTCGGCCTGCCTTCTGGGTGTTTTAGTATAACACAGTTCAACATTAAGTTTCCACTAAGAACCAAGCATTATGTTAGTTGCGGAGCATACAAATAGGGTGTGCTCTAACCTATATTTGTAGATTGAGGCAACAATTTAGAGAACCAAGAATTAATCATAGTAGCTGATAAGGCCAAATGCAGTCCCTGGCACCTAGTGGCATTCTGTAAATACTTTTGATAGAATGGGTGAATATGTGAGCAATTCTTCTATCCTATTAAAGTAAGAAAAACAGTTCCCAAAGATTTTGAATAAAAGATTTATAAGCCATTTATTATTCACCTTGCCATGTTAACCTGAAGTTATATGTACAGCAAGAAATTTAACCAGAAAGCTTAAGAATGGGTTGTTGTAGTTGTGTTTTTAAATAGCTAAAGGAGATCCTTTTGGATTCTTATTATTTGGGACATTCTTTATGAATATTTTTGACCAGATAGACAGAAAACAGTGCTGCAAAAATGTGAATTATTAAAGGACTTATTTTGAATTTCATTTTCCATAATGTATGCCACTGTATAGAGTTTTTTTAGGTCAGGAGTTCTTAACCTTTTGCTTCCTGGATCTTTTAAAAATACAAACATTGTGAACTTTCCACTAGGAAAAGGCTGAGTAAACGAAATCATGTATGTGGTTCCATGGACTGTCTGGGTTTATCCATGGACCTTCTGTTCCATTGTCCCCACATTAAGAATCACTGGTTTTAGAAGGTGTAGGATGAGGGTGGGGAAGATTCTCTAATAAAGGAAGGTCGAGGCTGCAGTGAGCCATATTCGTGCCACTGCACTCAAGCCTGGGTGACAGATCGAGACACTGTCCCCCAAAAAACCCCTAACAAAACCCAGACTGTAAAGCTGGGCTGCCTAGGTTAGAATCCAGGTGACTTTGGGCAAGTTACTTAGCTTGTTTGAGTCTCACGTTCTTCTTTATAACAGGATAACAATACCTATATCATGGCATTGTTGTGAGGATTAGGTAATTTAATGTTTGTAAAGCATTTGGAGCAGTTCCTGGGACACAGTAAGATGTATTTAAGGCTTCATTTGAGAAGCATTGATTTTCTAGAAATTTCCTTTTTTTTTTTTTTTTTTTTTTTTTTTTTTTGAGACGGAGTCTCGCTCTGTCGCCCAGGCTGGAGTGCAGTGGCCGGATCTCAGCTCACTGCAAGCTCCGCCTCCCGGGTTTACGCCATTCTCCTGCCTCAGCCTCCCGAGTAGCTGGGACTACAGGCGCCCGCCACCTCGCCCGGCTAGTTTTTTTGTAGTTTTAGTAGAGACGGGGTTTCACCATGTTAGCCAGGATGGTCTCGATCTCCTGACCTTGTGATCCGCCCGTCTCGGCCTCCCAAAGTGCTGGGATTACAGGCTTGAGCCACCGCGCCCGGCCTACATCTTTTTTTTTTTTTTTTTTTTTTTTTTGAGGTGGAGTCTCACCCTGTCACCCAGGCTGGAGGGCAATGGCACAATCTTGGCTTACTGCAACCTCCGCGTCCCGTGTTGAAATGACTCTCTTGCCTCCGCCTCCTGAGTAACTGGGTTTACGGGAACCTGCCATCATGCCTGGCTAAGTTTTATTTATTTAATTAATTAATTTATTTTTGAGACAAAGTCTTGCTCTGTCGCCCAGGCTGGAGTGCAGTGGCCAGATCTTGGCTTACTGCAAGCTCCGCCTCCCGGGTTCACGCCATTCTCCTGCCTCAGCCTCCCGAGTAGCTGGGACTACAGGCGCCCGCCACCTCGTGCGGCTAGTTTTTTGTATTTTTTAGTAGAGACGGGGTTTTACCGTGTTAGCCAGGATGGTCTTGATCTCCTGACCTCGTGATCCACCCGTCTCGGCCTCCCAAAGTGCTGGGATTACAGGCTTGAGCCACCGCGCCCGGCCAGTTTTATATTTTTGTAGAGACAGAGTTTCACCATATTGGCCAGGCTGGTCTTGAACTCCTGACCTCAGGTGATCTGCCTGTCTCGGCCTCCAAAGTGCTGGAATTACAGGTGTGAGCCACCACACCCGGCTGAAATTTACTTTTTTTTTTTTTTTTTGAGACAAGAGTCTCACTCTGTTGCCGAGGCTGGAGTGCAGTGGCCGGATCTCAGCTCACTGCAAGCTCCGCCTCCCAGGTTCACGCCATTCTCCTGCCTCAGCCTCCTGAGTAGCTGGGATTACAGGTGCCCGCCACCTCGCCCGGCTAGTTTTTTGCATTTTTTTAGTAGAGACGGGGTTTCGTCGGGTTAGCCAGGATGGTCTCGATCTCCTGACCTCGTGATCCGCCCGTCTCGGCCTCCCAAAGTGCTGGGATTACAGGCTTGAGCCACCGCGCCCGGCCGAAATTTCCTTTTTAAGTGAAGAGAACTCCTGACTTTTGTTTTGGGAAGTGGGGCCTCAGTTTTCTCACTTGAAATTGAGGTACTAGAATCGATACCTTTTTTTAGTAGGGAACTTTGTTCCCTGTGTAAATAGATATCTAATCTGGAACCTTAATGACTAATCTTGTTGAAATGGGGCGTGTGTGTGTATCTTTATCTACAACAGAAACTAATTTAAGCTACCTCAAGCAGTAAAGGGGAACTTACTGTAAAGACACAGAGCTTAAATACCTGTTTCCAGCGATTTAAGACATAAACATAGTGGGGCTTCAGAAAATGGCTAGAGTTCAGAATCAGGGAATCCTCTTGGTTTTGCTCTTTTATGTGTGTGCAGATCTTGCTTATATTTCATGCTCTCTGCAAACTGCCTTCTTCCTCTTCTCTGATTTTTTTTTTTTTAAGGCAGAGTCTAACTTTATCCCCCAGCCTGGAGTGCAGTGGTGTAATTTCGGCTCACTGCAACCTCCACCTTCCAGGTTCAAGTGATTCTCCTGCCTCAGCCTCCCAAGTAGCTGGGACTACAGGTGCATGCCACCACACCCAGTTAATTTTTGTATATATATATATATATTTTTTTTTTAGTAGAGACAGGATTTCACCATGTTGGCCAGGCTGGTCTTGAACTCCTGACTTCGGTGACAACCCTGCCTCAGCCTCCCAAAGTGCTGGGATTACAGGTGTGAGCCATCGTGCCTGGCTTTTTTTTTTTTTTTTTTCCTTAGAGACATGGTCTGGCTCAGACTGGAGTGCAGTGGCATGATCATAACTCACTACAGCCTCAAACTCCTAAACTCGAGGGATCCTCCTGAGTATCTAGGACTACAGACATGCACCGCTACACCCGGCTATTTTTAAATTTTTTTGTGGAGACGAGGTCTTGCTATTTTGCCCAGGCTGGTCTCAAACTTCTGGCCTCAAATTATCCTGCTGCCTCTGCCTTCCAAAGTACTGGGATTATAGATGTGAGCCACCAGGCCCAGTCCTTCTCTGATCTTTAAGATGAGAAGTTAACGTTTTTAGCCACCTCAGTGAAAAAAGTGAATCTTTAACTCTCTTCCAAAGCCGGAGGAAGATAATCTGGCCTGGTTTGGGGCAGGTTCCCATTCTGATACAGTTGGCTAAAGCTCTGAATGGAAGGGGGAGTGTTTCACCTTGCATAAAATGTCTTTTAAGGCCCTGTCCTAAGTGAAGGGGGTTAAGGAGGTCTTTGAGCTAGAAAGTAACTGAACAAGGTGTTGACTGCAGTGGGTGTGCTGAGCTGCTTTTCACCTGAAGTGGCTGTGGAGGCATTACTACAGAATCAAAGTGTCCTCTGGAACAAGTTTTGAAACCTCCTGGGTTTGATATACTGTACCTCACTTTTAGCTTTGAAATTACCAATATTTAGTAAAGCCTTAATTATCTGAATACAGAATTACCTTATTTATTCAAGGTTTTTTTTTTTTTTTTTTTTTCGGAGTGAATAATAACATACTCATTGCTGAAAACTTGGCAAGTAAAGAAATTATAAACATTAGGCCAGGCGTGGCGGCTCACGCCTGTAATCCCAGCACTTTGGGAGGCCAAGGCAGGCAGATCGCGAGGTCAAGAGATCGAGACCACCCTGGCCAACATGGTGAAACACCGTCTCTACTAAAAATACAAAAATCAGCTGGGCGTAGTGGCATATGCCTGTAGTCCCAGCTACTTAGGAGGCTGAGGCAGGAGAATCGCTTGAACCTGGGAGGCGGAGGTTGCAATGAGATCGCACCGCTGCACTCCTGCCTGGCAATAGAGTGAGACTTTGTCTCAAAAAAAAAAAAAAAAGAAAAAGACAATAAATTATAAACACTAGAAAATATCACTCTTAATTCTACTAAGAGGCAACTGCTATTAATATTTGGCATTTTTGTTAATGCTTTTTTTCTTTATATAATTTTGTATCTGTCAAGGATTAATTTGATTGTTAGGAACAGAAACCTCAAATAAAGTTAAGTAAAGGGACAGTGATTATAAGGATTCCAGGCAGTCTTTTGGAATCCAAGTGTGTGGGAAGCAGGGATGAACTTGTGGGATTTGGAAAGCCCCAGGCTTTTGCCTTTGTCTCTGGAGCTGTGTTTTTTTTTGTTTTTTTGTTTTTTGTCTTTGCTCTTTGCATGTCTTTTCCATTCTCCATGCTGAAGCTGGTTTGTGCTGCAGTGGCCTCAGTTTCTGCTCCCCCATTACTCTGCTTGACTTTGGGTTTCCATGGTACTGATTTTAGCCAAACTCTTTTTCTGGAATGAGGCTGAAGCTTAATACTGGAGTATCTGATTGGCTCAGCATGGGACAGGTGTCCCATTTTGTTCACTTGTGGTTAGGAGACAAGGTTTCGGTAGCAGTAGAAGTCACTTAGGCTCACCCCTGCAATAGGAGGGACACTTCCAAAGCATAGTCTGGGCGGCAGTCTCCTAAACATGTCTACTGAGAGTCTGCTTTTATTCATAAATATTCTCATAAACAGTTTTTGAGATCATTAGACTCTTCATAAGCCAAGTACGGTGGCTCATGCCTGTGATACCAGCACTTTGGGAGGCTGAGGCGGGTGGATCACTTGAAGTCAGGACTTCAAGACCACTGTAGCCAACATGTCTCTACTTAAAAAATACAAAAATTAGCCAGCTTGGTGGCACATTCCTGTAATCCCAGCTACTCGGGAGACTGAGGCAGGAGAATCACTTGAACCTGGGAGACAGAGGTTGCAGTGAACTGAGATTGTACTCCTGCCTGGGCAACAGAGCAAGACTTTGTCTCAAAAAAAAAAAAAAGCCAAAAAACAAAAAACTCTTCATAAATATGATTTTACAAAGCAGACGTTCTTTTCTTTTCTTTTCTTTCTTCTTTTTTTTTTTGAGATGGTCTTACTCTGTCACCCAGGCTGGAGTGCAGTGATGCAATCATGGCTTACTGAAGCCTCGAACTCCCGGCACAGGTGATCCTTCTGTCTCACCTTCCCTGGTAGCTGATACTGCAGGCGTATGCTTATGCACCAGACTAATTTTTAAATTTTTTGTGGAGATGGGGTCTTGCTTTGTTGTCCAGACTGGTCTCAAATTCCTGGCTTCAAGGGATCCTCCTGCCTCCACCTCCTAAAGTGCTAGCATTACAGGCGTGAGCCACTGCACCTGGCTGTCAGCCTGTCCTTTGAAACTTTGAAGCCAGATACTCACTTTTCTCTAGCTATGAAAGTCTTAGAGGGCATAGTCTTCCAATAGAAGGCTGTTTCATCTACAATGAAAATCTGTTATTTAGTGTAGCCACCTTCATCATTTCTCTTAGATTTTCTGGATGACTTGCTGCAGCTCTCTATCAGTCCTTGCGGCTTCACCTTGCACTTTTATGTTATGGAGACAGCTTCTTTCCTTAAACCTCATGAACCAACTTTGGCTAGCTTCCAACTTTTCTTCTGCAGATTCCTCACCTTTCTCAGCCGTAACAGAATTGAAAAACAGAATTGAAAAGAGTTAGGCTGTTGTTCTGAATTAGGCTTCTGGCTTAGGGAATGTTGTAGCTGGTTTGCTCTTCTATCCAGACCACTCAGACTTTCTCCACATCAGCAGTAAGGCTGTTTCACTTTCTTATTCATGTGTTCACTGGAGTAGCACTTTTAATTTCCTTCAAGAACTTTTCCTTTGGCTGGGTGTGGTGGCTCAGGCCTGTAATCTCATCATTTTGGGAGGCTGAGGCAGTAGGATTCCTTGAGCCCAGGAGTTCGAAACCAGACTGGGCAACATGGTGAGATCCTGTTGCATAAAAAAAAGAAAGAAAAAAAGAACTTTTCCTTTGCATTCATAAGTTGGCTCTTTGGTCCAAGAGGCCTAGCTTTTGGCCTATCTCAGCTTTTGACATGCCTACCTCATTAAACTTAAATCGTTTCTAGCTTTTGATTTAAAGTGAGAGATGTGTGACTCATCCTTTTACTTGAACACTTAGAGGCCATTATAGAGTTATTCATTGCCCCAATTGCAATATTGTTGTATCTTACGGAATAGGGAGGCCTGAGGAGAGGGAGAGAGATGGGGTAATGGCTGGTCAGTGGAACCGTGAGAATACATGTATTTATTGATTAAATTTGCCATCTTATATGGGCATGGTTTGTGGTGCCCCAAAACAATTACAATAGTAACATCAAAGATAACTTATCACAGACCACTGTAACAGATACAATAGTAACAAAAAAGGTTGAAATATTGTGAGAATTACCAAAATGTAACACAGAGACACAAAGTGAACACGTTGTTGGAAAAATGATGCTGATAAACTTGCTTAATGTAGGCTTGCCACAAACCTGTAATTTGTAGAAACTAGTAACTGCAAAGCACAATAAAATGATGCACAATAAAACAAGGTATGCCTATATTAATAAAAGGAGAAGGAGGAGTGGTATTGGAAGGCAACAAGCGTTTACTGCCTTACCTGAGAGCAGTTATAATCTTATGTAATCAAATATTTATTTTGAAATATTTCTAAGCTTGGGTTTTAGGCTATAAACTTTAGTAACTTTGAGCTCGTTGAGAGCCAAGGGTATATGTGCCTAAAAATTCTACACCATTATGTAACTTTGAAATAAAGGATTATGTTCTGTTTTACCTGGGATATGGAAATATCTGTTAATGCTTATTGAAAATAAGGCTAAACATTTGTATCTTGGTAAATTTAAGCTAGTTTTGTATCATTGGGATTCTATTTGAGTTATTTTGTTTTTCTTATAAGAATCATCTGGAGCATTTATTACGTATGAGGATTCTGGGGCTCACCCATCTGCTTAATCAGAATCAGTTCCAGATGATCATTATATGTAGGCATGTTTGGAGTATGTTTTTGAATTTTCTCTTTACATATGCTTTTCTGTTTTTCTTGTAAACCAGCTGTTGTCAAAATGTGGTCTGAGGACTTCTGGGCATCTCTGAGACCATTTCAGGAGATTTGTAGGATGTTTTCTTTTCTTCTCTTCTCTTCTCTTCTCTTCTCTTTTCTCTTTTCTTTTCTTTTCTAGACAGAGTCTCGCTCTGTTGCTCAGGCTGGACTGCAGTGGCCCAATCTCGGCTCACTGCAACTCTGCCTCCCGGATTCAAGCAATTCTCCTGCCTCAGCCTCTTGAGTAGCTGGGATTACAGGTGCGTGCCACCACGCCTGGCTAATTTTTGTATTTTTAGTAGAGACGGGGTTTCACCATGTTGGTCAGGCTGGTCTCAAACTCCTGACCTCGTGATCCACCCGCCTCGGCCTCCCAAAGTGCTGGGATTACAGGCGTGAGCCACTGCGCCCGGCCAGGATGTTTTCAAACTATGTGTGGCTTTTCTTCATGTTCTTCAACCAGAACGACATATTGTAATAGAATGAACATAGAATGATTCTGCCAAGAGCAAACATTAAAGAAAAACAAAGTTTTTAAAAAAAGAATGAACGTCGAAGCAGATATGAGAATCTAGTTATTTCTATTAAATCAGACATTAAAGATATTTGCAAACGTGTAAACGATGCCATCTTCTCAGTAAAGTTTTTGTTTTATTTAGAAATATAGGTGGTTTTTTCCTAAACATTCAAAATCTGAAACGCTCCAAAACCTGAAACTTTCTGAGTACTGATGTGATACTTAAAGGAAATGCTCATTGGAGCATTTTGGATTTCAGGTTGTTGGATTTGGGATGTCCAGCTGAGTAAGTATAATTCAAATATTCTAGAATCTGAAAAGATCTGAAATCCAAAACACTTCTGATCCCACCAAGCATTTTGGATAAGGAATACTCAACCTGGCCGGGCGCGGTGGCTCAAGCCTGTAATCCCAGCACTTTGGGAGGCCGAGACGGGCGGATCACGAGGTCAGGAGTTCGAGACCATCCTGGCTAACACGGTGAAACCCCGTCTCTACTAAAAAATACAAAAAACTAGCCGGGCGAGGTGGTGGGCGCCTGTAGTCCCGGCTACTCGGGAGGCTGAGGCAGGAGAATGGCGTAAAAACCCGGGAGGCAGAGCTTGCAGTGAGCTGAGATCCGGCCACTGCACTCCAGCCTGGGCGACACAGCGAGACTCCGTCTCAAAAAAAAAAAAAAAAAAAAAAAAAAAAAAGGAATACTCAACCTGAATATAGTTACTTTTCATGAAAATTGAATATGTTAATGAGTATAGGTTATTATTTTAAAATAACAATTTTTTTAAATGATCACTTTTAGTTTCTACAATGGTGAGTGTTGATAGATGTAACCCATATAAACAAGAGTTCTAGGCCGGACATGGTGGCTCACGCCTGTAATCCCAGCTCTTTAGGAGGCCGAGGCGGGTGGATCTCCTGTCAGGAGTTCATGACTAGCTTGGCCAACATGGTGAAACCCATCTGTACTAAAAATACCAAAAAAAAAATTAGCCGGGTGTGATGGCGCATACATGTAATCCCAGCTACTGGGGAGGCTGAGGCAGGAGAATCACTTGAACCGGGGAGGTGGAGGTTGCAGTGAGCTGAGACTGTGCCATTGCACTCCAGCCTAGGCAACAAGAATGAAACTCTGTCTCAAAAAATGAAACGAAATACCGAGTTCTTTGGGAGCCTCAGTACATTTTAAGAGTATAAAGGGATGTTGGAAACAAAAAGTTTGACAGTTGCAGTTTTACACTCTCTGGCTTGAGATGCTTTGATTAGTTGACTTGTGGGAGGTAGGCTAAAGTAGTAAAGTGAATTGTAAAGTCAGACCAGGGCTGGCATCCTGGTTTGAGTACTTACTAGATGTATTATTTTGATGAAGTCACTCACTCTGTATGCTTCATCTCCTCTGGTATAAACAGGAACCAACTTCACAGAGTTCCCATAAGAGTTAAATCAAGTGTGCGAGGCGCTAAGCACAGTGCCTGGCACACATCAGGGGCTCAGCAACTTCAGGCTCTGTTGTGGTTGACAGGCTTTGAAGGTTGTGGATTCTCACAGAAGATGCAAAACTATGGGCCCCGTTGTTTCTTTGATTGTTCTATGACTTTAAACAGAAAATTTACTTTAAAGAGAAACTTTATTTGTATATCTCATTTCTTTCTTTCTTTTTTTATTTTTTGAGACAGTGTCTCACTTTGTTGCCCAGGCCGGAGTGCAGTGGTGTGTGATCATGACTCACTGCAGTCTTGAACTTTTGGGTTCAAGGGATCCTCCCACCTCAGTTTCACAAGTAGCTGGTACTCCAGGTGTGTGCCACCATACCCAAATAAATTGTTTTATTTTTGTGTCACCCAGTGTGATCTTGAACTCCTGGGCTCAAGGGATCCTCCTGCCTCCACCTCCCAGTGTTGAGATCCCAGGCGTGAGCCATTTTACTTAGCCTCATTTATTCCTTTCCGTCACTCTAATTATTAAGTAATATATAGATTTTATTTATTTGTTTGCGACAGGATCATGCTCTGTCACCAGGCTACAGTGCACTACAGCCTGGACCTCCCAGGCTCAAGCAGTTCTCTCACCTCAGCCTGTCAAGTAGCTGGACTACAGCCTGGCTACTTTTTTATTTTTTGTTTTTTTGTAGAGACAGGGTTTTGCTGTGTTGCCCAGACTGGTCTTGAACTCCTGGCCTCAAGTGATCTGCCTGCCTCAGCCTCCGACAGTCCACGTGCCTTAGTCTCCCAAAGTGCTAGTATTATAGGCATGAGCCACCATGCCCGGCTTTAGACTTTTTTTTTTGAAACAGAGTCTTGCTTTGTCACCCAGGCTAGAGTGCAGTGGCGCAATCTCAGCTCACTGCAACCTCTGTCTCCCGAGTTCCAGCGATTCTCCTGCCTCAACCTCCTGAATAGCTGGGATTACAGGCACGTGGCACCGCACCCAGCTAGTTTTTGTATTTTTAGTAGAGGCAGGGTTTCATCATATTGGTCAGGCTGGTCTCAAACTCCTGACCTCATGATCTGCCCACCTCAGCCTCACAAAGTGCTGGAATTACAGGCGTGAGCCACCGTGCCTGGCCCATAAACTCTTTTTTGAGGTGGAGTCTTACCCTGTCACCCAGGCTGGAGTGCAGTGGCACAATCTTGGCTCACTGCAACCTCTGCCTCCTGGGTTCAAGCAATTCTCTACCTCAGCCTCCTGAGTAGCTGGGATTACAGGTGCCCACCACCACGCCCGGCTAATTTTTGTATTTTTAGTAGAAATGGGGTTTTACCATCTTGGCCAGGCTGGTCTTAAACTCCTAACCTCGTGATCCCCCCCTCCGCCTCCCAAAGTGCTGAGATTATAGGCATGAGCCACCGTGCCCAGCTAAGCTCTTTTTAAATAAGGGAACTGAAACTTAAAAGAGGTAACTTGCCCCATATCACTTGCTTAGTAAGCCAGGATTTGAACCCCGGTCCTTTTGATTCTGAAGCCTAATTTCCCCCCACTATACTGTGTTATCCTGGGTACAAAATTAAGCTACTTTTGTTTACTATTTAGGGGAAACTGAAGCAAAGAAGACGTGAAATGCCAGTGGTAGCTTGAACTAAAATTCTTAAATTCTTGGTAGTAGTAGTTTACCTCATTTCTCAAAGTGTTCCTGTTTACATGCTAATACTAAATGTAATAATAGTACCTAGGGCTATTTTGTGAGTTGTATGAACTGCTTTTAGCATTTTTGTGATCTTTTAGTTGGCAAAATGCTTTACGATCCTGTGAAATGCACAGTAGACACTTGCTTCTGTTTGGACGAAAGAATAACTGAACTCAGACCAGTGTGACCTATGTCAATGACATAAAGTTAGATTTCCTGAATGTAGGTATTCTGACTGAAAGCAGTTTACAACCATGGGCAGATGAAGTGAGATGATAATTTTAATAGTTCTCATTTCTAGTGTATTGTGAGGATTGATTGATACAACACAGTGCCTGGCACAAGGAAAACACTTGATAAAGTTGGCAATTGTAATTATTGAGTTTTTCTGAAATAATGAAATAGGTACTCTTTTGGTCTAGCTTATTTCAGTTCTATCTGTATTACTCATTTAGTGAATTACTGCCTAAGCTTAGAGTCCTTTATAAGTAATATAGGATCAGTATGAGGGTAGCATCACTAAATTTTTGTTGGTACCTATTATAGTAGGAGCACTGGGACTGTTTGCATAGGCCATAATAAGCACCTAACATGCACAAAGGTTTCTGTTATGTTAATCAGTAGATGAAGACATAAGAATCCTTGCTCTCCAGAATTTAACTAAAGAGACAAGTTGGCCAGGTGTGCTGGCTCATGCCTATAGGCCCAGCACTTTGGGAGGCTGAGGTGGGTGGATTACTTGAGTTCAGGAGTCCGAGACCAGCCTGGTCAACATGACGAAACTCCGTCTCTACTAAAAATACAAAAAAATTAGCCGGGTGAGGTGGTGCACACTTGGAATCCTAGTTACTTGAGTGGCTGAGGCAGGAGAATCGCTTGAACTTGGGAGGCGGAGGTTGCAATAAGCTGAGATCGTGCCACTGCTCTCCAGCCTAGGTGACAAAGCCAGACTGTATCTCAAAAACAAAACAAAACAAAACAAACTATATAGTCAGTGGTCCAGAGAGTAAGTGAAATTTTCTGGTGGAAGGTGAAAATTGATTTGAACCTTTAGGGCTGCGTAATTTAAAATTTCAGCTTATATAATTAAAAAATTATACACAATATTTATTGAGGAAAAATTACAGAAATTACAAAAAGAGGCAATAGGAATCACTTATTTCCCCTGCTGGATGGAATTTAATAGGCAGATAAATGGTGAATCAGTTCCTAAGTGTGAGCAAGGGAAGAAGCAGGAAAGTTCAAAGCATCTTTAGAATTAATGAATATATTATGTACTGAAATATTATGATCTTCAAGATCTTAAGGAAAAAAGCAGTGTGTAAAGCAGTGAGAACAGAACAGAATGTAATTTTTTTTTTTTTTTTTTTGGAGATGGAGTCTCACTCTTGTTGCCCAGGCTGGAGTGCAATGGCGCAATCTTGGCTCACCAAAACCTCCGCCTCCTGGGTTCAAGCAATTCTCCTGCCTCAGCCTCCCGCAGAATATAATTTATGTTAAGGAAAAGTACATACATAATTTTTCTTTGAAAGATACATAGGAAATTGTTTAGCAATGGTTATTGAAGGAAGAAAACCTCAAGCTCAATGGGAGAGAGACTATAATGATGATTTTATGCCTTTTTAAGGTTTGAATTATTGTGTCTACGTTTCCGTTTTTAAAAATTCAGGTATTCACATATAAAATTCACACTTTTAAAGTGTATAATTCATTGGTTTTGAGTTTTTCACAAGATGTGCAACTAACACCACTATCTAATTGCAGGACATTTTTCTTCACCCCCAAAAAACGCATACCCATTCCCCTTTTTCCCTGGCGCCTGGCAGCCCCTAATAAGCTTCTGTCAGTATGCTTTTCATGGGAGTGGAATCATATACGTTTGTCCATGTCGTAGTATGTATATATACTTTATTCCTCTTTATGGTTGAATAATATACCTTTGTATGGATATATCACATCTTGTTTATTCATGATTTAATGAAAATTTGGATTTTTTTTTTTAAACAGGGTTTTGCTCTATTGCCCAGGGTGGAGCATAATAGCATGATCATAGTTCACTGTGGCATTGACTGCCTGGGCTCAAGCAACCCTCCTGCCTCAGCCTTCTGAGTAGCTGGGACTACAAGTGCCTGCCACCATGCCTGGCTAATTTTTTTTTTTTTTTAGATGGAGTCTCGCTCTGTCGCCCAGGCTGGAGTGCAGTGGCGCGATCTCGGCTCACTGCAAGCTCTGCCTCCCGGGTTCACGCCATTCTCCTGCCTCAGCCTCCCGAGTAGCTGGGACTACAGGCACCCACCACCACGCCTGGCTAATTTTTATATTTTTAGTAGAGATGGGTTTCACTGTGTTAGCCAGGGTAGTCTCAATTTCCTGACCTCATGATCCGCCTGCCTTAGCCTCCCAAAGTGCTGGGATTACAAGTGTGAGCCACTGTGGCCTGGCTAATTTTTAACTTTTTTGAGGAGACAGAGTCTCACTATGTTGTCCAGGCTTGTTTTTACTTTTTGGCTGTTATGAATATTGCTACTATGAAAATTTGTGTACCAGTTTTTGTGTGAACATGTGTTTTCACTTTTCTTGGATATATACCTAGCATTGAAATTGCAGGGCTATACTGTAACTCTATATTGTAACTTCTTGAGAAACTGCCAAACTGTTTTCCACTACTGGTACATGAGGGTTCCAATTTCTCTGCATCTTTGCCGACTCTTGTTATTGTCTGTCCTTTTGATTACAGGTGTCCTAGTGGGTATAGCCGTGTCTTATTGTGATTTTATTTGCATTTCCCTAGTAACTAATGCTAAACAGTGTTTTTTCATGTGCTTATTGGCCATTTTCATTTTTATTTTTTGGAGAAGTGTCTATTCACATTTGTGCCCATTTTAAAATTGGGTTATTTGTCTTCTTATTGTTATATTGTAGGAGTTCTTTATGTATTTTATATACCAGACCCTTATTAGTTATATTGTGTTTTAGCCTGTTCAGTCTTCTTACAAAATATCACAAACTGGGCAGCTTATAAACAATGTGTTTATTTCTCATAGCTCTGGAGGCTCGGAAGTCCAAGATCAAGGTACTGGCTGATGTGGGGTTTGGTGAGGGTACTTTTTCTGATGCATAGATGGCACCTTTTGGCAGTGTCTTTGCATGGTGGAGAGCTAGTTCTTGGGTCTCTTTTGTAAGAGCACTAATCCCAATCATGAGGGCTCTGCCCTCACGACCTGATCACCTCCCAAAGGTTTCACCTCCTAATACCACTATCACGTTGGGGTTTTTGTTGTTATTGAAACAAGGTTTTAAATTTTGATGATATCCAATTTATTTATGTTTCGTTTTGTTGTTTGTGATTTTGGTGTCATATCTAAGAAACCATTGCCTAATTCAAGGTTGTGAAGATTTATTACTATGTTTTCTTCTAAGAGTTATATAGATTTGGCTCTTACATTTAGGCCTTTGATCCACTTTGAACTCAAAGTTGACTATTGTATATGCTGTGAATTAGAGCTTTTTTTTTTTTTAACTTTATTTTGAGATTAGGTAAGAGTTATAAAAGTAACTTACTCAACTTCACCTGAAGTTAACTTTTGTGCTTCGAAGAACACATAGTCCATTGTTCCCACTACTGCTGCTGCTGCTCTTCTAACAGGTCTAGTTTCTCACAAATTTCTGTCCATAATCCTGCTCAGCACCCTGTACCATCTCTATATCTCACCTTTCCTCCAGAGCTGCTGTTAGGCTGTCTGTTGCATTTGTAATTCCTGTAGCTCCTCACCAGTAGTGGCTGAGCTCCCGCCTTCCCAGCCTGTATTTTTGACTCATTCAAGGTTAAAAATTCTCCAGCAGCTTCTTAAATGTAGCCCACAATCCCTACATAGTCTTCTCTCTCCTTACTTCTTCAGGCTCACCTTGCCCCACTCCATCAGTGAGCAACAATGGACCATTGATGTGGAAGGTACACCCTCATGTTATGGAAGCAGAAACTGAGGCATAGACTGGCTAATGATTTCCCACAAGGACACATCTAATTAGGACCAAAACATGGTTTTGGTACCAGTACTGTACTTTCCATCCTTCCCCACTGCCTCTTAAGAGTTTGAAGATGCAGAGCTGTATTCATTTATTTTTGCCCAAAGTCAAGGTGAGTAAATGTGAATTTTAAAGACAATTTGGGCTTTAAAGAAAAAATTGAAGTGAAGAAGAGATGATAGGAAGAAACTGAAGATTTGGCTTAGGCTGGTAGAATGAGAAGTAACAACAACAGTGAAAAAGAAGGCCAAATGCTAATATTTTGTCTGTTGTCTTCTGTGAGGGCAGGTGGGAATATCTAGTTAACCGTGTTTCCTAGAAGCTAGAAAGGTAAAACAGTAGGATCTTTGCATATGGCAACCATACCAGTGCATCCTATTTTCATATATTTGTCTCGTCTTCCCACAAACCATCTGTATTAGTCTGCTATGGCTACTATAACAAAATACCAGACTGAGTGTCTTTTTGTTTTGTTTTGTTTTTGTTTTGAGACAGGGTCTTACTCTGTCGCCCAGGGTGGAGTGCGGTGGCACCATGTGGGCTCACTGCAACCTCTACCTCATGGGTTCAAGCCATACTCGTGCCTCAGCTTCCTGAGTAGCTGTGATTACAGGTGTGTGCCACCATGCCCAGCTAATTTTTGTAATTTTAGTAGAGACAGGGTTTCGCCATGTTGGCCAGACTGGTCACTGCTGGCCTCAAGTAATCTACCTGCCTCAGTCTCCCAAAGTGCGGGATTACAGGCAAAAGCCACCGCGTACCTGGCTTGGATGTCTTAAATAACAGAAATCTATTTCTCTTGGTTCTGGAGGCTGGGGGAAGTTTAAAATCAAGGTGCTTGCCAATTTTGTTCCTCGTGAGGGTCATCTTCCTGGCTTGCAGATGGCTGTGTCCTTGCTATGTCCTCACATGGTAGAGAGAAAGAGAGAGAGATGTCTTGTGTTTCCTCTTATAAGGGCACTAATGCCATCATGTGAGCTCTACACTCCTGACCTAATTACCTCCCAAAGGCCCTGTCTCTAAATATGATTGGAGGTTAGAGCTTTTATGTGAATTTTTGGGGGATTCAGTCCATAGCACCATCTAACTGGACTAGATATCTCTGGATTTGAGCCCCAACTATATTTCTTATCCCCCCAATTGCCTGGAAAAAAAATTCTCATCTTAAACCATTTTCATTCTCTTTGTAGAAACCAACGACCATTTTATCCTCCCTCTGAGGGCAATTCAGTGTGTGAGGTGCTCTTTATGGGTTTCTCAGAAGAAAATAGTAGCTGTTTATCAAGGCATTTACATGCTGGGAGAATCTCCTATTGATTTCTGATAAAGCTGTAGAGATATCTTTGTTAAAATTTAAACGTCTATATTCTATAAATCTATATTTGTCTTGGAAAAAGTATCAGGAGAAATCATCCTATGATGAAAGAACTTGGTATTTAGTCTAAGTGGTTTATAACAGAAAGTCCTTTTTTTAAAAAAGGGAGTCATTTCCTTGAGGAATGCCTAAATGAGATGTGTTGAACTGGTTTGATGAGATATTGTGATGAATTAGTGATTTTGACAAAAATGGCTCAGTAGTTCAGCATTTAGTTGGTTGGATATTAAAGATGATATAACAGCTTACAAAGAATAGGATATAATTAACTCTTACCAAGTACTTCTATTTAGGAACTGAGAAGGATTATATTAATCACAGCTGGTAGGGGAAAGAGTCAAACTTCTCATAGATGCAGTCTGATACAAAGCCAGAAAGAATGTTGAGCCAGAAAGAAAGAAAGCCAGAAAGAATGTTAAATATACTATTAAGATATAGTAGTGCTTTCTGCTGTCAAAGAAAAAAAGCAACCATGATTCTTTCTGTTAAAAGTGACAGGAAGACTGGACATGGTAGCCTGTAATCGCAGCAATTTGGGAGGTGGAGGCAGGAGGATCGTTTGAGGCCAGGAGTTTGAGACCAGCCTGGGCAACATGGCAGGACTCCATCTCTACAGAAAATTTAAAAATTAGCCAGGTGTGGTGGTGCATGCCTGTAGTCCCAGCTACTGAGATGGCTAAGGTGGGAGGATCACTTGAGCCCTGGAGATTGAGGCTGGGGTGAGCCACAATTGTGCCACTGCACTCTGGCCTTGGTGACAGAATGAGACTCTGGAGACTCTGTCTCAAAAAAAGAAAAGACGACAAAGGTAGCCCAAACTGGCATAAGAAAACAAAGTTTATTGATTCATGTTATTGCAAAGTTCACAGGTAAGCCTGACTCAAGGCACAATTGAATTTATAGTTGAAATAATGTAAGGACTTGGTTTCTTTCCATCTTCCTGCTGTCTTTCACTGTAGAGAATTGATTAAAATGATAGGACATAGGAATAGCAGGTGGAATTTATTAGAAGGTACTATTAGAGCCTTACATATCAATGGGAAATAGTTTTTTGTTTGAGCAAATAGTGTTGGGAAAGTTGACAATTTTAAAAATAACAGTTTGAGGCTGGGCACGGTGGCTCATGCCTGTAATTCCAGCACTTTGGGAGGCCAACGCGGGTGGGATCACTTGAGGTCTGGTGTTTGAGACCAGCCTAGCCAACATGGTGAAACCCTGTCTCTATTAAAAATACAAAAATTAACTGGGCATGGTGGCACACACCTGTAATCCCAGCTACTTGGGTGGCTGAGGCACAAGAATCGCTTGAACTGGGAGGCAGAGGTTGCAGTGAGCTGAGATCACGCCATTGCACTCCAGCCTGGGTGACAGAGCGAGACTCTGTCTCAAAAATAAATAAATAAATAAATAAATAAAAATAAAAAAAATAGCAGTTTGAGCTATAGCTCAGAATTTAAGAAAAAGCCCATAAATATTAGAAGAAAATATGCAAAAACTTAATTCATTGTTGTTTTCTAAGTTTCAGTCATTCCTTGTCATATTATTTGTACTATTAATATTTTTCTTTAACTGGATTCTTCACATCCCTCTGCCCCCTTTTTTTACTTAGCTATATCTTAAGCATTTGTATCCATGGTATATTGATTTTGAGTGTTAGGTCTTTTTTCCTAATACACATTAAATTAAGTGTGGTGCATATAACTATTACAATTTTAAAAGGGCTGTGCACCATGTAATATCTCCTCTGGCATGTGTGCCATGCTTTTACACATTAAATTAAGTGTGGTGCATATAACTATTACAATTTTAAAAGGGCTGTGCGCCATGTAATATCTCCTCTGGCATGTGTGCCATGCTTTTACACATTAAATTAAGTGTGGTGCATGTAACTATTACAATTTTAAAAGGGCTGTGCACCATGTAATATGTCCTCTGGCATGTGTACCATGCTTTTGGAAACAAGGATTTAACTGTTAAAAGATTAGAGAAGGACTTTTTCTAAGTCATCTTGTAACAAGAGAAGGATTTTTTTTTTTTTTTAAGCAATCTTATTCTTTTGCCCAGGCTGAAGGGCAGTGGCATGATTTCGGCTCACTGCAACCTCCGCCTCCCAGGTTCAAGCGATCCTTGTGCCTCAGCCTCCCGTGTAGCTAGGATTACAAGCGCCCACCACCACGTCCGGCTAAGTTTTTTGTATTTTTAGTAGAGATATGGTTTCACCATGTTAGCCGGGCTAGTCTCAAACTCCTGGCCTCAAGTGATCAGCCCACCCTGGCCTCCCAAAATGTTAGAATTACAGGTGTGAGCTGTGGTATCTGGCCAAGAAGGACTTTTTTTTTTTTTTTTTTTTTGAGAGAGAGGGTCTCACCCTGTCACCCAGGCTGGAGTGAAGTGGCATGATCTTGGCTCGTTGCAGCCTCTATGTTCTGGGGCAGGGGCCTGACTCTCCTAAGACAGCCATTGGTACAACCAGGTGGCCTTTAAGGCACCTCTGGTATCCTGTTTGAAATCACTGGCCTTTGATAATTGGTGGCATGAGAGAGGCATTACTACCAATGCACACAGGTTGCCTTCTGTGATTAATGTATAGTGCCAGTTGACTGGTCAAATATTGAGAGTGTAATTTTTGTCACTTTCGTCAATGTAATGTTCATCTCCTAAGGAGGTCAGGTTGGTTATAACAGAGCTTGGTTGGCTTGTAGAGTGTGTGCCCTTGGGTGTGTTGTTTACTAGTATTTGTTCTGGTGGTAGCTGATCTGACCTAGCCCTGCTTCCTTGCAGGGGCTCTGGGGCGGGAGTTTCCTCAGAAGGTGGCTGTAGTCACTGCAGACACTAAAACAACCTAAGAAAATGCATAATAATCCTTTAAAGGGACCAGAGAGAATTAGGATAGCCTTTATTGTAGAGATGGTCCTTGAGGTTTCTTAAAGTGCAGATCATTATTTTTCTTTTTCATTTTTTTTTACTAGTAACTAAGTAGTTAGGATGTGTATTACTTGTTGAAGTCAGTTGAAAATTATTATTTCTTGAAGGAGACGCCAGCTGAAAGATTATCTTCTCTGTACATTATAGGCTACCAAGGAAAAGACTCAGTAAGCTTTGAGTTATTAGTCAGTTGGTAAATAGTTCTTGATAACTTAACGATTTTACCAATCTTTTGGAGATAAATTGAAACCAAAAACTTTTTTTACCTAATGTAAATATTACTCACGGCTCCCAGCTTTCCCCTTTGTTTCATTATTAAAGTTTGTGAACTGTTTGTTTTTTTGTCTTTTAACTTTTATTTTAGGTTTCTGGGTACACGTGAAAGTTTGTTACATATGTAAACTCATGTACCGGGGGTTTGCTGTGCAGATTATTTCATCACCCAGGTGTTAAGCCCAGTCCCCAATAGTTATCTTTTCTGCTCCTCTCCCTCCTCCCACCCTCCACCCTCAAGTAGACCCAATGTCTGTTGTTTCCTTCTTTGTGTTCATAAAGTCTCATTATTTAGCTCCTCCCACTTATGAGAGAGAGTATACAGTATTTGGTTTTCTGTTCCTGCATTAGTTAGCTGAGAATAATAGCCTCCAGCTCCATCCATGTTCCCATAAAAGACATGATCCCATTCTTTTTTTATGGCTGCATGGTATTTCATGGTATATATGTACCACATTTTCTTTATCCAATCTGTCATTGATGGGCATTTAGTTTGATTTAATGTCTTTGCTATTGTGACTAGTGGTGTAGAACTATTTGTTTATTTATTTATTTATTTATTGAGATAGAGTCTTGCTCTATAGCCCAGGCTGGAGTGCAGTGGCACGATCTTGGGCCCACTACTACCTCCACCTCCCGGGTCCTGGTTCAAGCAGTTCTCCTGCTTCAGCCTCCCGAATAGCTGGGATTACAGGCACGCGCTGCCATGCCCAGCTAATTTTTGTATTTTTAGTAGAGATGGGGTTTTACCGTGTTGGCCAGGCTGGTCTTGAACTCCTGACCTCGGCGTGATCCACCTGCCTCGGCCTCCGAAAAATTTTTTTTTTTTTTTTGAGACGAAGTCTTGCTCTGTCACCCAGGCTGGAGTGCAGTGGCGCGATCTCGGCTCACTGCAACCTCCGCCTCCCGGGTTCATGCCATTCTCCTGCCTCAGCCTCCCCATCAGCTGGGACTACAGGCGAACGCCACCACGCCCGGCTAATTTTTTTGCATTTTCAGTAGAGATGGGGTTTCGCCGTGTTAGCCAGGATGGTCTCGATCTCCTGCCGTTGTGATCCGCCCGCCTCAGCCTCCCAAAGTGCTGAGATTACAGGTGTGAGCCACTGCGCCCGGCCGGCCTCCCAGTATTTTTAAAAAAATATTCTTGACTGGGCGCGGTGGCTCATGCCTGAAATCCTGCACTTTGGGAGGCCAAGGCAGGTGGATCACCTGAGGTCAGGAGTTCAAGACCACCCTGACCAACATGGTGAAATCCCCGTCTCTACTAAACATACAAAATTGGCCGGGTGTGGTGGCACATTCCTGTAATTCCAGCTACTCAGGAGGCTGAGGCAGGAGGATTGCTTGAACCCGGGAGACGGAAGAATCACTTGAACCTGGGAGGTGGCGGTTACAGTGGGCTAAGATTGCACCATTACACTCCAGCCTGGGCAACAAGAGTGAAACTCCTTCTCAAAAACAAACAAACAAACAAAAAAACCACAAAAAATTCTTCATTATTGTGGATATATAATACTTGCACATGTATATGGGGTACATGTGATACTTTGATGCAGACATGCAATGTATAATGATCAAATCAGAGTTATTGGGATATCCATCCCCTCAAGCATTTATCATTTCTTTGTGTTAGGAACATTCCAGTTCTTTTTTTTTTTGAGGCAGAGTCTCGCTCTGTCGCCCAGGCTGGAGTGCAGTGGCGCAATCTCGGCTCACTGCAAGCTCCGCCTCCCGGGTTCACGCCATTCTCCTGCCTCAGCCTCCTGAGTAGCTGGGACTACAGGCGCCCGCCACCGCGCCCGGCTAATTTTTTGTATTTTTAGTAGAAACAGGGTTTCACCGTGGTCTCGATCTCCTGACCTTGTGATCCGCCCGCCTCGGCCTCCCAAAGTGCTGGGATTACAGGCGTGAGCCACCGCGCCTGGCATGGAACATTCCAGTTCTACTCTTTAGTGATTTTGAAATATACGATAAATTATTTTTAACTATGGTTGTCCTATTGTGCTACCAAACACTAGCTTCAGTCTAACTTTTGTACTAATTTTTGTACCCCTTAACCATGCTTTCTTTATTCCGCCTCTCAAACCCTTACTACCCTTCCCAGCCTCTGGTAACTTACCATCATTATTCTACTTTCTATCTCTGTGAGTTCCTCTTTTTAGCCCTTACATATGAGTGAGAACATGTGATACTTGTCTGTCTGTGCCTGGTTTATTTCACTTAACATAGTGTCCTCCAGTTCTACCCATGGTGTTGCAAATGACAGGATTTCATTCTTTTTTTTTTTCCTTTTTCTTTTTCTTTCTTTCTTTCTTTTTTTTTTTTTTTTTACTCTGTCGCCCAGGCTGGAGTGCAGTGGCGTAATCTGAGCTCACTGCAACCTCTGTCTCCTGGGTTCAAGTGATTCTCATGTCTCAGGCTCCCGAGTAGCTGGGATTACAGGCATGAGCCACCATACCCAGCTAATTTTTATATTGTAGTAGAGATGGGATTTCATCATGTTGACCAGGCTGGTATTGAACTCTGCATGTCTCGGCCTCCCAAAGTGCGGGGATTACAGATATGAGCCAATATGCCTGGCCTGGATTTCATTTTTTTAATGGCTGAATAATATCCCATTATGTATATGTACTGCATTTTCTTTATCTGTGCTTCTGTGAACTATTTCTGAAAGTGATTTGACCATAACCAACTACTATTTTAGACTGAAGTTTTTTTTATATATATAATGTATATTATATATATATTATATTTTGTATTTTTATATAATATATGTGAAACAGTCTAAAATAGTAGACTAATTAAAGACAGTAGTCTAAAATATATATATGTGTGTGTGTGTGTATATATATATATATATATTTTTTTTGAGACGGGGTCTTGCTCTGTCACCCAGGCTGTAGTGCAATGGCGTGATCTCAGCTTACTACAACCTCCGTCTCCCGGGTTCAAGTGATCCTCCCTCCTGAGCCTCCCAAGTAGTTGGGACTACAGGTGCATGCTACCACACCTGGCTAATTTTGTATTTTTAGTAGAGATGGGGTTTCGGCATGTTGGCCAGGTTGGTCTTAAACACCTGACTTCAAGTGATCCGCCTGCCTCGGGCTCCCAAAGTGCTGGGATTACAAGCGTGAGCCACTGTGCCGGCCTATAATATGTTTATAACTAACGTTTATAATATGTTTAACAAAATTTAACTCTTTTCTTCCAGGTAATTTATCCTCAGCATTCCAAACTTACTGACAAAGAAGTAAGTAAAAATACTGCTCTGTATAGTTTACTGTTATATTTCTGTTTATTTTTATTGATTATGTGTGTGTCAGCATACGTCGCTTTTGTTTTCTTTTTCAGAAAACCAATATTTGCTATTTGTCTTTTCCAGATTCAAATTCAGGTAACTATTTTTCATCTATTGTTTCTGTTTAATTTTATGCTAAGAATACCGGTTATACTGTTAATGTATGAAAATTGATTGAAATAGCATATTAGAATGCAAACAGATCAATGATTTTTATTCCTATTTTAATGATGCCAAGTCATATCATTGTTGATTTTACTAGCTTCAACTCTTAAAATAACTGTTATGGTGTGATGAAGTAAACCATCAAGGAACAATAAACTCTTGAAATAGTGAAGAGGTTGAAAATCAGCGACACTGATGTATTTAGGGTTCATGGAGTATGTATTAAATAGTTTATATAGTGTGTAGTTTACTTTCAATTCAGAATCTGGGAGCTTACCAGGAACTCTGTAAAAGCAGTGAACCTAAAAAAAGCCAGGATAAATTTGGTCAGGAAGCAAGGCCATAAGTTGTGTGCAATAGTTTATATGGGTTAATATATGTAAAGCCTTGGCATAGTGCTTGGTGTATAGAAAAAAACATATAAGGGTCTGTTTATTGTTCAGCTTGGTTTTGCTGGTCTCTTTCAAGCTATTCCTTTTGTGTGGTCCTAATCATTGACATCCTTCAGGTTACCTCTTGTGTTTCACTTTCAAACTAGCTTTTCTTGGCTTATAGTGACCAAAACATTCAGCTTCTCAGGCCACACACAGTTATAACCCTATAAAGCAGAGACAGTCTAGTTTTCTCTCCTTTTATGGTTACTTTTTTTTTTTTTTTTTGAGACAGAGTCTCACTCTGTCACCCAGGCTGAAGTGCAGTGGCGCTATCTCGGCTCACTGCAAGCTCTGCCTCCTGGGTTCACACTATTCTCTTGCCTCAGCCTCCCAAGTAGCTAGGACTACAGGTGCCTGCCACCACGCCCGGCTAATTTTTTGTTTTTGTATTTTTAGTAGAGAGGGGGTTTCACCGTGTTAACCAGGATGGTCTCAATCGCCTGACCTCGTGATCTGCCCACCTCGGCCTCCCAAAGTGCTGGGATTACAGGCATGAGCCACTGCACCCGGCCAGTTATTTCTAATATTCTGTTAATTAGTTCTTTCAATCTGATTTGAGAGATTTGACAGTTAAAAATTTTTTTTTTAGCATTTTCTCCTTTCTGTGTAAATGCTTCCAGAATTTTTTTCCTATACATTTGGAACTCAGCTTTGGTGAACTATATGAAAGAAAAGTGATATCTTGGTGAATTAGATATTGCCTTTTAGAGATCCCAGTGAGGCATTTTTTCTGACCTGGAATTATTTTACTGTTCTTTGACCCATTTATGGAATAATGATACAGAGGTCTTGTAGGAATGTATCTTCATTTCAGTTAACATTTTTTTTATAAAATCTGTACATACACTTCCTATATATTGTGATGGGTTAGATTTCCAGGACTCAAAGTTAGCTGAGTTGTATGGATTGCGGGATGAACTGACTTTTTGCATGGAATCCCAGTGAATTACACTGGATGCTCTTCTCTTTCAGATCATAGCTGGTTGTCATGGCTCCCCTCTGTTTTTTACTTCTCTACACAAGCATGAAGGGGATCAGAATATACCACCCCGAAATATACCACTTTGGCTTAAGAATTGTTTTGAATTGAAGGCAACTGGGAAACAGCAGATGCAAAAAGAGCCCTTTACCCTCCCCCATATGCCTAAAAGCAGGACATACATTTCCCTTTGTGAAGGTGTCACCCCTCCCCTTTCCCATACCAGGAAGAGGAGAAAGATTCTGAATCACCAGAGAAAACTCTTATCACTGGAGATGGTACCAGCTTGGTTCTGCATAAATAAACCTTGCTAAAATAACCCTTATCTTTCATTAGTTTCACCCATATGTTTACCTTCCCACAATTTACTACCCCTAGAAGTCCAAATCCTTTTTCCTTTGTCTAGTTGCTGTGTGCATTTTATTTTATTTTGTTAAAATGGTATCTAAGCTCCCAAGTTTAACCACCTCCTTTAGGTTTTACTTTTTTTTCTCTGAAGCCTTTGTATGCATTCGAACTAAATATTTTCTCATTAATCTGTTGTTCGTTTATTTCACAGCCCAGTTAGTGAACCTAAGATGGTAGAGGAAAAGTCCCCCACACTCATACATCAAGGCTAAGAAGTTAATTCTGTGGTGTTTAGGTAGCCTATATCTAGTTTTATAGCCTCTGCATGTGTCATTATCAAAACAATTTTTAAGTACTTTTGGCTTATGAATGACCTTTAGATTTTTTTTTTTCTTTTTTCTTTGTTTTGTTTTTGTTTTTGTGTTTTTTTGAGATGGAGTCTTGCTCTGTCACCCAGGCTGGAGTGCAGTGGCACAATCGCAGCTCCCTGCAACCTCAGCCTCCCAGTTCAAGTGATTCTCCTGCCTCAGCCTGCCAAGTAGCTGGGACTACACTTGCCTGCCACCATGTCCGGCTAATTTTTGTATGTTTAGTAGAGACGGGGTTTCACCATGTTGGTCAGGCTGGTCATGAACTCCCGACTTCAAGTGATCCGCCCGCTTCAGGCTCCCAAAGTGCTGGGATTACAGGCATGAACCACCACACCTGGCTGATTGTTTTTCTTTTTTTTTTGAGATGGAGTCTCACTCTGTCACCCAGGCTGGAGTGCAGTGGCGCAATCTCCACTCACTGCAAGCTCCGCCTCCTGGGTTCACGCCATTCTCTTGCCTCAGTCTTCTGAGTAGCTGGGACTACAGGAGTCCACCACCACGCCCGGCTAATTTTTTGCATTTTTAGTAGAGATGGAGTTTCACTGTGTTAGCCAGGATGGTCTTGATCTCCTGACCTTGTGATCTGCCCACCTCGGCCTCCCAAAGTGCTGGGATTACAGGTGTGAGCTACCACGTCCAACCGATTTTTTTCCTCATAGATATTATTTAATGCTTTTTTTATGTGCTGCACATCAAATGAAGTGTGGTTCCTGTGACTTGAAGTATGGTTGGTACGAGGAAAATCTACAAAAGACCTGAAAGCAGGCACTTTGCTGTCTTAACAGATCATCATTATTCTAGGTAGCAAGAAGACCGTATGTTTTGTAAATATTTGAAATTGCTATTTTCAGTTGTAGTTATCCAAAGAGTTTGGTTTTTTAAATGTGTTTATTAAATGAAAGTTGGAGGCCGGGTGCAGTGGCTCACACTTGTAATCTCAACACTTTGGGAGGCTGAGGCGGACAGATAACTTGAGGTCAGGAGTTCGAGACCAGCCTGGCCAACATGGTGAAACCCCGTCTCTACTGAAGAATATACAAAATTAGTTGGGCATGGTGGTGTGTGCCTGTAGTCCCAGCTACTCAGGAGGCTGAGGCAGGAGAATCTCATGAATCAGGGATGCCAAGGTTGCAGTGAGCCTAGATTGTGCCACTGCACTCCAGCCTGGGCAACAGAGCGAGACTCCATCTCATGAAAAAAAAAAAAGTTGGGATTACTGTACCAACTTTGAAATAGATTTATTATTTCCCAGGATAGCTTTTAGTTTCTGTAGAAGGAAATCCAGACACAGTAGAGCAGTCTTTAGGAAAGAGACATAAATCAAGCCTGTATTTCCATTGTATACACTTAAAGTAAAACAGCTTGTTAGACTGGATGAAAAAATGACACAGATAAAAATGCTTTTGAGATTGGAATGGTTTGCCCTTCCCAGCCCCTCTGCCACTTTAGATTCTCCTGACTTTAAAAAAGCTTTGTTTGGTTGGTTTTTTAGGTTTTGGTGTTTTGTTCTATTTGAATGGCTTTTATCTTTAGGAGCCTAAGTTTAAAGTGGATCTTCCCTCTGATAAATATTTGTCCAGTGTTTTTTTCCTTATCATTTACCATTAACATCATCTGGATGTAGGTGTTCCTGAGGCTTAAGCTGTGATGAGTGCCCAAGGACAGTAGTCACTGTATTTTAAACATGTCCAGAGAACAAACTCAGCATTAGTAGAGAGAGTTTGAAGCAGTGATGAATCTGAGGGAATCATTAATCCTCCTTGTTCTGGATGAACTTAACATGGAGACAATATTTGTCTCAACACATTTCTTCTCTGTAGACAGCAGTGACATCATGATGTGCTTTACACTTCCCAGTAGCTAAATCAGCACTTCTCAGACTGTGTTGAAGGGCCAGTTAGGGTTTTTAATATTTCCAGTCTGTGGTAATTGAATTAGAAAAATAAAATGAAATGAGGAAAAAAAGAAATGTAAAATAAAAGTCTATTTTTTTTTTTTTTGAGACAGGGTCTTGCTCTGTTGCCCAGGCTGGAGTGTAGTGGTGTGATCTTGGGTCACTGCAACCTCTGCCTACTAGATTCAAGCAATTCTCCTGCCTCAGTCTCCTGAGTAGCTGGGATTACAGGTGCCTGCCATTGCATCTGGCTAATTTTTGTATTTTTAGTAGAGACGGGGTTTCACCATGTTGGCCAGGCTGGTCTCAAACTCCTGACCTCAGGTGATCTACCCGCCGTGGCCTCCTGAAGTGCTGGGATTATAGGCGTGAGCCACTGTGCCTGGCCTAAAAGTACAAATTTACTACAGTAATATCAAGTTGCTATGAAAGTTTCTAAATGTATATTCTCAACTTGCATATTTATTTGGTTATGAAACAGTAACGCGTTTATGGACTGGCATCAGTCTATGGAATAAACTGTGAGAAGCTCTGGTCTAAAGTACCGTTTCTCAGCAATCCAGCTTAACCACCTTAATCAGAGAGAGTGACTATATAAGCTGAGGGTCAAGGGAGGGGGCTGGCTCTTGAAGTTTCATGTTTTGTCTTAGTCTTAGACATTTTGATCACTCTGTAGCTGTGATTGTACAAATGTAGAAATAACATTTTAAGGCCGGGTGTGGTGGCTCTCCCCTGTAATCCCAACACTTTGGGAGGCTGAGGTCATTTTAAGGCCGGGTGTGGTGGCTCTCCCCTGTAATCCCAACACTTTGGGAGGCTGAGGTGGGAGGATCACTTGAGCCCAGGAGTTCAAGACCAGCCTGGGCAACATAGCAAGATCCCATCTCTAATGAAAACTTTTTTTAAAAAGGCCAGGCGCAGTGGCTCACGCCTGTAATCCCAGCACTTTGGGAGGCCGAGGTGGGCAGATCACCTGAGATCAGGAGTTCGAGACCAACCTGGCCAACATGGTGAAACCCCATCTCTACTAAAAATACAAAAAATTGACCAGGCATGGTAGTGCGCACCTGTAATCCCAGCTACTCGGGAGGCTGAGGCAGGAGAATCTCTTGAACCCGGGTGGTGAAGGTTGCAGTGAGCCTAGATCCCGCCACTGCACTCCAGCCTGGGCAACAGAGCAAGACTCTGTTTCAAAAAAATAAAATTATGTAAGTTCATTCTTATAACTCTGTTTATAAAAGAAAAAGTCAATTTCCATTAAAATTTTTTCTGTTTTTGAGTGAATCATCAGAAAGCTATGGTGCTCACAGCATAACTGTTATATCTTTTTGGATCTTGTAGGTCTTTAGTTTTCTTAGTGAGTATATTGGGTAAGATGCTTGGAATTCAGTACAGTCATAGGTCAAGTTGGGGAATTTTATTTTAGTATCTTTGAATGTTACTACTGGAAGTGACTTTAGAGATTATCTAATAGTACTCCTTGATTTTGTTGACAAGGAAATTGAGGTGAATCTTTCCTCCAAATGTAACCACTATCCTTTCTTATAACAATACTTTTCTTTTCTTTATACTTTTATCATCCAGTAATGCATCTCTAAGCACTACAGTTTAGTTTTGCCTGCTTTCAAAACATTTTATAAAAGTGGATTTGAACAATATGTGTTCTTTTGTGTTTGGCATCTTTTGCTCATTATTATGTTTGTGAGTCAACATTATATGCAGATATATTCCAAAAAATTTTTATTACATGAGGGATATGGAATAGGAAAAAATAGTAAAGAGACTTAGGAATTAAGATGCATGTTTTACTCTGGCTTTGCCTCTGATGAGCAAGGATGGCTTTGAGCAAGTCACTTGAACTCTTAGGATTTCCTTTTTTTCCTCCAAAACATGACAGAATGGGTTAAAATGATTGATAGGATTGTTTTCAGCTCTAAAATTGATGAAACTGGATAAATGTTATACTAAACTATCCTTAATTTATTTCATTTTTATTTTCATTAGGTTGTCTTGGAGATACCCAGTTTTGTTTTAGATTTCGACAGTCTTCTGGGAGGAGGGTGTCGCTGCATTGTCTCCTGGATCAATTTGACAAAGATTTACCAGTTTACTTAAAGGTTGGAAAAGTAGTCATAGAAAAATGTCCATTTGAGAGGAAACTTTAGAACTCATTTATTCAGTTACCTCTGACACCATTCAGAAATATTTTGCTTTTGTTTTGCTACTATATTATATAGCTGAATTTCCTAAGTGAGTCTTACTCATAAGGATTCAGCATCTGAATGAAAGAGACTTTATACAGTTGCTGTGCTTGAAACATAATGTCATTGTGAATTATAAAAATGGATTAGAATGTTGAGGTAATATTCTTTCATTTGTTAATAAACTCTTGAATTAGATTTGGGAGTGGAGTTGTACTGTACAGTAAATATCATCTAGAGTTGAGGTAGTCATACTTGATGATAACATAGTTGTCTCTTTTTGATTTTTGAATGAGCCTTGTTTTAGTTATTATTTATTTAAAACATTTTAATAATTCAGATGATCTTAGAGCCTAGATTTTTTTTTAACTACATGAGGAACGTTTTCATCTGGATGCCCTATCAGCACATCCAGTGTGACTTGGACATAATTAGCCTGATACCAGTTTTTATAGTTTACCTCCCTGGTTCCACTAAGGGCAGAGATACTCCCTGTGAAATGTCTCTTAGAGCCATCTCCTCCTTGCTGTCACTACTAATATATTCTTCCAACCAATGATGATAATAGCTGTTATTTGTTAGGGCTTTTTATGTTCTAGATACTGTATTAATAAGCATATATCATCTAATTAATCCTCCCTACAGTGTTCCAAGAGAGATCCTTTTGTAGATGAGGGAATTGAGGGCTATTGAGGATAAGAAATTTACCCATGGACGTCCCACCTCTTGTTTTGTTCCAGCACAATATATCTTATACAGTGTTACCAGCTAAAGTGTACAATATATTATATAAGTAAAATCTAAAATGACTGCGAATTGTTTAATGAGTAAAGAGGTTACTACTTCCTTGTCTTCACTTTTTGGACCTTCCAAAATAAGACCTTTATCCTATCAAAATTTCACCTTCATCTGCTTTCTATGTGTGCCATATGTATGCCATATTTTAGTCAAACTGAACTATGTGCTTTTTCCTGAGATAGCATGTAGTTTTTTTGTCTTTTGTGTTTTTACCAAAACTCCTAGCCCTTTCAACCTGGAATGCCTTTGTCTTTGTTTAAGTCATATCCATCCTTCAATTCCCAATTCAAATACAGCTGCCTCCATGAAATCTTTACTCTTTGCCCTTAGCTTTCCTATAACACTTTGTGCTCTTTCATGGTACCCACCCTCCTATTACAATAATACTCATTTTTCTACTTTTTTTTTTGAGATAGAGTCTCACTGTGTCACCAGGCTGGAGTGCAGTGGTGTGATCTCGTCTCACTGCAACCTCTGCCTCCTGGGTTCAGGCGATTCTCCTGCCTCAGCCTCCTGAGTAGCTGGGATTACAGGCACATGCCACCACACTCAGCTAATTTTTGTATTTTTGGTAGAGACAGGGTTTCATCATGTTGGTCAGGATGCTCTTGATCTCCTGACTTCATGATCCATCCACCTCGGCCTCCCAAAGTGTTGGGATTACAGGCATGAGCCACTGCACCTGGCCTCATTTTTCTACTTTTCTTATCCCTCCTAAATCATGATATCCTTGAGGAAGAACTGTGTCTTATGCATCTTTTTATCTTCTCTAACACATTACCCTGTTCAAAGTAGGTGGTCAATATATATTTGTTTAAGCAATAATAATCAAATAAGGAACTGAGCCAAAGTTTACTCCATTAAGATGTAAATGCTTAAATTTTTTGGAATGGAATTACCTTTCAGATTGTATGTTGATAAACATTGTTATGCTTCATTATTATTGGGTTAATGTATAACTGACTATATAAGATTCAGATTGTCATTTAACTCCTTTTATTTTCTCTCTTGAAATTGTGTGTTAGGATACCTCATTTTGTTTTAAGATTGATCCCTTAATATGACAATCTCAAAAGTGTAGGTAGAATTTTTTAGAAACGAAATACAACATTGGGGAAAACAGAATTTGACTGTTTTTTAATTTCAATCACCTAGTATAGAGATGAATAAAGAATATAAGCTGAGTAAGTTATAGGGGGAAAATCTGACTTTAGTACTTAGATTGTGATTAGTACTTTGCCATCTTTGGGCAAGTTAGGAGGGTTTTTTTTTGTTTTAATTTTAAGTTTTTACACACATCATATGGGCCACGTCAAGAGTTAGAAGGTTCTGATCTGGCTGTTGCTATCATGATTATTATTTGTTGGTGGAAAAGCATAACTAGCTCTTTGTGTATATCTCATGTCTTGATTTGGGTTTATAAAGGAACCTGATGTTAATATTAAAAGATAAAGATATGGATATAGGTATAGATACATATATGTACCCCCCCCCCCACACACACACTTACTTGTCACTTTCTTCATAGAAGGATCCTGCTTATTTTTATGGGTATGTGTATTTCCGGCAAGTTCGAGATAAAACTCTAAAAAGAGGCTACTTTCAGAAGGTAATTGTCATATACACTATTAATGAAAAGTATTTTTTTATTTTGTGATTAGAAAAACAGAAACTGTTAGTTTTAAGAGTCTTTAAAGTCTTTGGTATTTTATATATATATATAAAATATATATATATATATATATATTTTTTTGAGACAGAGTCTCATGCTGTCACCCAGACTGAAGTGCAGTGGCGCGATGTCGGCTCACTGCAACCTCTGCCTCCCAGGTTCAAGCAATTCTGTGCCTCAGCCTCCTGAGTAGCTGGGATTATAGGTGCCCACCCCACGCCTGCCCAATTTTTTGTATTTTTAGTAGAGACAGGGTTTCACCATCTTGGCCAGGCTGGTCTTGAACTCTTGACCTCATGATCCACCTGCCTCAGCCTCCCAAAGTTCTGGGATTACAGGTGTGAGCCACTGCACCCGGCCTATATATACATATATTTTTTTTGAGATAGAGTTTTGCTGTTATCGCCCAGGCTGGAGTTCAGTGGTGTGATTTCAGCTCACTGCAACCTCCGCCTCCCAGGTTCAAGTAGCTGGGAGTATAGGTACTGTATTCCCGAGTACCTGGGATTACAGGCACCTCCCAAGTAGCTGAGATTACAGGTGTGCGCCACCATGCCCAGCTAAGTTTTGTATTTTTAGTAGAGATGGGGTTTCACCATGTTGGCCAGGCTGGTCTTGAACTCCTGACTTTAGGTGATCCACCCACGTCAGCTTCCCAAAGTGCTGGGATTACAGGTGTGAGCCACCGTGCTTAGCCTTGGGTTTATATTTTATCTTGTTTTTTTTTTTTTTTTTTTTTTTTTTTTTTTTTTTTTTTAAGTATCATGGACACCTGTCTCTATATGTTTAACTGCTATTGAATTTTTGCTCTCTCTGCTAGATTCCTGACAGTAAGTTACAATTATTGCACAGGATTCTGTCAAAAGCCAGAGGAGTCCACTTAATTTTTACACTTTAGAATAAGGGAAGGAATAAGCAGGTTGTAATATTGTTACAACTAATAAAAGCCTGAACTATTATATCTTTTTTTAAAGAGCTAGTAAATAAACTTTAGCAACATCTTAGCCATTATTGTTTCTATTCCAAATATACAATTCCTTTTGTTTCTTAAAAAGAATCAGGTAAGTCACAGTAGCTTACATTTGTAATCCCAGCACTTTGGGAGGAAAAGGTGGGCAGATTGCTTGAGTCTGGGAGTTTGAGAGCAGCCTGGGCAATATGGCAAAACCGTATCTCTACCAAAAATCCACCGTGCCCCCCAAAAATAGCCATACTTGATGGCATATACCTGTAGTCCCAGCTACTTCGGAGGCTGAGGTGGGAGGATCACCTGAACCCAAGAAGTTGAGGCAGCAGTGAGCCATGATCACACCATTACATTGTAGCCTGGGTGACAGAGTGAGACCTTGTCTCAAAAAAAAAAAAAAAAAGAAAAAAAGAAACAAAAATAAAAGAATCTTTCCTATTTAATCCCAGCTAGCAAGACATACCTTTCCCTTTTGTACTCAGAATTTGCCCTGACCACTGATTGGTGTTAGAAAGATAGAGTGGTTTTTAAGAAAAAAAAAAGTTTAAAAATTGGTATAATTTGTATCTGAAATGATCAAACCATAACGTTACAATTTCCAACTATGTGGCTATGGCAGTTGAACTATAAAATATAACTCGTAAGTATTTTGCAAAAGTATCAAAATTTGCTCTTTCTTTAATAGGAAGAGTTCATATGGCTAATTCATGATATTGCTATTTTAAGGATAGCAGGAGCTAGGCTTTCGAAGTTACTCATGACATTAGTTTGTTGGTAGGAAATTCTTTTTTTGAAGAGCAGAAAAATCCGTTACATGCTTTTATGTTCTTAAAGTGTAACAATAAGGTTAAACTTTTTGTATTCTGTAGCTATGGTTTTGTTTCCTTTTAGCTAACCACTGTAAAAGCCTTTTTATTTTAAAATCCACACTTTTTGCTCAATTTAGCTTGTTAGTTATTGCTTATGCGAGAAATGAATGCAAAGCAATTTTTAAAACGTTGTTTTTTTTTTTCCTCAGTCCTTGGTTTTGATCAGCAAACTACCTTATATTCATTTTTTTCACACTGTGCTCAAACAGATAGCACCAGAGTATTTTGAAAAGAGTGAACCTTATTTGGAAGCAGGTAAGTTTAACATGGTATGAGTTGAGTACCTTTATGAAAGAGTTTTAAGATTTTTACTGGAAATGAATGATTAAAATGAAGTTGATTTATAACAATTTATAAAAATTCAGGCAAGAATTTAAGGAATATATGATAGGAGAAAGGTATAAAACTATTTGTCTGGCATCTGTACCTACAGATATCCAAAACTGTCTGTTGTTATTTCCTTTAACTACTTTGATGATGCTTATTATTATTAGGATAATAATAAATGAATATCGAGTTGACAGTTCTAATACTTAGAGTACTGTTGAAAAATCCTTTTGTCACTTGCTACAGATGGAAGGCCTTTGCCAGTTGATGTGCTTTTGTAGCTAATTAGTGGTAATAAATGAATACGAAAACTCCCTTTAATACTTAGGATATAAATTAACCAACATATGTGTATTTCTGAGTGAAATATAAAATGTTTTCATCACTTTCACTTTTCTTTTGCCTTTTATCTTTCATTCTTCCCAGTATATTTTTTCTGCTATATGGAAAGTAGTTTTCTTATTTCTAATGCCTCATTTTTAATACTTTGATGTTTTCACTTATTCTAAGAAAATATTTTGTTATATTTTTCAGCTTGTAATGATGTTGATCGATGGCCTGCTCCAGTGCCAGGGAAAACATTACACCTGCCAATCATGGGGGTGGTAATGAAGGTAGTGTCTTATATCTCAGTTGTCTCCTTCTTATTTTTATTTTTATTTTTATTTTTATTTTTATTTTTTTGAGACAGGGTCTTGTGCTGTCACCCAGGCTGGAGTACAGTGGCACGATCACAGCTTACTGCAGCCTCAACTTTCCAGGCTCAAGCGACCCTCCCACTTCAGCCCCCCAAGTAGCCAGGACCACAGGCATGCACCAACACACCTGGCTAATTTTTAAACTTTTTGTAGACAGAATCTTGCTATGTTTCCCGGGGTAATTGTGATCTTTTTAGAGAACTTTTGAACAGGCATGGTGGCTCACACCTGTGATCCCAGCACTTTGGGAGGCTGAGGTGGGTGGATCCCTCGAGCCCAAAAGTTCAAGACCACCCTAGGCAACATGGCAAAACCTTGTCTCTACAAAAAATACAAAAATTAGTGGGGTGTGGTGGTGCACACCTGTAGTCCTAGATACTCGGGATATTGCTTGAGCCTGGGAAGTCGAGGCTGCAGTGAGGCATGTTTGCATCACTGCACTCCAGCCTGCACGACAAAAGAAGACCCTGTCTCAAAAAACAAAAACAACAACAAAAAAAAGAACTTTGTAGGAAGCTCACATATGGGCTTTGCTTTTTAACCTAATATTAATATTAGTCATGTTATTGCTTTCCCTTGTTTGTCATTGATGTGAGGCATTATAGAGATATTGCAATTCATTTTGCTTCCCAGAACCATTAGTCACACAACTTCAGGCGCCTCTGATCTCATGGCATCCTCTAGAGTTTGCAGAACAGTGTCATTTATATGTTATATATGTACATGTACATCCTACCTCCTAGAATTCTGCAACTCCATGGCCCTGCCAGTGCCTCCAGAGATGAGTGATATGCAGAAACAGATTACTTGGTAGAATTGAGTATGAATTAATAAAAATTAAGATAAATTGGGAAAGCCATTCGTTCTTAGTCCTAAATGATGTTCTTAACACGTGATGTCAGACCACACATGTTCATCCCAGGGTATTGTTCTCTGTTAGATTTTTCTTTTAAATGAATTACCATTTTCCTCTCAGACTTTGTATGAGTTGTACTCTAAGTGCTTTGCAGTTCACTATGGAGTAGGACTTATTTTTGACAATGTTCTCTCTCTACATTTGCCCATTTTTGTAGGATCTGTATTGTGTTTTTCCTTGGGAAATCATCAAAAGTAATACTGATAGCTCTGGATGGAGTGTTCTCATTGTTTCCTGTGAGATTTATCCAAAAATTTGGCAAGCTTGAGAGGGTGTGTTTGGGTGTGTGTATATTAATGAAGCAAAGATTGGAACAATAAACAGGAAGCATTATGAAGCTGATGTCCATTTTGTTTTTCAACATACTTCTCAGGGAGTTAGTGATTACTGTGTATGTGGGTATGGAGACTTTGATTTACTTTCTGCTGTGACTAAAAATAAATATGACCTTAGTTTTTAACTCTGACATATATAATTTTATTTTTGTAGCTTTTTTGGCATTAATGACCATACCTTTTTAGCAGCAGGATATAGCACTTCTCATCCCCCATTCTTTTATAGCCAAAAATAATTTCCTGTCTTTCTTTTAGGTACGGATTCCCACATGTCATGACAAGCCTGGGACAACTCAAATAGTGCAGTTAACTCAGCAGGTATTGTGTGGTACTATGGTAGAATGATCCAGCACATATAGTCTCTTTAACAGAATTTTTGAACTAGCAAATGCAGAGTTTCTTGAGGTTATTACATATTTCTGAATATTACTGAAATGTCCCATTAAATAATTTTTAATGAATTGGTAATCTCTAATGTTTCTTAGGGTGTTTTTTCTTGTTATTTCTCCAGTAGAGACTGGAGAACTCAAAATCTATATTTTAATTGTGAGGAAAAGGGAAAAGTGAATTTTTTTCAATAAGCCTTGATTCTGGCAAAACCTCTTAGGAGAGTGACCAGCAGACTTCCGATTTTAGGAAACTCAGTTAAAAGGATTCTGTAGTTACAATTGCCCTTTATTTTTCCAAAAGCACCATCTGTTCATGGGTGGGGTTGAAGTTTTCATTTGAAATGTTTTAACTGGTGTAAATTTTTTTGTTGTACTTTGTTCTTTGAATCGAATAAAAAACAAGTAGCAGTAGGAAAATTAGTATTCCTGTTACATATCAACCAGTATAATGGGAGTATTTCATACAGTTGCAAATTAATCTAATTTTGACTATTGGATTAATTTTTTTTTAAACAAGGACAGGGTCTCCCTCTGTCACCCAGGCTGGAGTACAGTGGCACTATCGTAGCTCACTGCAGCCTCCAATTCCTGGGCCGAAGTGATTCTCCGACCTCAGCCTCCTAAGTAGCTAGGACTATAGGTGCATGCCACCACACCTGGCTAATTTTTAATATTTTTTGTAAAGATGAGATTTCGCTCTGTTACCCAGGCTGGTCTCGAATTCCTGGCATCAAGCGATTCTTCCTTCTGGATTCCCAACGTGCTAGGATTACAGGCATGAACTTGGGATTAATTCCTTTTTTTTTTTTTTTTGAGATGGAGTCTCGCTTTGTTGCCCAGGCTGGAGGGCAGTGGTGCGATCTTGGTTCACTGCAAGCTCCGCCTCCTGGGTTCACGCCATTCTCCTGCGTCAGCCTCCCGAGTAGCTGGGACTACAGGCGCCTGCCACCATGCCCAGCTAATTTTTTGTGTTTTTAGTAGAGACAGGATTTCACTGTGTTAGCCAGGATGGTCTCGATCTCCTGACCTCATGATCCACCTGCCTTGGCCTACTAAAGTTCTGGGATTACAGGCGTGAGCCACCGCGCCCAGCCAGGATTAATTCTTTATCCATGATATCTGCATTATTTTTGACCTTCTGCTATATTAGGGAAGATTGGTAAGACCCATTCCTTCTCTGGCTGCTCCTAAAGGAAGAGAATCTTAAAAGTTAAACGGGGCAACATGGCTTATTGATCACAAGATAGATATATTTTAAAATTTTCTGTAAATTTTGGTGATATCTTCTCTTATTATTTTTTTTTTTTGTCTCTCAGGCAGACACAAATATATCTGTTATTTTACCTACTGTTCATGAGGTGGATATTTTCAGGTAAAGAATAAAAAATTTTGTTAACTGACTTTTCTTTTGCTTTGTGGTGGTGATGTTAATTTATTTAAAAAATGAATGTTCTTTTATAGGATGTGGAAAAAATTGGAAGAAAATAGTTATGTTTTACATGTTATAAATCAATGGTTCATCCCTGGCTACATGTTATAAGCTTTGGCAATTAGGGAAATTTAGATATAGAATATGTATTATATGTAAAAATATTTTTGTTTGGTTTAGTGTGAGAATCATATTGTAATGATGTTAGAAAATGTACTTTTTAAAAAAAGATGCATTTTATTTGGGAGTGAAATGTCATGAGGTTTGTGTTTTATTTTAAAATACTTCAGTAAGAAAAAATAGATTATATGAAAAATGGCAAATATTAATCATTAAGTGATATGTACATGACGTTTCTTATACTGTTGTCTTTATTTTTCTGTATGTTTGAAAAATGTCAACATGGAAAATGAAAAAACAAAAAAGAGATACTGTTAGCACTTAGAAGAGAAATAGAGGAAAAAGAAAAAGTAATGTTTGTGCCTTTACCCAGAGCAGCTAAATCTTTTGATTGGTGCCCAAGTTCTAGTTCCCCAGGTAGTTCTGATGTATAGGCCAGCTTGAAAAACCACTGCTATCAATGAGCAGTTACCAAATGTTCAAAAAGTTGTGAAAGACTTGAAATGGATTTTTTTGGTGGGATCTTTTTTCTTTCTTTTTTTGAGACAGAGTCTCACTCTGTTGCCTAGGCTGGAGTGCAATGCTGCAGTCTTGGCTCACTGCAGCCTCCGCCTCCCAGGTTCAAGCAATTCTCCTGCCTCAGCCACCCAAGCAGCTAGGACTACAGGTGCACACCACCATGCCTGGCTACATTTTTGTATTTTTAGTAGAGATGGGGTTTCATCATGTTGGCCAGGCTGATCTGGAACTCCTTACCTCAAGTGATCCACCTGCCTTGCCCTCCCAGAGTGCTGGGATTACAGGTGTGAGCCACTGCACCTGGCCAACCTTTTTGTTTGTTCATTTGCTTGTTTGTTTTTTATGACTTGTAAACTACATGGAATACTGCTTCAAAAGATTGATTAGTTAAAAAAAAAAGAGTGGTTAGTTTTGTATGTTGCTCTAGCACAGTACATTCATCCTATTTCTAGGTATTTATTCAATAAAAATGAAAATTTGTCTACATGAAGACCTGTATGCAAATGTCTATATAGTAGCTTTATTCATAACAGTATAAAACTATATATAACCGAAGTATCCATCAATGGTAAATGGACAAACAAAATGCAATACATGAATGCACATAGAATACTATTCAGCATTAAAAAAAAAGAAGCAACAGTTGATATATGCAATAATATGAAAGACTTCCAAAAGCATTATGCTAAGTGAAAGTTTCCAGATATTTAAAGATACTTACTGAATGATTCCATTTATATGATGTTCTGGAAAAGACAAAAATATAGGGACAGAAATCAGATCAGTGGTTACCTGGTGCTGGGGGAGGAAATCTACATAAGGGCTGCAGGGATTTTGTGAGGTGATGGAACTATTCTAGATCTTTGATAAGGGTAAATGTTACTGCATATAAATTATAAATGTGGGCCGGGCACGGTGGCTCAAGCCTGTGATCCCAGCACTTTGGGAGGCCGAGACGGGCATATCACGAGGTCAGGAGATCGAGACCAGCCTGGCTAACATGGTGAAACCCCGTCTCTACTAAAAATACAAAAAACTAGCCGGGCGAGGTGGCGGGCACCTGTAGTCCCAGCTATTTGGGAGGCTGAGGCAGGAGAATGGCGTAAACCTGGGAGGCAGAGCTTGTAGTGAGCTGAGATCAGGCCACTGCACTCCAGCCTGGGTGACAGAGCGAGACTCTTGTCTCAAAAAAAAAAAAAAAAAAAAAAAAAAAAAATTATAAATGTGACTTTTAAAACAAATTAATTTTCTTAAAAATTACATGTTATAGCATTGTTAGGTTGAAAAGAGGGAGTGTCCCCCAAATAAATGAATAAATATTACAGGAAAAATATACAAAGAAGAATGTGTACTATTTCTCGTTTTGATACTTGACTCATGAGGGAATAATTTGTTTGCGGAATTGGCATAAATTAATATGGAGTTCAATTATCAGACAATTTTTCTTTTGAACTTTCGGGTATGAGTCTTAGGCTTTATTGTTTGTCACTGATTATCTTAGCTTTTGTGGTACATCTTGCATATCCCATATCTGAAATGCTTAGAATCAGAAGTGTTTCGGATTTTGGACTTTTTTGCATTTGGGGATTTTTTCATATACATAATGAGATATCTTGGGGACGGGCCCCAGTCTAAACACAAGGGTCACTTGTGCTTCATATACACATTATACACATAGCCTGAACGTAATTAAAAAAAAAATGTTTAATGATTTTGTGCACGAAACTAAATTTTGATTGCATTTTGACTTTGACTCATCTCGAGGTCATGTGTGGAATTTTCCACTTGTTGCATCATGTCAATGCTCAAAACCTTTTGGATTTGGGAACATTTTGGAATGTAGATTTTCACATTAGGGATGCTCAACCCCTAGTTAATTACCTCCATCACTAACACCTTTGATTAGCACGTGTCTCGTCTCCTGGATGTGAATTACATAATATTGGTTTAAGAGTGGGGCAAGTTAGTTTGTTGTTTTTAAGTTCTTGTTTCCCGCCAGATGTGGTGGCTCAAGCCTGTAATCCCAGCACTTTGGGAGGCTGAGGCGGGTGGATCATGAGGTCAGGATTTCAAGACCAGCCTGACCAACATGGTGAAACCCTGTCTCTACTAAAAATACAAAAACTAGCTGGGCATGGTGGTGGGCACCTGTAATCTCAGCTACTCAGGAGGCTGAGGCAGGAGAATCGTTTGAACCCGGGAAGCGGAGGTTGCAGTGAGCTGAGATCGTGCCACTGCACTCCAGCCTGGGCGACACAGTGAGACTCCATCTCAAAAAAAAAGAAGTGAATTTCTAATTATTTTCCCAAGGCATGGCTGTTTTGGTGGGAGGAGCTTAGCATAAAGGCATGGTACTCCAAAACGGGAATATAAATGTGGTACTAAAAAAAAAGAACCAGTGATTTCCTTACAGACCTTCATTTCAGTAATCCTATACTGCAGTTAATTTGATGCACACTACTGGTTTTTTTTGAGACAGTCTCGCTCTGTCACCCAGGCTGGAGTGCAGTGGTGCGATCTCGGCTCATTGCAACCTCCGCCTCCTGGGTTCAAGCGATTCTTCTGCCTCAGCCTCCCAAGTAGCTGGGACTACAGGCTTGTGCCACCAAATCCGGCTAATTTTTTGTGTTTTTAGTAGAGACGGGGTTTCACCATTGTTAGCCAGGATGGTCTCGATCTCCTGATCTCGTGATCTGCCCGCCTCAGCCTCCCAAAGTGCTGGAATTACAGGCGTGAGCCACTGCACCCAGCCTACTACTAATATTTTTTTAGTTCGAGACAAGTTGCCTTTCCTGAATATTAAAAACTTAACCTCTCACCCAAAAAAACGACTTTGATAACATATTATCAGTATAATACAAAGCTTTCAAAGAGTGATTTATCTTGTAACTATACTTCCTATCTTCTATTTGTGCCCTTTGTTAATAATATATTAATATACTTGAAAGACAATAATTTGCAACTTGGTGCCTTAAAGGAATCCCATTATTAAAGTTGGTCAGATGTTTTCATGTAGGACTTTTTCATTTTTCCTTTGCTTATTTTTACAAACCAACAGAAAAGTGGCAAGTACAATACAGAAGACTTTTTTCTTGAACCATTTGGTAGTAAGCTGGAGACTTGGTGCCCTGTCATCCCTTAATACTTTAGATTCTATTTCCTACAAACGAGTATACAATGCAACCATCAAAATTGGTAAAATCAACATTGATAAGTTAATATCATCTAATACTAAGACCAGTTCAAATGTTACCAGTTATTACAATAATGTCTAGTTAAACTGAGAATAATCTGTTGCATGTAACTGTCACATCTCATTAGTCATCTTCAGTCTAGAATAGTTCTTTAGTTTCTGACTTTCATGATCCTGATATTCTTATAGATTACAGGACGGTTATTTTGCAGAAACTCCTCAGTTTAGGATTGTCTGGTATTTACTCATGATTAGATTGGGGCTCTGCCATCTGTCAGGAGGTGGCACATAAGTTGAGCTTGCCTTGTTTTTGATGATGTTCAGTTTGATCACTTGATTAATGTGGTATCCTCCAAGCTTCTCCACTAATAAGTTGTTTTTCCTTTTGTAACTGGGTATTTTTGGGGAAGATATTTGAAATTATGTTTGTTACTTATTGATGTGTAACAAATTATCCCAATACTTAGGCTTAGAAGAGCAAACATTATTTCACACAGTTTCTGAGGGTTGGAAATCTGGGAGCTGCTTAGGTGGGTCGTTCTGGCGCTCAGAGTTTTTTATGTGGTTGCAGTCAAGATGTTATCTGTGGTTTCAGTCAGCTGGACATAGGAGTCTGGAGAGTCTGCTTCCCTACAGGGCTTACTTACACAGCTGTTGACTGGAGATCGCAGTTCTCTGTGGCTGTTGTTAGGAGGTCTCAGCCCTAGCCTTATGGACTTCTCCATAGGGCTGCCTAATGTTCTCACAACATGGCAGCTAACTTTTCCCAGAGCAGGTACTGAGAGAAGGCTGAAGCCACAGTGTCCTATATGACCTAGCCTTCAAAGTTGTACATTGTCATTTCTACCATATTCTGTTCATTACAATCAAACCACTAATCTGGTCCACACTCAAGAACAGGAGAATTAGGCTCCATGTTTTGAAAGGAGTGTCAAAGAATTTGTGGACAGATGTTATTTATTTATTTTATTTTATTTTTTATTATTATTTTTGTAGAGACGTATCTTCCTATGTTACCCAGGCTGGCCTTGAACTCCTGCCTCAAGTGATCCTCCCACCTAGGTGTTGGGGTTACAGGAGTGAGCCACCATGCACAGCCTGGACATATTTTAAATCACCACACTATTTTTATATGTCTATTTGGACTCTGATTTCTTGTTTTATTCAATGGATTCTAATCCATTATTACCTATTTTGATATTCAAATTGTCCCTGTTTAGCCAGGGAGAACTTACTACAGGCTGGCTTCTATGTTCTTTTGCCATATCTCTGTCATTCTTTGAACACTTTCTTGCTTTCTGGTGTAAGATACTCCAGATTTATCTTTTTTTTTTTTTTGGTAATTAAATAAACTGGGTTGTAATTATCATACCATACAATATTCAACCTTTTAAAGTACAATTCACTAGTGTTTTAATATATTCACAAAGTTATGCAACCATCAATGCTAATTCCAGAACATTTTCATCACTTCAAAATGTAACACTGTACCTATTAGCAGTTCCCATTCCCTCTTCTTCCCAACCTCTTGCCATTACTAGCTTACTTTCTGTCTCTATGCACTTGCCTATTTTGGACATTACATTTAACTAGAATCATGCAAAATGTGACCTTTTGTGTCTGTCTTCCTTCACCCAGAATAATGTTTATAAGGTTCATCTGTGCAGTATCATGAATCAGTACAGATGCTCCTAGACTTACAAGGGGGTTATGTCTTGTTAAACCCATTGTAAGTTTGAAAATTATAAGTTCAAAGTGCGTTTTTGATATTTTCAGTTTACAATGGCCTTATCCGGAGGTAAGTTGTCATATGTTGAGGAGCGTACTGAATGCATACTGAATTGCAACATCATAAAGTTAAAAATTGTAAGTTGAACCGTTGTAACATGGGGAGTGTCTGTACTTCATTTTTTTAATGGCTGAATAATATTCCATGTGGATGGGCCAGGTGTGGTGGCTCATGCCTATAATCCCAGCACTTTGGGAGGCCAAGGCGGTCAGATCACCTGAGGTTGTGAGTTCGAGACCAGTCTGACTGGCATAGAGAAACCCCATCTCAACTAAAAATACAAAACTAGCCGGGTGTGGTGGCACATGCCTGTAATCCCAGCTACTCGGGATGCTGAGGCACGAGAATCGCTTGAACCTGGGAGGTGGAGGTTTTGGTGAGCCAAGATCATGCCATTGCACTCCTGCCTGGGCAACAAGAGCAAAGCTCCATTTCGAAAAAAAAAAAAAAAAAAAATTCCCTGTGGATATGTTACATTTTGTCTATCCATTTACTTTTTGATGGAGACTTGGATGGTTTACACTTTTGGTTATTATGAATAATGCTGCTGTCAACATTTCTGTATTGGTCTTTGTGTGGACATGTTTTTTATTCTCTTGGGTTCCAGATTATCTTGTATTTTCTCTTCCCTAGCTCTAGAATCAGCCATTTCTCTAAAAAGCCTTGGTTCTTTTTAGCAGAGAATAGGATTTAGAAGACAAGATCTGGGCACTTGGTGTGCTTATTGATATTGAGATATCATTGCTTTTAGACCCTTTCAAGTGGACAAAGCTAGGATGTGTGTGTGTGTATGCATGTATGTATGTGTGTGTGTATATATATATGTATATGTAGATGCATGTATATATACACATCATATATATTATATTAAATTATTCTTTATTTACTGATTTAATCAATACCCCTGTTGGTAATCAATGCCCCATCTCTTCTGCAACTTTTTTTTTAAGTTTTTTGTTTGTTTATTTCAAAAGGTTTTTGGGGAATAGGTGGTGTTTGGTTGCATAAATAAGTTCTTTAGTGATGATTTCTGAGATTTTGATGTACCCATCACATGAGGAATGTACACTGTACCCAATCTGTAGTCTTTTTATCCCTCACCCCCTCCCTCCCTTTCCCCACTGAAGTCCCAAAGTTCATTGTATCATTCTTATGTCTTTGCATCCTCATAGCATAGCTCCCACTTTTGAGTGAGAACATATGATGTTTGGTTTTCCATTCCTAAGTTACTTTAGAATAATGGTCTCCAATTCCATCTAGGTTACTGTGAATGCCATTATTTCATTCCTTTTTATGGCTGAGTAGTATTCCATGGGGTGTGTATGTATCTATATATACACACACACACAACTATATATATATATATATATATAACATTTTCTTTATCCTCTCATTGATTGATGGGCATTTGGGCTTGTTCCATATTTTTGCAGTTGTGAATTGTGCTGCTATAAACATGCATGTGCAAGTATCTTTTTTTTTTTTTTAATGACTTCTTTTCCTCTGGGTAGATACCCAGTAGTGGGATTGCTAGATCAAATGGTAGATCCATTTTAATTCTTTAAGGAATCTCCATACTGTTTTCGATAGTGGTTGTACTAGTTTATGTTCCTACCAACAGTGTAAAAATATTCCCTTTTCACCACATCCACACCAGCATTTATTTATTTTTATTTTTATTTTTATTGTGGCCATTCTTGCAGGAGTGAGGTACTAGAGTATTGTGGGTTTGATTTGCATTTCCCTGATAATTAGTGATGTTAAGCATTTTTAATGTTTGTTGGCAATTTGTATATCTTCTTTTGAGAATTGTCTATTCATGTCCTTAGCCTACTTTTTGATGGGATTGTTTGTTTTGTTCTTGCTGATTTAAGTTCCTTATAGATTCTAGATATTTGTCCTTTGTTTGGATGTATAGATTGTGAAGATTTTCTCCTATTCTGTGAGTTGTCTGTTTACTCTGCTGATTATTTCTTTTGCTGTACAGAAGCAAAATAAGTCCCATCTATTTATCCTTGTTTTTGTAGCATTTGCTTTTGAGTTCTTGGTCATGAAGTCTTTGCCTAAGCTAATGCCTAGATGGGTTTTTTCCAATGTTATCTTCTAGAATTTTTATGATTTCAGGTCTTAGATTTAAGTCTTTGATTAATCTTGAGTTGATTTTTGTAAAGGATGAGAGATGAGGATCCAGTTTCATTCTTCTACATGTGGCTTGCCAATTATCTCAGCACCATTTGTTAAATAGGGTGCCCCTTCCCCACTTTATGTTTTTGTTTGCTTTGTTGAAGATCAGTTAACTGTAAGCATTTGGCTTTGTTTCTGGGTTCTCTGTTCTGTTCCATTGGTCTATATGCCTATTTTTATACCAGTACCATGCTGTTTTGGTGACTATGGCTTTACAGTATAGTTTGAAGGCAGATAATATATTGCTTCCAGATTTGTTCTTTTTGCTTAGTTTTACTTTGGCTATGCAGGCTCTTTTTTGGTTCCATGTGAATTTTAGGATTGTTTTTTCTAGTTCTGTGAAGAATGATGGTGGTATTTTGATGGGAATTGCATTGAATTTGTAGATTCTTTTGGCGGTATGGTCATTTTCACAATATTGACTCTACCCATCCATGAGTATAGGATGTGTTTCCATTCGTTTATGTCATCTGTGATTTTTTTCAGCAGTGTTTTGTCATTTTCCTTGTAGAGGTCTTTCACCTCCTTGGGTAAGTGTATTACTAAGTATTTTATTTTATTTATTGCAGCTATTGTAAAAGGGGTTGATGTGATTCTCAGCTTGGTTGCTGTTGGTGTATAGGAGAGCTACTGATTTGTATACATTAATTTTGTATTTGGAAACTTTGCTGAATTCATTTACCAGTTCTAGGAGCTTTTTGGGTGAGTTTTTAGGATTTTCTAGGTATATGATGTCATCAGCAAACAGTGACACTTTAACTTCCTTATTACCAATTTGCATGCTCTTTATTTCTTTCTCTTGTCTGATTGTTCAGGGTAGGACTCTGCTGCAACTTTGTCCCCCATGCTAATAGTTTTCTCATCCCCCTTGGGCCCTGCCATTCTATACCTGGCTTCCCTTCTGCATGGATACCCTCCTTACCCTGCTCACTCTCTGATTCTCCTTGTTGGATTGACTCTACCCGCGCCTCCATGGATACCCTCCTGTCTCATTCAGGTTATTCTGTCCCACTAGACCACATCTCCAAGTGGGTGCCATCTTCCCCTTTTTGGGCTCTGACTCTTGACACTAGGTCGAGCCTCACATGAATGCCCTCCTTACCCTGCTTGTGTGCTTACCCACTCCAGGGTACTTCTCCTTGGAGATACCCTCGTTCCTCTGCTCTGACACCTTGTGCCAGTTGGTCCCACATTGTGACAACCTCCTCAACTCATTCTGTCTTTGATACGACACATCAGGCTACCCCTCTGTGCTTCCTGGGCTCTGTGAACTCAAACCAAATAATCCCCACACATGTATACGTTCCTCACCACATTTGGGCTCCAGCAGCTCCACAGTAGGCCACCATCTGCATGTAGATGTCTACCTTACCTTACATAAGCTCTGACATGCCTCCCTGGTCAATACGGCTCTCTTTCCCTCGTGGCAGAGATACCTACCATGTTCTGCTTTAGGACTGAGTTGTTTAGGAAGGGAAGAGGAAGAGCTCCTTTGCCTTACCCATGAGCTGTTTTTTTTGTTGTTGTTGTTTGTTTCTTTTGTGGCACTTGTCTTGTTTTTGAATAGTTAAAATTAACTCCCCTAATTTCCATCTCATGATTTGTTGCATATTTTTGCACTTAATTGTTGTTTGATTTTTCTTTTCTTTTTATTTGCATGTGTGTCTTTTCAACCGAGTGGATTGGTTATGATTTTCATAAATAGATAAGATTCTCCCCCCTAATCTAATAGGAAAAATTTTTACCAAGCCAGGAGGAAATTCCTAAATAAGTGAAAGTTACCAAGTGTCTTAGGCTTAGTAACATACTAGTGGAGTTGTGTCCCAACAGGCCTCCACCCAATTCCAGGGCTGCTGTAAAAATACTCAACATTTCCGTAGAGAGAGTATCTGCCCAGGAGGTTCGCTCTTGTTCAGGATTAGCACTCCCCCTTGTGATCTGTCATCATTCTTTAATGTCAAAAGTATTGGGTTTTAAATTAAGTGTATCCAATAAGTGCCCTTGGAAAATTAATTTTTCTTGTTTCCTTAAAAATATTTAGGATTGAAATTCAAATGTATCAAAGCAATATTGATAAAATAGATCTATCATATGGTACAACAATTTAAGAATTATATGCTTTTATTGTCAGTTATTCTGTGTGTCATTATATTACATTTAATTTTGTAAAAATTAGAATGAGTCAAATTGATAGACATTTTTATGTGGATAAAAGGGACTTACGTCTCTATACATTACCATATTCTAAATGAATTTGTGTATCAGATCAAGATACAAATAGCAGAAGAATTTATATCATTGTGGAGTTTTTAGAAAGATTATGTAGGAATTTTAAAAACAGGATTGGCTACATTAAAAAATATTTCTACTGTGCATCACCTTTCAGATGTTTCTGCCCAGTTTTCCTTCATAGTCAGATGCTCTGGGAGCTGGTGCTGTTGGGGGAGCCCCTTGTGGTTATGGCGCCATCACCATCGGAATCATCAGAGACTGTATTGGCACTTGTTAAGTGAGTATATTTAGTTACTATTTCTGACTTTTTTTTTTTTTTTTTTTTTTTGATGCTGCAGTACTGAACCTCTTGGTGATATTTGCAGCACTTCCCACCTGTCGTATGTTTCCCCACCCATTATTGCATTGATCCATGCAACAACCCTATCAGAAGGTAATGCTTATTATAGCACCATTTTATGGATGAGAAAATTGAATCAGGCTCCGTGAGGGCTGGAACCATGCCTTTGTTGTTCTGAGTGACAGGCACATTGATTCATTACATGAAGTTAATCCTTGATAAATATTACTTGTTTGAATGATCAGTGTAGAGTCAAAGGCACATAGCTAGTGAATGGTAGAGCCAGAATTTCATCCCATCTTCTGCCCCAAACCCAGTGTGTTCTTTCAGTATGCCATTTCACATTATATATATATGTCTTTCTAATTCTGTGAAATGAGTTTACCATTTTTTAAAATAAACAAAGTATCCCTTTGTGTGTATACTGTTTGTGTAGATGTTTTCTAGTTACAGATTAGGATTTTTAATTTCTGTGTCCTTTATTTTACATGTTCTTCCTGCTCCACAGCTGTATTTCTCCATTAAAGTACTTCAGTGATTTCCGACCTTATTTCACTATTCATGATAGTGAATTCAAAGAATATACTACCCGTACTCAAGCTCCGTAAGTAAACAGAATAACTTATATTGACCAGGTATTACCTTTATAACCACAATTATGTAGAATTATTTTTGGTAATAAAAGCTTATAGGCAGAATGATCTTATAAAAGGAAAGTTTGAGGAGTTTTAGATTTTATAGATTTTAAGAAATCTATAAATAATTTTAGATTTTAAGAGTACGTTATTTGAGTGATTTTATTTATTTATTTATTTATTTATTTATTTTTATTTTTGAGACCGAGGTTTGCTCTGTCACCCAGGCTGGAGTGCAGTGGCATGATCTCGGCTCACTACAATCTCTGCCTCCCAGGTTCAAGCAATTCTCCTGCCTCAGCCTCCTGAGTAGCTGGGATTACAGGCACGTGCCACTACTCCCAGCTAATTTTTGTATTTTTAGTAGAAACGGGGTTTCACCATGTTGACCAGGCTGGTGTTGAACTCCTGACCTCGTGATCCACCCACCTCAGCCTCCCAAAGTGCTGGGATTACAGGTGTGAGCCACCGTGCCTGGCCCAAGTGATTTTATTTATTAATGGAAGCTGTATTGTCATTAATAGCCGCTGGGTTGTACTTTCTTTTTTTTTTTTTTTTTTTTTTTGAGACGGAGTCTCGCTCTGTCGCCCAGGCTGGAGCGCAGTGGCCAGATCTCAGCTCACTGCAAGCTCCGCCTCCCGGGTTCACGCCATTCTCCTGCCTCAGCCTCCCTAGTAGCTGGGACTACAGGCGCCGCCACCTCGCCTGGCTAGTTTTTTGTATTTTAAAGTAGAGACGGGGTTTCACTGTGTTAGCCAGGCTGGTCTCGATCTCCTGACCTCGTGATCCGCCCGCCTCGGCCTCCCAAAGTGCTGGGATTACAGGCGTGAGCCACCGCGCCCGGCCTGTACTTTCAATTCTACTTTTTTATGAAAAATCTTTCCAGTCTGTAAAAAGAAAAAATAATCTTACCCTTTCCCTTGTAGCTCCTGCTCTATCGCTCACCTTCTTTTTACAGCTGGATTTCTAAAGCAACAACAATCTGCATGTACTATCTCCACTTCTTGATTTTCTGGTTGCTTCTAGTCAACTGCAGATTGACTTCTTCTTATTTACTGAATTTGTTTTTGCCAAATAATCAAGACCCATCTCACTGTTTGACCCAGTAGGCATATCATTGCCCTGTTTTTTCTCTTTCTTTCTTTCTTCCTCTCTCTCTCTCTTTCCTTCCTTCCTTTCCTTCCTTCCTTTCCTCCCTCCCTCCCTCCCTCCCCTCCTTTCCTTCCCTCCCTCCCTTCCTTCTCTCCCTTCCCTCCCTTCTCTCCCTCCCTTCCTCCCTCCCTCCCTTCCTTCCCTCCCTCCCTCCCTTCCTTCCCTCCCTCCCTCCCTTCCTTCCTTCCCTCCCTCTGTTCCCTTCCCTCCCTTCCTTCCTTCCTTTCTTCCTTCCTTCCTTTCCCTCCGTTCCCTTCCCTCCCTTCCTTCCTTCCCTCCCTTCCTTCCTTCCTTCCCTTCCTTCCCTCCCTTCCTTCCTTCTCCCTCCCTTCTGTTCCCTCCCTTCCTTCCCTCATTCCTTCCTTCCCTCCCTTCCTTCCCTCCCTCCCTTCTGTTCCTTCCCTTTCTTCCTTCCCTCCCTTCCTTCCCTCCCTCCCTTCCCTTCCCTCCCTTTCTTCCCTCCCTTCCTTCCCTCCCTCCCTTCCCTTCCTTCCCTTTCCTTCCTTCCTTCCTTCCCTTCCCTTTCTTCCCTTCCTTCCTTCCGTTCCTTCCTTCTTCCCTTCCCTTCCCTTCCTCCCTTCCCCTCCCTCCCTCCCTCCCCCTCCCTCCCTCCCTCCCTTTCTTTCTTTCTTTCTTTCTTTCTTTCTTTCTTTCTTTCTTTCTTTCTTTCTTTCTTTCTTTCTTTCTTTCTTTCTTTCTTTCTTTCTTTCTTTCTTTCTTTCTCTCTCTCTCTCTTTCTTTCCTTCTTTCTTCTCCCCTTCGCCTTCCCCTTCCCCTCCTCCCCCTCCCTTCCACTTCCCTTCCCCCTCCCCATTGCTGAGGCTGGTGTGCCACCTCTTCTTTCTTGTAACATTTACACTTTTAACCTTACAAATATTTTAATCACCAGCCAGTCATGATGGCTCATGCCTCTAATCCCAGCACTTTGGGAGGCTGAGGTGGGCATTTCACATAAGCCCAGGAGTTAGAGACCAGCCTGGGCAACATGGCAAAACCCTGTCTCCACACACACACACAAAAAAAACACAAAAATTAGCTGGATGTGGTGGCATGCGTCTGTAGTCCCAGCTACTCATGAGGCTGAGGTGGGAGGATGGCTTGAGCCTAGGAGGCAGAGGTTGCAGTGAACTCAGATTGTGCCACTGGAACAAAAAAATTTTTTTTGAATCTCTAATACCATTCTCTCCTGGGCAATCTTGTGGTGCATCCCAATCTCCTTTGCAGACTTCTTTTCTCTACGAATCCCTTAAATGTTGGTGTTCACTAGGTATTGTCTTCTGGGTTCTGATTTCAGACTGATAGTTTTTTTTTTCTTTTGAGACGGAGTCTGGCACTGTCACCCAGGAGGGAGTGCAATGGCATCATCTTGGCTTACTGCAACCTCTGCCTCCCAGGTTCACGTGTTTCTCCTGCCTTAGCCTCCCAAGTAGCTGGGATTACAGGTGCACACTGTCTAATTTTTTGTATTTTTAGTAGAGACAGGGTTTCACTGTATTGGCCAGACTGGTCTCGAACTCCTGATCTTGTGATCTGCCCACCTTGGACTCCCAAAGTGTTAGAATTACAGACATGAGCCACCACACCCAGCCCAGACTGATAATTATTTCTGTACAATCTTTTTTTTTTTTTGAGACAGTCTCACACTGTTGCCTAGGCTGGAGTGCAGTGGCACGACCTTGGGTCACTGCAACCTTCATCTCCTGGGTTCAAGTGATTCTCCTGCCTCAGCCTCCCAAGTAGCTGGGATTATAGGCATACACCACCACACCCAGCTAATTTTTGTATTTTTAGTAGAGATGGGGTTTCACCATGTTGGCCAGACTGGTCTCGAACTCCTGATCTCAAGTGATCCGCCTGCCTTAGCCTCCCAAAGTGCTGGGATTACAGGTGTGAGCCACCGTGCCTGGCCCTTTCTGTACAATCTTATCTGTACCCATGGCTTCTGTTAATACCCCATGCTAATGACTGAAATGTATCTTTCTAGCCAATATCTCTGTGAGGTTCAGACCTATATAACCAGGCATGTGTGTGTGTTGCGGGGGGAGAGGGGATGTTTTAAGCACATTGCCCCATAGAAGATAGAGGTCTTAATGGCATCTGAAACTAAACACGTGCAAACTGAATTATTTTTGTCTCCCTCTTTTCTCCCCTAATCTCATACCTCTTCTTTCTTTTCATGGATGGCATTAGTTTTCACTTAGTCCTCAAAACCTTAATTGTCATAAATTTCTCCTTTGTAACATGCCCCACATTAAATTTTACCAAATTCTGTCAATTTGATATCCTAAAATATCTCTGATTACATTTCTTATCTTCTTTGTGTAGCTCCCTTTCCAGTCTTACTGTGTCTCATGTTTTGCATATCCAAATTTGCTTTTCCCTCAACCCCTTCTCTCCTCATAAGGTAACTTCCAAATTTCTTCCAGAGTGATCTTCCTTTTTTTTTTTGGAGACAGAGTGTCACTCTTGTCCCCCAAGTTGGAGTGCAATGGTGCGATCTCAGCTCACTGCAACCTCTGCCTCCTGGGTTCAAGTGATTCTTCTGCCTCAGCCTCCCCAGTAGCTGAGATTACAGGCACCTGCCACCACGCCTGGCTAATTTTTGTATTTTTAGTAGAGATGGGGTTTCACCGTGTTGGCCAGGTTGGTCTCAAACTCCTGACATCAGGTGATCCGCCCGCCTCGGCCTCCCAAAGGGCTGGGATTACAGGCGTGAGCCACTGCACCCGGCCGAGTGATCTTTCTAATAAGCACTTTTTCTTTCATGCAACATTCCTCCACTTGGTTATCTAGTAGTTTCCCTTTGCCTGTAAGATAACATCTAAACTTCTTAGCATGCTAACATGGTACTAATGATTGGGCAACAATATTCTCATTTCTGACTATTCATCCTTTCTGCTTTTGCTCCAGGAATGCTGAACTCGGTGTAGTTCTACAGACAGGCCATAATGTCACTTCATTGCTTTGCACATAGTTTGTTCTGCATCACTCTTCCTTCTCTCATCCACTTGGCAAAAAACACCTACTCATCTTTCATGTCTTCCTGTAAATATTATCTCTTTGGTGAGGCTGTCTTTTAATCCCCTCGTAGACATAGGTTCTCCTTTCTGATTATTGTGCCTTTTTTTTTTTTTTTTTTTTTTTTTTGAGACAGAGAGTCTCACTCTGTTGCCCAGGCTGGAGTGCAGTGGTGCAATCTTGGCTCACTGCAACCTCCACCTCCTGGTTTCAAGCGATTCTTCTGCCTCAGCCTCCTGAGTAGCTGGGATTACAGGCATGCACCACCACACCCAGCTAATTTTTGTATTTTTAGTAGAGATGGGGTTTCATCATGTTGGCCAGACTGGTCTCGAACTCCTGACCTCATGATCCACCCACCTCGGCCTCTGAAAGTGCTGGGATTATAGGCGTGAGTCACCGCGCTCCGCCGATGTTGTGCATTTTAAACCACCTTCACTGTCTTCTAATTTTGGCATCATAACTGGGTGTGTATACCCTTCTTCCTGTGTGTGCTGTTGGAAGGATCGTGTCCTTTCATCTTTATATGCCTAGCGTAAAACATGTTGCTTGGCCGTGTAGTTGATATGTAATGTTTGAATAAAGTAAAAAGCAATCTGTGTATTGTTCATTGAAAAGAAAATGTAAGCTATTCTTCACTGATTTAACATTCATCTTTTTCTCACCTTTTTAATTTTGTTTTGTTTTATATAGGCCCTCAGTTATATTAGGAGTAACCAACCCTTTTTTTGCTAAGACACTCCAGCACTGGCCACACATTATTCGAATAGGAGACCTTAAACCTACAGGTAAAGTATAAACTTGGTGTTCTGTTTTTAGTGTGCAGTGTTGCTGAACAGGTTTCTTTCTTCCTTTCTTTTCATCCTTGATTACTTTTTATGTTGATGGCAGCTTTCTTCAAGGCCTTTGGAGAAGAGTATAATTTCCTGCTAATTTCCAACTGAAATACGCAGGTTCTTATAATATGTCTAATCTGTCATATCCTCCTACCAAAAAGTATACTTATAGTGTTACAGACATTGAATGAATTATAGTAAAATGAAGTCTCAAAAATGTTAGCTTTATATATATATTAAATATTATATAATAATATATTTAAATATATATTTACAGATTTAAATATATATTTAAATATAAATATAAAAAATATATATTTAAAAGCCCAATAAAACAGAACTTTCTATATATATAGAAGTCCAATAAAACAGAACTTTGCAATACTGCTTGAGTAAAACCTTATAGAAAACTAGAATTATTCCCGACTTGTTGCAAAATACTCAGCTAGGTCTCAAAACAAGTATATGTCCCTGTAACACAGGTTATTGATTTAGGGAGTGGTTCACAGTGTCTTTTCATATGGAAAAGACATACAGTACCTTGTTCATGGTAGGAGTTTAACAAATGTTTAAGTATATGAATTCTGAGGTTGGAAGTTTTGTTAATCTAGATGACAACTAAATGGTACATTAATTAAGGACATGAATCTTGGGTATGAGAAGATACGAGAAATTTTTAAAATCTTAATTTAATTTTGACATTTATTTTCATGGTTTGCGCGTACTAATTTAGACTATTTTATTGATTGTAATGTAGTGGACTACTGACTATTTTCTCCTTCCAGTGGAAGACTTCTCTCTGACATGACAATGGACATTCATGAATTTTCCACTGGAATAGTTGGGATTATAAAGTTATTTTCTAATAACTTTATAATGTACTATGTTTATTTATTTATCTATGAGACAGAGTCTCACTCTGTTGCCCAGACTGGAATACAGTGGCACTATCTCAGCTCTCCCAGGTTCAGGTGTTTCTCCTGCCTCAGCCTCCCAAGTAGCTGGGATTACAGGCACCCACCTCCATGCCTGGCTAATTTTTGTATTTTTAGTAGAGACGGGGTTTTGCTATGTTGGCAAGGCTGGTCTCAAACTCCTGACCTCAGGTTATCTGCCCGCCTTGGCCTCCCAACGTGCTGGGATTACAGGTGTGACCCACCACTCTCGGCCATTACAGTTTTTTGTTTTGTTTTGTTTTGTTTTCAAAACAGAGTCTCACTCTGCTGCCCAGGCTGGAGTGTAGTGGTGTGATCTCGGCTCACTGCAACTTCTGCTTCACGGGTTCAGGAGATTCTCCTGCCTCAGCCTCCTGAGTAGCTGGGATTACAGGTGCCCGCCACCATGCCTGGCTAATTTTTGTATTTTTAGTAGAGACGAGGTTTTGCCATGTTGGCCAGGCTGGGCTCAAACTCCAGACCTCCAGTGATCCGACCACCCCGGCTTCCCAAAGTGCTGGGATTACAGGCTGAGCCACTGCGTCTGGCCAGCAGCCACTACTTTTAAATCTTGTTCCTTTTGTTATACATAGATATATTTAAAACATGACTTAATAATCTGATTTTATAAGATTTTCCTTCTGGTATATACATGTATCTAAATGGAAGTGTTAGAATCAAGGATAACATTTTAAATAGTACTGTTTACAAATTCTGGACTCAGTGTTACTGAAATTTTTAGAAGCTTTATGAAATAGAGGAAAAAGCAAAGGGCTTCACCTTGGCAATCAGAACTGTGTGCTAATAGGCTGAATATCATTTTTAAGTCTCAAATTTTTTGTCTGCTAGGAGGATTAAACACAGTGCCTGATGCATGGTACTCTGTAAATGGCATGGTCCCCTGCCATTCTGTTACTGTTCTGTCTGAGTATTAATGATAGTTCAGAGAACAACAGTTGCTAGAGTCTTGGATATGAGACGATATGAGAAATTTTTTAAAATCTTAATTTAATCTTGACATTCATGATTTGGGCCTACTAATTTAGACTATTAGTTGTAATGTAGTAGACTGCTGATTGTTTTCTCTTTCCAGTGGAAGAAGTCTCTCTGCTAGATGTAGGTAGGAACTTTTGCACAAAATCATTGGTAGAGCAGCATGAGTTGATAAATCTGTTTAAGAAATCACCAAACTGTTTGCCAAAGTGGCCCATCAGTTTACATTCTTACCAGCAACGTGTGAGGGTTCCTATTTCGTAACATCTTTTCCAACATTTGATGTTGTCATTTTCATCATGGCCATTCTAGAATATTTGAAATGGTGATTTTAATTTGCTTTTCTCTAATGTCTAGTGATAGTGAGCACATTTTCATCTACTTCCTTTCATTCATATATCTTTGGTGAAATGTCTATTTATTTTGCCTTTAAAAAAAATTTTTTTTTGTGATAGGGTCTTGTGCTATTGCTCAGGCTGGAGTGCATTGGCACAATCATAGCTTACTGTAACCTTGAACTCCTGGGCCCAAGTGATCCTTCTGCCTCAGCCTTCCCAGTAGCTGGGAGTACAGGCGTACACCACCACGCCTGGCTGATTTTTAATTTTTTCTGTAGAGACAGGATCTTGCAATGTTGCTGGTCCTGAACTCCTGTGCTCAAGCAGTCCTCCTGCCTTGGCCTCCCAAAGTGTTGGGATTACAGGTGGAAGCCACCACACCCGGCCTGTTAGTTTCCATTTTTTTGATAGTAGCCATCCTAATGGGCATGAGTTAGTATTTTATTGTGGGTTTCAGTTTCATTTCCCTCATGATCAGTGATGTTGAGTATCTTTCCATTGTTTATTGGCCATTTATTTTATTTATTTATTTATGAAACGGAGTCTCACTCTGTTGCCTGGCTGGAGTGCAGTGGCATGATCTTGGCTCACTGCAACCTCCGTCTCCCAGGTTCAAGCAATTCTCCTGTCTTAGTCCCCCGAGTAGCTGGGATTACAGGCATGCACCACCACACCCAGCTAATTTTTGTATTTTTAGTAGAGATGGAGTTTCACCATGTTGGCCAGGCTGGTCTCAAACTCCTGACCTCAGGTGATCCACCTGCCTTGGCCTCCCAAAGTGCTGCAATTACAGGTGTGAGCCACCGCACCCAGCCTATTTATTGGCCATTTATATATCTTCTTTGGAGAAATGTCTATTCAAGTCCTTTGCCCACTTTTAATAGGATTGTTTGAATGGGGTTTTTTTTTTTTTTTTTTTTTTAGTTATAAGAATTCTTTATATATTCTAAATAGTAATCCTTATTAGATACATGCTTTGTGAATCTTTTGTTCTATTTTGTATTGTCTTTTTGTTCTCTTGATGGTGTCCTTTGATGCACAGAAGTTTATTTTACCTTATTTATTTATTTTTTGAGATGGAGTCTTGCTCTGTCTTCTAGGCTGGAGTGCCGTGGCCTGGTCTTGGCTCACTGCAACCTCCACCTCCTGGGTTCAAGTGATTCTCCTGTCTCAGCCTCCCCAGTGGCTGGGATTACAGGTGTGCGCCACCACACTCAGCTAATTTTTGTATTTTTAGTAGAGAGAGAGTTTCACCATTTTGGCCAGGCTGGTTGAACTCCTGACCTCATGATCCACCCGCCTCAACCTCCCAAAGTGCTAGGGTTACAAGTGTGAGCCACCACACCTGGCCTGTGCACAGAAGTTTATAATTTAATGGTCTTATTTATCGTTTTTTTGTTTTCTTCTTTTTTTTTTTAAGTCTTATTTATTTTTTCCTTGTATTGCTTGAGTATTTGGTGTCATAGTCATGAAATCTCATATATCTTTTAATTTATGAGTGGTATATATCTTGGAGTATTTTTCCGCTTGTTAAGTTAAAAACCAGCCAGGCCCACTGCAAATGCTGTACAAGTTGTGCAACACAGCCCTGCTCAGGATTCTGGCTTTGAAACCTGAGATAGATGTGAGTTCTACAAGGAAAAAAAAAATCTGGCAGGGTCAGTAAAATTATAGAAAAAAGCGTCTTCTTTAGGACCAAGAGGGAAGGCACAGCAGAATTAAGATTTTGCTCTCCTGTGTCCTGAAACTTTACCAGAAACATATATTTAGCGTTAACCTTGCAGAAGGATCATTCCTCCTGATATAAAGGAATTGCTTTTTCTGGATTATACCTAGTTTTAGTGCACCCACATCCTTGGACAAGATGTTCCTCTGTGTCTAGTTATGACAGAGCTAACAACCTGTCTTAATAGGGCACTCATTAATCAGAATGAATGATGGCAGTAACCAACTGGTTCTGGTGCATACCAGGTGAATATCAAGTTTTGTCCATGCTTTAGTTTCTTCATCTGTGAAATGGGCATCATAAATAAACTCTTATTGTGAAGATTAAATGTGATAATTTGTGCAGTGTTCTTGGACCAGAGACTGGCACGGAGGACATCTTCAGTAAATGGTGGCTATTACCGTCCTTACCATTATCTGCAACTCTTTAAGCAGCATGTTCATGCTTCTGTATTTAACTTTTTACTCAAAAGGCCTTTTCTCCTTCCTATGGATAACTTTTTTTTTTTTTTTGAGACAGAGTCTCGCTCTGCCACCCACGCTGGAGTGCAGTGGCGCAATCTCGGCTCACTGCAAACTCTGCCTTCTGGGTTCAAGTGATTCTCCTGCATCAGCCTCCCGAGTAGCTGGGACTACAGGTGCCTGCCACCATGCCCGGCTAATTTTTGTATTTTTAGTGGAGATGGGGTTTCCCCATGTTGGCCAGGATGGTCTCGAACTCCTGACCTCAGGTGATCCACCCGCCTCAGCCTCCCAAAGTGCTGGGATTACAGGTGTGAGCCACCATGCCTGGCCAAGTTTTTCTCTCTCTTATAGGTTCGCTTAAATGCTACCTCCTTTAGGAATCCTAAATACTTTTCTTACTCCTCTTTGGCCAGGACACTCTTCTGTGTCTCATAGTATCTTGTTCATAATTCTGTCCCAGCACCTTTCCCTCTGTATTATCATTTCTCTGTGTCATATTTTGCTGTTAGACTGTGGCTCATTGATATGAGGAATTAGCTGTTTTGTTCCTGTACTGCCAGTATCTTATATTTACTTAATATATACTGAGTCAATGAAAAATTAAGTCTGTGTATCCATGATACTGCTTTTTTAACAAGTATCTGTTTAAAATTATTATTGGGGCAGTTGACACATTTGCAGTATAGACTAATTTTTTTAATCTCTTTCGCTCTTTCCTTTATAGACTGTGTTACTTGGCAGCTTCTTTGCAAGATTGAAATTACAGTTAACCCTTGAACAACAGAGGGATTAGAAATGCCAACCTCCTATGTAGTAGAAAATCTGTGTATACCTTTAACTCCTCCAAAACTTAACTTCCAACAGCCTACTGTTGACCAGAGCCTTAGCAATAACATAAACAGTTGATTAACACACATTTTGTATGTTGTTTGTATTATATACTATATCCTTACAATAAAGTTATCTAGGGGAAATAAAATGTTACTAAGAAAGTCATGAGGAAGATAAAATATATACTGACTATTCATTAAGTGGAAGTGGATCATCATAAAAGTCTTCATCCTCATAACCTTCGCATTGAGTAGGTTGAGGAGGAAGAGGAGGGAATGGTCTTGCTGACTCAGGGGTGGCAGAAGGAGGAGAAAAAAATCATGTATAAGTGAATATGCACAGTTTAAACCCACATTATTAAATGTTCAACTGTATTTCAAAGTAAAAAGTTTATAGAAATAGCTGTTTTATCATACTACATGCTCTTAAAATTTTTTAGCAATATAAGATTGCAAAGGAAAATGTTCCTTGTTCTTAAAATCCCACCTCCAGATATACCACAATTAGCAGTTTGATCTATGTAACTATTTAAACAAAGGTATTTTGTGAATTTAGAGGCTTGAATTATATTATAATCTCTATAATAATATAATCTCTAGATTGTGTTTCAGTTCTTAGGTTCTTTTAGCCCTTGTGCAGAGAAGAGGGAGGGTGGAGAAAGTCTTTGAAATTAGGTTTGTTCACGACACTTTTAAGTGTGTATCTTGAGGCATTTTTCTGCCCGTTATAAGAGTTGTTTAGGTGTTAGCTTTCTTTGACCCTAAGACCAGGGCCTGCATATACTACACAAGCTATTCAACATAGCAGTCTGCTCAGGAGTCCTGTCCATCTGTGGCTCAGACCTGTGGTTGCTGCACACACCGTTGCCACTTGCTGGCAGTGTAAGTTTCTGTAATGGAAAAGCTGAATTTGAGGAGGCATCAAAAAAAAACACACAAACCCTTGAAGACTACATCTGCACAGTCATTTAAGAATTACTCTGTATTCCATTTATACTTAAAGGGTATTTTATTCCTCTTCAGCACCTAAATTTTCAGTTTTATGTATTTGGCATGTAGATTTTGAATTACAGGTTGAGTGACAAAAAGGGAAAAATTTAAGTAATGATAGATATTAATGAAAGATAAAATATCCATTTTATATAATTTACATGAATTGTTTCTGTACTATTGTAATAATCCAGTATTCTTGTAATCCAGTTTTAAAATACCAAGAATGAACCCTTAACTTATTAATTGATGTTAAGAATGCTTTAATTATAACATGCAATAAGTAATAAACAGTAGATTATAAAGTTCCAATTTTATAATATGTATGATTCGAATAATTATAAAAATCTTCATGCTGCTTCCTGCAGGTGAAATTCCTAAGCAGGTTAAAGTGAAAAAACTGAAGAATCTAAAGACTCTGGATTCTAAACCTGGTATTGACTTTTATTGATTTTTAAATATATATTTGTATGGTACTTGGGTTTTTTTGTTTACCTTCTTTTCTTTGCTCTTAGGAGTTTATACTTCATATAAGCCATATTTAAATAGAGATGAAGAGATCATAAAACAATTACAGAAGGTAATTAGTTGCTCATATTATTAATTTAAATTTCCTTGTTCAGGTATGTAATATCCACTTAGGCAATATGTCCTTTATGTATACTAATGTGAAATAGGATCTTTTCTTTTTATGGGGGGGGCGGGGAGATGGAGTCTTACTCTGTCACCCAGGTTGGAGTGCAGTGGTGTGATCTCAGCTCACTGTAACCTCCACCTCCCAGGTTCAGGTGATTCTCATGCCTCAGCCTCCTGAGCAGCTGGAATTACAGGAGTGCACCATCATGCCTGGCTAATTTCTGTATTTTTAGTAGAGATAGGGTTTCATCATGTTGGCCAGGCTGGTCTTGAACTCCTGGCCTTAAGTGATATGCCCACCTCGGTCTCCCAAAGTCCTGGGATTACAGGTGTCAGCCACCACACCCTGCCGGGGTATCTTTTTTGACTCAAAGTTTTATGAAAATCAGGAGACTAAGCTAGCAACAGTATGGGCATGAATTTGGGACTGTAGCTATACATGAGTGTCAGTCTTTCTAGAAACTTGGGAGTTATAGTGAAAAAGCCATGGATTCTACCATGATAGCATCTAACAGTAAGGGATTATAATTTTTTAAAAAATGTAAATCACATAATATAGCAAATATAAAATATTGTCTTTATTTTGAACTCACTTTTTTTTTTTTTTTTTTTTTTGAGATGGAGTTTTGCTCTTGTTACCCAGGCTGGTGTGCAATAGCATGATCTCGGCTCACTGCAACCTCCACCTCCCAGGTTCAAGCAATTCTTCTTTCTCAGCCTCCCAAGTAGCTGGGATTATAGGTGGCCACCACCACGCCTGGCTAATTTTTGTATTTTTTAGTAGAGACAGGGTTTCACTATGATGGCCAGGCTGGTCCTGAACCCCTGACCTCAGGTAATCCACCTGCCTCAGCTTCCCAAAGTGCTGGGATTACAGACACGAGCCACAGTGCCCAGCTGTGAACTCACATTTTCACAGTATGGGATGAACAGTATTCCCTAAGCTAAGAACTCTTATGTTTTGCTCTGGTAAAGATTATTTTCACAGGATATTGCACAATTAACTTCACATTAAATTACTTCAAGGTGAAGTTCTAGTTTTTTAAATATCAAGTGTAAATGTATATTTACATAGCAGTTGAATATGATAATTATCCATTGTTTTATGTTCCATCACTAGAAAACATTCTCATTATTTCCTCTTTAAGGGTGTACAACAGAAACGTCCTTCTGAGGCGCAAAGTGTCATTCTTCGACGCTATTTTTTGGAACTGACACAAAGTTTCATCATTCCATTAGTAAGTTAATAAAATACATTTTTGCATAATTTAATGATTTGGTGAAGGGTATATAAATGTTTTTCCCACCCTCCAAAACCATATCTTAAGTTGTGTGTTTTGCCAGCCTGGTATATTTGAGTGATTAAAAGTAAACCCCTTTGCAAGAGACCTGGATTATTTGTTCTAGTGTTAACTGTTTAGCTTTGGTAAGTCACTCCCTCTGAACCTCAATTTTCTTACCTATGAAATGTGGCTGATTCCACTTTTCCTAAGTATCTTTCAAGACTGTTGTGAATATTAAATGATATACTTTATATGAACTGTTAAGTAGTTACTACATTTTTCACCTTAAAAGAAGATTATTGTAGAGCTTCTGTGATAGTTATCTTGAAAAAAATTTGACATAATGTCTATGAGGCTGTAGCTCCATAATAACAGGGACTGTATCTGTCTTGCTCGTTATTAATTTGCCAGTCTGGCATATGGTAGCACTCAAATGTTTATGGAATCAATGACTAGATGATATGGTTATTCTAAGAAATTCAGAAGGATGTCATATTAAAGTATAGGGAGTACTATGATGTGGTCCTACTCTGGAGACTGCATCATAGAGAAACTTTGCACAGTTATTAATATAAAGTAATATATCTATGAATATTATATAGGGCATCCTGGAGATCTTTGCTGTTATATTTTAGAAAGAAATATTATTTCTTGGTCTATGGATGTCAACTTATTTATTCCATTAAATCTATTTGTTTGAATAAATAAGCTTTTCTGTAGTGCTTATGAGCATGGACTAGGCTGGGCACAGTGGCTCAGGCCTGCTACTTTGGGAGGCCAAGATGAGAGGATTGTTTAAGACCAGGACTTTGAGACTACAGTAGGCTATGATTGCACCACTGCACTCCATCTTGGGCAACAGCAAGACTCTCTTAAAGAAAAAAAAAAGAGCATGGACTGGGCGTGGCGGCTCACATCTGTAATCCCAGCACTTTGGGAGGCCGAGGCGGGCAGATCACGAGGTCAGGAGATCGAGACCATCCTAGTTAACGTGGTGAAACCCCGTCTCTACTAAAAATACAAAAACTTGGTCGGGCATGGTGGCATGCACCTGTAGTCCCAGCTGCTCTGGAGGCTGAGGCAGGAGAATCACTTGAACCTGGGAGGTGGAGGTTGCAGTGAGCCAAGATCACGCCAGTGCACTCAGCCTGGGCAAAAGAGTGAGACTCCGTCTCAACAACAACAACAAAAGCATGGATGAAAGTCAAGTAGACCTCAATTCAAGTCTAAATTGTATTAGCCTTTTGGAGAATCTTCAGTTTCCCAATAATACCTACCACATAGGATCATTCCAAGGATTACAAGAGATCACGCGTGTAAAATGTTGAGTGCATTATCTGGCCTATAGTTACTCAGTAAGGTTAGCTATTATCATTAAGACAGGGTGAAACCCTGACTCAACTAAAAATATAAAAATTAGCCAGGCGTGGTGGTGGGTTCCTGAAATTCCAGCTACCTGGGAGGCTGAGGCAGATAATTGCTTAAACTCTGGAGGCAGAGTTTGCAGTGAGCTGAGATTGCGCCACTGCACTCCACTGCCATGTGCCACTGGGCAACAGAGCGAGACTGCATCTCAAAAAATAAAAATAAAAATAAAATAAAGGGCTGGGCACGGTGGCTCACGCCTGTAATCCCAGCACTTTGGGAGGCCAAGGCGGGTGGATCATGAGGTCAGGAGTTTGAGACTAGCCTGACCAACATGGTAAAACCTTGTCTCTACTAAAAATACAAAATTAGCAAGGCGTGGTGGTGCACACCTGTAATCCCAGCTACTTGGGAGACTGAGGCAGGAGAATTGCTTGAACCCGAAGGGGCGGAGGTTGTAGTGAGCCAAGATCACGCCATTGCACTCCAGCCTGGGCAACAGAACAAGATTCTGTCTCAAAAAAGAAAAAAAAAATGTAGTCCCTTGGTTTACCCAAGATTTAGTTGAATTTTATTTGAAATCTGACTTCCCACGTCAGTCTAAATTTAGCTATATCTGTTGTGGGGAGTGATGGAGTTGTTGCCGTCCATTGAAAGGGCATATGATTAAAAACTTAAAAGACCCATTTCTTTTAAGTAGGTCTGTTTAAATATTTTTGAAGACACTCCTTTTATTAACTTTTTTTTTTTTGGTTTTAGGAAAGGTATGTGGCAAGCTTGATGCCTTTGCAGAAAAGTATTTCCCCATGGAAGGTATGAATATATTCAAATCTATTTGGGTCCTCTAACTGTAATTAACTTCTGTGAACATATCCACTCCTAATTTCTAAATATTATATTTCCTGTTTTCTAGAGTCCACCTCAATTAAGACAGTTTCTTCCAGAAGAATTTATGAAAACACTTGAGAAAACAGGACCTCAGCTAACCTCTAGAATAAAAGGCGATTGGATTGGACTTTACCGGTTAGTCTTTTTTTCCTGTTTTACACCCATGTGTCGTGCTTTATTTAAAAACAAAACAAGGCCGGGCGCGGTGGCTCAAGCCTGTAATCCCAGCACTTTGGGAGGCCGAGACGGGTGGATCACGAGGTCAGGAGATCGAGACCATCCTGGCTAACACGGTGAAACCCCGTCTCTACTAAAAAAATACAAAAAAATAGCCGGGCGAGGTGGTGGGCGCCTGTAGTCCCAGCTACTCGGGAGGCTGAGGCAGGAGAATGGCGTGAACCCGGGAGGCAGAGCTTGCAGTGAGCTGAGATCCGGCCACTGCACTCCAGCCTGGGCGACAGAGCGAGACTCCGTCTCAAAAAATAAAAACAAAACAAAAAACTAGACTTAAACTTATTCTTTTTAAAGAATTCTAAAGTTTGACATGGTTCTCTGAATAGGAAAGGTATTGAGGAAAGGAAATAAGTTATAATCAAACTTTACTTTTTTAAAATGTATTTTTATAGGCATTTCCTAAAGTCTCCAAATTTTGATGGCTGGTTTAAGACCCGGAGGAAGGAAATGATCCAAAAATTGGAGGCACTCCATCTAGAAGCTCTTTGTGAAGAGGTTCGAAAACTGTGTGTTTGTGTAATGATTAACAACTGTTGAAAATAAAGATAATTATGCTTAGAGGTTGAAGATTGTACCCTTTATCCACTCTTTATAAATAGTAATAATGACTAACTTTTCTAGATCATGTGCTGTGTGCCAAGGACATTATAGGGGCTTTATATAGATAATCTCTTTTAATCTTCATAATGATTCTTTGAGGTAGGTGTGTTATGAACTACATTATGGGAAACATATAAATGACTTGCCTCAGATCACATCCCTGCTAAGTAGTGGAGCCAACAGTGTGCTGGAGTCCACTTGCATTGGCTCACAAGAGCCAACTGTGCACATCTCTTCTCTGTGCACATCTCTTCTCAGCTCTGCATTCAGTGACCTCAGGTTGGCAGCTTGAAATAGCCTACAGCGGGAGTACTACACCACAGAAATTGGCAAATGCGACAAACCAGAAACCTCTTTTGGAGAACCACTTGTTAAATATTTACCAGCACATTACTGGGTAGAGTAAGGATTCTAATCCAAGAAGCCTAACTCCACATCTTTTGCTGTTACGATGTATTTACCTTTTTTAGTGAGTATTAACACTTTTAAAAATGTGGACTGATTTGTTTTTTATGTTCTGTATTACCAGGCTCTTTTAAACTACTTACGAAAATAAAAGGGGATAGTCTTACTTTCATTTATATTTAGCTTTAAATGCGAGGCGTGCTAGCCTCAGTGATAACTTTCTGCTCATAAACTCCCAGTGACTGTGGCTTTGAGAAAAGGAATTTGATGAATGCACCTGCAGCACAAGTCCAGGAAGAGCTTATCTGAAAACATGAAGTTTACATCCAGTAGTAAATTCATGTTCAGTTCTCTTGATTTGTTAACAAATGTTCCTTATAAATTAGTCACTATTTAGTGGCAGTGGGGGTTACTATTACAGTTTGAGTTGCAATTTTGTTTTTCTTGCTTGATCTAAAAAAGCCACCTCAGTACATTTTGTTTTGCTTCCAAATATGAGACAATTATTCTGGCTAATGCAGAAAATTAACAGTTATTAGAATATTATGAGAATTATTCTTGCACTTAATGCTATATCTGGGATAAATACTTTGTTCTCCTTTTCCTTCTTGTCTTTCCTTCACAGTAGCCTTACCTATTGAAATAGAGGTTTGAATATTATTTTGAGAATTTACTGATTTGGGATTTTATTTATTCTAGGACTTACTTCTCTGGATCCAGAAACACACAGAAGTAGAAACAGTAGACCTTGTCTTGAAGCTGAAAAATAAGCTGGTATGTAGCCAAAACAGCCAATGATTAAATTGACTTCTCTGTGAAGATATTTTCCTCTCATATGAGCTGACAACCCATGATAGTTCACAGAAGTAACTTTTTAAATGAGAGGGCTTGAAATTGGTCAATTGATGGTAGGTATTGCTGAAAATACTTGGTCACTGAAACAGACCATAATGATGCCATATTATTCTAACGTTATCTACATAGAATCTAATAAGCTCTATCAAAACATTGTTGCTTATATTTCTAGGTATTATTATGAATTTACATAGAAGACTTTTACTGAGCTCAATAACGTATTGTTTAAATGGAATGCTCCTTGCTTTTTTAGTTTCTGTAAATTTTGGTCTAAGACTGAAAGTATCCAATTGTTAGACTTTTAAAATGGTTTATTTAGAGAATGTAATGTATTAATACAGATTCTGAGCATAATTTAAATGCTATGAAATGTCCTTATATAGTTGCAGGCTGATCGAGAGCACTTACCTGTGAAACCTGACACTATGGAAAAGTTACGGACACACATAGATGCCATTATCTTAGCATTGCCAGAGGACCTGCAAGGCATACTGCTCAAAACGGGCATGACATGATATTTGCCAAGATTTTCCAGCCAAAAAGGATTATGCATCAGGAAGCATACTGACATTTCAACCAGACGCACAAAGGAGATCTCTCAGTGGCAGCAGAGTGGAGAATTGCCATGAATGCTAGTTAACAGGGTAGAAAGACTGTATTGTATAAACAGAACTTTTTAGTGCATTATTTTTAAAGTGGATATCTGTGGTGGTTCCACTTTAATACTGAAACACCGAAAGGCATTTCTATATTTTTAATCATGTTCTAAAGTGCTCTTATGAGAGACTTGTGGGCCATCAGTATTAGTGATTTCATACTGCAGTGCTGGCATTGCAGATATTTTTTTAAATTGGTGCTGCTTTGCCCAATCATGTTAAAACTCAGGGGGATATAAAAATAACATTCACACTGGCTATCTTCTTAAGAACAGAAAGACTGAACTGTCCTATGGTTAGAAGGAATTGATGCTTATGTAGTGCCTTCTGTTGTCCTACATGTTTCACAGTTCAGCTGCTAGTCTTGAAGCTTTTCCTTAGCTTCATTATGATATGTAATTTTATAAGGTATTCTGTTGAGTGATCATTGTTTAAAAAAAATGTTTCTTGCTACCCATTGTGTTTATTAATATACATGATGGATTTTTTTCAGTTGTCATATAGATTTTCATTATTTTCTCTTCCATTTTCAAAATTTAATCTTACCAGTTTCTCCAAAGACAAGGAGGCATCTAGTATTAATTATGGAAGAGTTTATTTTCTCTTACCCTTTATTAATTTAAACATTAGGCCAGGTGCAGTGGCTCACACCTGTAATCCTAGCACTTTCGGAGGCCAAGGTGGACAGGTCACCTTAGGTCAGGAGTTCGAGACCAGCCTGGTCAACGTGGTGAAACCCCATCTCTACTAAAAATACAAAAATTAGCCAGGCATGGTGGCACACACCTGTAATACCAGCTACTTGGGAGGTTGAGATGCGAGAATCACTTGAACCTGGGAGGTGGAGGCTGCAGTGAGCTGAGATTACACCACTGGACTCCAGCTTGGGTGATGTAGTGAGACTTTGTCTCAACAAAAATAAAAAATTAAATAATAAATACTAATTTAAATATTATTAAATGTTTAAGCTAATGAACTTGGATGCTTTTCAAAGACATTTTAATTATAAATATCATAATCAGCTATTTTTTTAAACTGAACTATTCTTATTTCAAAGGCATTCATGAGTTTTTTTATGTGATACTTATTTGAGTGATGATAAGATTGATGTCAGGCATTATTTGTTTGGTAGTGTTTTATTTTTCCCAACATTAATGTTTCTCAGAACGCTTTTCCTCCTGTTGTTTGACATGGAAACTTTTGCATGAGTCACTGTTATGGTTAGCTTTTGTTGTTGTTGTTTTTGTTTCTGTTTTGTTTAAACAATACTGCCTTGCCAAAAATAGAAGAATGTGATTTGGTAGAGTAAGGTTGTTTGGTTTGTGTTTGAATAAGAGTATCCTGCAGAAGCCACTTTGTTTTTTTTTTTTTTTTTTTTTTTTTGAGACGGAGTTTCACTCGTTGCCCAGGCCAGAGTGCAATGGTGTGATCTTGGCTCACTGCATCCTACACCTGCCGGGTTCAAGCGATTCTCCTGCCTCAGCCTCCCAAGTAGCTGGGATTACAGGCATGCGCCACCACGCCTGGCTGATTTTGTATTTTTAGTAGAGACGGGGTTTCTGCTTGTTGGTCAGGCTGGTCTCAAACTCCCAACCTCAAGTGATCCGCCTGCCTTGGCCTCCTAAAGTGTTGGGATTACAGGCGTGAGCCATGACGCCCGGCCAGAAGCCACTAATTATAATAGGCACACATGACACAGCATGTGGTTAATAGCTGTGTCTTGAATTATCCTCTAAATAACCAAATTTAGTTGTATGTATTTGTAAAGGATATGGCTTCAGAAGCTATCTTTTGTTCTCTTGCTATAACTTTTAAGGGCATTCCTGACCCAAGAAAGATTCCTTGCATTTGTAACTGTGGTCTGATACCCAAATGTGCCCTGTTCTTATGGATACAGTCTCTTGAAGCATACCTCAAAGTCATAGAGAGAATATGGCATTCAAGAAATCATTTGCCTTGGATCATATGAGTTATTTTGTGAAACAACAGCTGACTTTTCAGAAAAGGGGCAACTACTTTTATATGCTAAAAGTATTTCATAACTTTCTGGGAAACCTTATTTAGGTATAAATGGTTATCTTATTATTTTTCAAAAAGGTATATTTTAATAATCGTACAATTTATATACAGTTTGTGACCAGAATTTGCAAGTTGTTGGTGTCATATCAAGGATCTTTTAAATTATACCACTACAGGATGTATCATTTCAAGTTTATTTTGCACAGCTAAACAGTAGCAAAAGATGCCAATTAGCATGATAATGGTGTCTTCATTTTTACTGTATTTAACTGAAACCTAACACATGTTGAAAACCGTATCATACCTAGTTTATCTCTTAATTTCAAACTATGTACTTGTAAAAATGATGTAAATTTGCATTGGGAACCTGAGAAAGACTGATAATTTTTGGTTTGTGATTTTCAGATTTGTCTTTTTTTTTTTTAAAGAAGACTTTGTTACTGTGTAAACCCTGACGTTAAATGTTTTATCTCTACCAGCATCAGGAGGAATCACTGCTTTAAGGGTATTATGTAATGCCTAGTGCCTTCTATTTACAGTGAAAAAGAGGTTTTTATGAAGGCATTTATGGTCATTACCAAAAACTAAATTAAAGGCCTTGGATTTTAAAGCACTTGGATATTTTGTGTTATTTCTGAGTGGGGTTGGACTACTTGGAGAAAATGCATAGTTAATGAAACCTGAGCATTATGAGATTCCTTTTGTTTCCTGCCAGATTGTTTGTTTTTTTAAGGACTTCAAATGAAAACCCTGTGTACTTCACTATCAACAGGTGAACAGTTCTGTTTAGACAGATCAGTTAAGCGGCTGCATATCTTTCCTAGCAGTGCATTGATTTTATGAAATATTCTGGTAAAAATATTGGCCGTATGTATTGGCTCATACCTATAATATCAGCACTTCAGGAGGCTGAGGCAGGAGGGTCGTTTAAGCTCAGGAGTTCAAGATCTGCCTAGGCAACAAAGTGAGACCCCGTCTCTACAAAAAAATAAAAAAATTAGCAGAGCATGGTGGCACACGCCTGCAGTCCCAGCTACTCAGGTGGCTCAGGCAGGTGAGGGGGGGATGGCCTAAGTCTAGGAGGTAGAGGTTGTGGTGAGCCATAATCACACCATTGCACTCCAGCCTGGGTGACAGAGCAAGACCTCTCTCAAAAAAATATTTTAATTGCTAGATTCTCCTTCATTTGCTACTTTTTTTAAAACCCAAATCTCCAATTATTTTTACTTCTTCCTCTTATTTTTTAAAAGTAGCAACTACATTATATTATTCTTTTTTTTTTTTTTCTTGAGACAGAGTTTCACACTGTCACCCAGGCTGGAGTGCAGTGGTATGATCTCTGCTCACTGCAACCTCCACCTCCCAGGTTGAAGCCATCCTCCTGCCTCGGCCTCTCAAGTAGCTGGGATTATAGGTATGTGCCACCACACCTGGCTAATTTTTGTATTTTTAGTAGAGACAGGGTTTCACCATGTTGGCCAGGCTGGTCTTGAACTTCTGACCTCAAGTGATCTGTCTTGGCCTGCCAAAATCCTGGGATTACATGCATGAGTGACTGCACCTGAGACCCCATCTCTAAAAAAAGTTTTTTAAAAGTAGTCAGACATGGTGGTACATGCCTGTGGTCAAAGCTACTCGGGAGGCTAAGGTGGGAGGATAGTGTGTGCCCAGGAGTTGGAGGCTGCAGTGAGCTGTTATCATGCCATTTCACTCAGCCTGAACAGCAGAGTGAGACCCTGTCTATAAAAGAAAAAATATTTTTAAAAGAAAAAATATTTTTAAAAAATTTTAAAAGATTTTGTTGTTCAATAATCATGCCTCATTCCATTTTACTAGCTTTACCACTAGACTTGCAATCTTCTGTTTATTTTTGCCTCCCATTCTTGTCATCATTATGCTATTTTTGTCTTAACTATTAGAAAGCCGGACTTCATAGATCCTACATGTTTTTGCCTGTCCCTCACATTTTTCCATGTCAGCCAGTCTGAATACATTATGGTATAAATTGCTTCTACATTGACTGAAATACTTTTGGAAAATAGTAACTTTATATTCCAGAGTTATACTTCTTATTAAGTGAATGATTTTTTTTTTGAGAGTGAGTCTTGTTCTGTCACCCAGGCTGGAGTGCAATGGCGCCATCTCGGCTCACTGCAACCCCCACCTCCCAGGTTCAAGCTATTCTCCTGCCTGAGCCTCCCGAGTAGCTGGGATTACAGGCGTGCATCACCACACCCAGCTAATTTTTGTACTTTTAGTCGAGACAGGGTTTCACCATGTTGGTCAGGTTGGTCTCAAACTCCTGACCTCAGGTGATCCACCCGCCTCAGCCTCCCAAAGTGCTGGGATTACAGGTGTGAGCCACTGCGCCCAGCCTTAAGTGAATGAATTTTTATCCTTCAGTAGGAAACTTGAAATGATTGCATTCATTTAATGAAATGGGTAAATATTTTTATAATCAGAGGCTCTGGTGGTAGAACTCAACAAATCAGTTTTTTTGTTTGTTTATTTGTTGTTGTTTTGTAGAGATGAGTTCTCGCTATGTTGCCCAGGCTGGTCTGAAACTCCTTGGGCTCAAGCAATCCTCCTGCCTCCACCTCCCAAAGTACTGGGATTACAGGCGTTAGCCACCTTACGCAGCCACAAATCATACTTTTTAAAAACAGCTTTATTGAGGTATAATAGACATACAATAAGCTGAACATATTTAAATTGTATAATTTGATAAGTTTTCACATTTGAATACACCCATAAAACCGTCATCACAGCCAAGATAGTGAACATTTTCATCACCCCCAAAATTTCCTTATGCCCATTTGCACTCCTTTCTGTCTCCCCCAAACAACCATTATAGATGTTTTCTGTTGCTATAGTTTGTATTTTCTAGAGTTTTATGTAAGTGGAATCATACAGTATATATACTCTTTCTGTTTTTTGGTGGGGAGGAGGTCTGACTTCTTTCACTCAGCGTGATGATTTTGAGATTCATTCATGTTGTTGACTGTATCAGCAAGTCATTTCTTTTTATTGGTAAGTAGTATTGTGTTATAGGGGTATAACACATTTTTTACCCACTTACCTGTTGATAGACATTTGGATTGTTTCTAGTTTTTGGCTATTACAGATAAAGCTGCTGTGAACTCATGTACTAGTCCTTGGATGGACATATATTTCCTTTTTTCTTATGTAAATACCTAGGAGTGGTATGAGGGGGATGTCTTGGTCATATGGTAGGTGAATGTTTAACTTTTTTAAGAGATTGCCAAACTGTCCCAAAGTGGTTGTACTATTTTATTTCTAGGAGTATTGTATGAAAGTTCCACGTCTCAACTAACAATTGGTGTGGTCAGCCTTTTTAATGTCAGCCATTCTAATAGGTTTGTATTGGTACCTTATTGAGATGTTAATTTACATTTTGCTAATGACCTTTGATGCTGAGCATGTTTTCATGTGCTTATTAGCCTTCTCTGTATCTTCTTGGTAAAGTGCTCCAAGCTTTTGCTTATTATGTAATTTCCTGTGGTTGTGCCTTGAGAGTTCTCTATAATGTTCTTTTTGTTTGTTTTTGGTTTGGTTTGGTTTGGTTTTTGAGATGGAGTCTCACTCTGTTGCCCAGGCTGGAATACAGTGGCACGATCTTGGCTCACTGCAACCTCTACCTCCAGGTTCAAGTGATTCCCCTGCCTCAGCCTCCTGAGTAGCTAGGATTACAGACACCCACCACCATGCCTGGCTAATTTTTGTATTTTTAGTAGAGATGGGGTTTCGCCATGTTGACCAGGCTGGTCTTGGACTCTTGACCTTAAGTGATCCACCCACCTTGGCCTCCCAAAGTGCTGGGATTACAGGTGTGAGCCACTGAGCCCAGCCAGAGTTCTCCATATGTTCTTGATACAAGTTCTTTTTCAGATACATGCTTTGCAAAGATCCCTCCACCCCTAGTTTATGACTTTTTTTTCATTTTTAAAAGTGTCTTTTGAAAAGCAGTTTTTAATTTTGATTTAGTTCAACTTACGAATTTGTTCTTTTAAGTGTTGTGTTCTTACCCAAGGTCACAAAGACCTATGTTTTTTTCTATTATTTTTATTTTTATTTTTTTTGAGATGGACTCTTGCTCTGTCATCCAGGCTGGAGTGCAGCGGTGCAATCTCAGCTCACTGCAACCTCTGCCTCCCGGGTTCAAGCAATTCTCCTGCCTCAGCCTCCCCAGTAGCTGGGATTACAGGCGTGCACCACCGCACCTGGCTAATTTTTGTATTTTTAGAAGAGATGGGGTTTTACCATACTGGTCAGGCTGGTCTCCAACTCCTGACCTCACGTGATCCACCTGCCTCAGCCCCTCAAAGTGCTGGGATTACAGGTGTTAGCCAACATGCTCAGCCTCTGCTAGCAGTTTTACAGTTCTAGGTTTTGCATTTAGGTTTATAAACCATTTGGAATTAGTTTTAGTGTGTATGTGAAGTATGAATTTAAGGGTTTTTTTTGTTTTGTTTTTTGCATATGAATATTAATTGTCCCAGCACCATTTGTTGAAAGGTGATTATTATTGCCAAAAATCAGTTGCATTGGCTTTGTTGTACCTTTGTCAAAATTCAGTTGTCCATATATATATGTGTGGGTTTATTTTTATTTTTATGCTTCCTATTCTGTGCCACTATTCTGTATATGTCTGTCTTTATGCCAATACCACATTGCTTGATTACTGTAGCTTTATTGTTGAAACCGGTGGTGTTAGCCCTCCAGTTTGTGTCCTTTTTAAAGGCTGTTTTGCTTACTTAATTACTTTACATTTCCATACGAATTCTAGAATCAGCTTATGAATTTCTGCACAAATTCCTGCTGGGATTTTGATTGGGATTGCATTGAATTTATGGATCAATTTGAGGGAGAATTGAATAATTTCAAGTCTTCTGAATCATGAACAAAGTATATGTATGTTTGTTTTCCATTTATGTATATTTTAATTTCAGCAATATTTTGTAATTATCAACACAAGTCTATCATATCTTCTGTCAGATTTATCTCTAAGCCTATCATATTTTTGATGTTGCAAATGATATTTTTAAAAAATTTAAATTTACAATTTTTCAAAAATTTGTTCAAAATACTAGTACTGTACATATATGTATATTGATCTTGTATCCTATAATCTTGCTATACTCATTTATTCTAGTAGCCTTTTTTGAAGATTCCATCAGATTTTTTACATAGAAGACTATGCCATCTGTGAATAAAGACTGTTTTACTTCTTTCCAATCTGGGTGACCTTTATTTATTTTTCTTTGATTACACTGGCTAGAATCCCCAATGCAATGTTGAACAGCATTGGTAAGAGCAGACATACTCATTTTTTTTTTTTTTTTTTTTTTTTTTTTTTTGGAGACGGAGTCTTGCTTTGTCGCCCAAACTGGAGTGCAGTGGCCGGATCTCAGCTCACTGCAAGCTCCGCCTCCCAGGTATACGCCATTCTCCTGCCTCAGCCTCCCGAGTAGCTGGGACTACAGGCGCCCGCCACATCGCCCGACTAGTTTTTTGTATTTTTTAGTAGAGACGGGGTTTCACCGTGTTAGCCAGGATGGTCTCGATCTCCTGACCTCGTGATCCGCCCGTCTCAGCCTCCCAAAGTGCTGGGATTACAGGCTTGAGCCACCGTGCCCGGCCGACATACTCATTTTTAAACATTTTTCTTTTTTTAAACTTTTTTTTTTTTTTTTTTGAGAGGGGTTTGTGCTATGTTGCTGTCAAACTCCTGGGCTCAAATGATCCTCCTGCCTCAGCCTCCTGAGTAGTTGGGATTACAGACATGTACCACTTTGTCCAGCTCTTTCTGATCTTAAAAGAAAAGCATTCAATTTTTCTTTTCTTTTCTTTTTTTTTTTTTTGAGATGGAGTCCTGCTCTGTCACCCAGGCTGGAGTGCAGTGGCACGATCTCGGCTCACTGCAGCCTCCATCTCCCAGGTTCAAAGTGATTCTCCTGTCTTAGCCTCCCGAGTAGCTGGGACTACAGGTGCCCGCCACTGTGCCCAGCTAATTTTTGTATTTTTAGTTGACACGGGGTTTTACCATCTTGGCCAGGCTGGTCTCAAACTCCTGATCTGGTGATTCACCCGCCTCAGCCTCCCAAAGTGCTGGAATTACAGGCGTGAGCCACTGCGCCTGGCCTCAATTTTTCATCACTAATTATGATACTAGCTGTAGGTTTTTTATAGATGTTCTTTTTTTTTTTTTGAGACAGAGTCTTGCTCTGTTGCCCAGGCTGGGGTCCCGTGGCATGATCTTGGCTCACTGCAATCTCCGCCTCCCAGGTTCAAGCAATTCTCCTGCCTCAGCCTCCTGAGTAGCTGGGACTACAGGCCCACCACCATGCCCAGCTAATTTTTGTGTTTTAGTAGAGATGGGGTTCCACCATGTTTGCTAGGATGGTCTCCAACATCTGACCTCATGATCCACCTGCCTTGGCTTCCAAAGTGCTGGGATTACAGGTGTGAGCCACTGCACCCACCAAAAATAACGATGGCTAGACGCCATGAAGTAGGTGGCAATGCCTTAACCGTATACATGTTGTCAGGCCTGAGGCCCTCTTCCATCCTTGCCAAGGGAAGTGCTAACCTTCTCTCCTTTCATACAACACGTAGATGTTCTTTATCAAGTTGATGAAGTCCCCTTCTGTTTCTAGTTTGCCTGAGAGGTGTTTTATTTATTTATGTATTTTTTGAGGCAGAGTCTCGCTCTGTTGCCCAGGCTGGAGTGCAGTGGCGCGATCTTAGCTCACTGCAACCTCCGCCTACCGGGTTCGCACCATTCTCCTGTCTCAGCCTCCTGAGGTGCTGAGACTACAGGCGCCTGCCACCACACTGGGCTAATTTTTTGTATTTTTAGTAGAGACAGGGTTTCACCGTGTTAGCCAGGATGGCCTCGATCTCCTGACACCATGATCCACCCGCTTTGGCCTCCCAAAGTGCTGGGATTACAGGCATGAACCACTGTGCCCGGCCTGCCTGAGAGTTTTTATCAATAACGGGCTACATATAAACTATTTAACAAATGTATTTGTTAAATCTATTTAACAAGTGTGTATATTAATATACATTTAACAAATATATTTGCCAAACACATTTGTTGGCTGGGTGGAGTGGCTTACACCTGTAATCCCAGCACTTCGAGATGCTGAGGCAAGCAGATCACTTGAGCCCAGGAGTTTGAGACTAGCCTGGGCAACATGGTGAAACCCTCCCCAGTGTTTATTGTTCCCATCTTTGTGTCTGTGTGTACCCAGTGTTTAGTTCCCACTTACAGGTGAGAACCTGTTGCATTTGGTTTTCTGTTTCTGCATTAATTTGCTTAGGATAATAGCCTCCAGCTACAACCACCTTGTTGCAAAGGACTCAATTTTGTTCTTTTTTTATGGGTATATAGTATTCCTTGGTGTATATGTACCACACTTATTTATTTATTTATTTATTTATTTATTTATTTATTTATTTTTGAGGCAGAGTCTCACTCTGTTGCCCAGGCTAGAGTGTGGTGGCATGATTTCGGCTTACTGCAGCCTTGACCTCCCAGGCTCAAGGGGTCCCCCCACCTCAGCCTTCCTGGTAGCTGGGACCACAGGTGTGTGCCCCTACACTTGGCTAATTTTTTAAAAATAATTTTTGTAGAGATGAGGTTTCACAGTGTTGCCCAGGCTGGTCTCAAACTCCTGGGCTTAAGTGATCCTCCCACCTTGGCCTACCATAGTGCTAGAATTACAGGTGTGAGCCACCAAGCCTGGCCCTATCCACTCTTGATGGGCACCTGGGTAGATTCCATGTCTTTGCTATTGTGAATAGTGCTGCAATAAAGACATGAGTGCAGGTGTTTTTTTTTGGTAGAATGATTTATTTTCCTTTGGGTATATACCCTGTAATGGGATTGCTAGGTCAAATGATAGTTCTATTTTTACTTTGAGAAATCTCCAAACTGCTTTCCACAGGGACTGAACTAATCTGCATTCCTATCAATGGCATATAAGCATTCTCTTTTTCTCCACAACCTTGCCAACATCTGTTATTTTTTGACTTTTTAATAACAGCCATTCTGACTGGTGTGAGATGGTATCTCATTGTGGTTTTGATTCACATCTCTAGAATTTTTTATTAGACAGGGTCTTGCTTTGTCACTCAGGCTGGAGTGCAGTGGTTTGATCATAGCTCACTGCATCCTTGACCTCCTGGGCTTAAGCAACCCTCTAGCCTCAGCCTCCAAGTAACTGGGACTACAGGCTTGTGTCACTACACCTGGCTAATTTTTAAATTTTTTGTAGAGACGAGGTTTCACTGTGTTACCCAGGCTGGTCTCAAACTCCTGAGCTCAAATGATCTTCCTGCTTCAGCCTCCCAAAGTGCAAGGATCACAGACACGAGTCACTGTGCCTGGCCTAGAATTTTTTTTATGATCTTTGCTAAAATTTTTTTGAATTTTTGCATCTATGTTCATGAGACATACTGGTTTGTCATTTTTTTGGTAATGTCTTTGTCTGCTTTCGGTATCAGGCTTCATAGAATGAGTTGGAAGTTTGTGTCAAATTGGTATTATATCTTCCTTAAAGGTCTGGTAGGATCTACCAGTTAAGCTATTTGGACCTAGAATTTTCTGTGGGATGGTATTTAACTACATTTTTAGTTTTTAAAATAGATACAAGGCTATTAAGGTAGTCTGTTTCTTCTCCTCTTCCTCCTCTTCCTCCTCTTCCTCCTTTATTCTTTCTCCTTCTCTTTCTTCTTCTTTCTTTCTTCTTCTTTCTCCTCCTCCTACTCTTCTCTTCCTTCTCTTCCTCCTCCTCTTCTCCTCCTCCTCCTCCTCTTCCCCCCCTCCTCCTTCTTCTTTTCTTCTTCTTCTTCCTTCTTTTTTCTTTGAGACAAGGTCTCACTTTGTAGCCTAAGCTACTACAGTGGTGCACTCATGTCTCACTGCAGCCTCTCTCTGCTGGGCTCAAGTGATCCTGCCACATCAGCCTCCTGAGTAGCTGGGAGTACAGCCGTACACCACCACACCAGGCTAATTTTTTGTATTTTTCTGTAGAGATGAGGTTTTGCCATGTTGCCCAGGCTGCTTTCTAACTACTGGGCTTAAGCGATCCTCCTGCCTTGGCCTCTCAAAGTGCAAGGATTACAGGCATGAGCAGCACACCTGGCCTGTCTGTTTCTTCAAGTGAGCTTTGGTAGTTTGTCTTTCGAGAAATTTGTCCATTTCATCTAAGTTGTCAAATTTATGGACATGAAATTACTCCCTCATTATCCTTTTAATATCTGGAGACCCTGTGGTGATGTAACCTCTCATTCCTGATATCAGAGGCTTATCAGTTTTACTGATCTCAATCATGTTTTGGTTGTATTTATTGATTTTCTGTATTTTTTTTTTTTTCTTGAGACAGAGTCTCGCTCCATCATCCAGACTGGAGTGCAGTAGCATGATCTTGGCTCACTGCAACCTCCGTCTCCCGGGTTCAAGCGATTCTCCTGCCTCAGCCTCCTGGGTTGCTGGGATTACAGGAGCACGCCACCACGCCCAGCTTTTATGTTTTTAGTAGAGATGAGGTTTCACCATGCTGGCCAGGCTAGTCTCAAACTCCTGACCTCAAATGATCCGCCCGCCTCAGTCTCCCAAGGTGCTGGCTCACGCCTGGCCTATATTTTTCTTTCAATTTCATAGACTTCTGCTTTTGTCTTTTGTTTACTTTGGTTTTAATTTTATCTCTCTTTTTTTAGTTACTCAAGGCAGAAGTTGAAGTTGTTGACGTGAGACCATTCTTCTTTTCTAAGCTTTTAGTGCTATAAACTTCCCCCTATGTACTGCTTTAGTGTCATCACACAAATTCTAATATGTTCTATATTTTTTTTCGTTCAGTTCAGAGTCCTTATAATTTTTTTTCCATGTGTACATATTGTTCAGCTCCTACTTATAAGTGAGATCATTAGTATTAACTTTCTGTTTGAGTTATTTCATTTAAGATAATGACTTCCAGTTCTTTTTCCTAGCACTTTGGGAGGCCGAGGTGGGTGAACTGCCTGAGCTCAGGAGTTCGAGACCAGCCTGGACAACACAGTGAAACCTCGTCTCTACTAAAATACAAAAAATTAGCGAGGTGCAGGGGTGGATACCTGTAGTACTAGGATTACAGGTGGAGCCACTGCCCGGCCATAAAAAAAAAAAAACTTTTTTTTTTTTTTTTTTGAGACACAGTTTCACTCTGTCACCCAGGCTAGAGTGCAATGGCACAATCTCGGCTTACTGCAAACTCTGTCGCCTGGGTTCAAGCGATTCTCCTGCCTCAGCCTCCCAAGTAGCTGGCATTACAAGCGCCTGCCACTGCGCCTGGATAATTTTTGTATTTTTCTTTTTTTTTTTTTTTTTTTTTGAGACGGAGTCTCGCTCTGTCACCCAGGCTGGAGTGCAGTGGCCGGATCTCAGCTCACTGCAAGCTCCGCCTCCCGGGTTCACGCCATTCTCCTGCCTCAGCCTCCCGAGTAGCTGGGACTACAGGCGCCCGCCACCTTGCCCGGCTAGTTTTTTGTATTTTTTAGTAGACACGGGGTTTCACCGGTTAGCCAGGATGGTCTCGATCTCCTGACCTTGTGATCCACCCGTCTCGGCCTCCCAAAGTGCTAGGATTACAGGCTTGAGCCACCGCGCCCGGCAATTTTTGTATTTTTCGTAGAGACCACCTTGGTCAGGCTGGTCTTGAACTCCTGACCTTTGTGTTTTTAGAAAAAAAGGATTACACCCGCCTCGGCCTCCCTCTACTATAAAATACAAAAATAATTAGCTGGGCGTGGTGGCAGGCACCTGTAGTCGCAGCTACTCGGGAGGCTGAGGCAGGAGAATGGTGTGAACCCGGGAGGCGGAGGTTGCAGTGAGCCGAGATCACGCCACTGCACTCCAGCCTGGGCCACAGAGCGAGACTCCGTTTCAAAAAAAAAAAAAAAAAAAAAAAAAAAAAAACGATTACAAGTGTGAGCCACTGTGTCCAGCAGGTGTTTTTTTTTTTAATATATAATGACTTCTTGATCCATGGGTTATTTAGAAGGGTGTTATTTGCAGATTTCCCCTTCAAAATTTTTTTTCTAAAAACACAAACTAAAGCAGCAGATTTTCCAAAAATCTTTTGTTATTGACTTCTAATTTAATTTCAGTGTGGTCTGTGAACATACTTGGTATGACTTGAATCCTTTCCAATTTAAGATTTGTTTTATGGCCCAGAATATAGTTTATCTTGGTAAATGTTCTGGGTACACACTTGAGAACAATGTGTATTTTGCTGTTGTTGGGTGGAGTGTTTTATAAATGTCAGTTAGGTCAAGTTGGCTGATAGTATTGTTCATGTCAGATTTTCTGTCTATTTGTTGTCATATATAAGAGAGGGCTATTGAAATCTCTTGATTATAATAATTGTAATTGTGGATTCATGTATTCCTTGTTCTAAAATCTACTTTATCTGATATTAGTAGAATTATCCTAGCTTTCTTTTGACTAGTGTTAGCATGGTACATCTTTTCCATACTTACACTCTTAACCAATTTGTGTCTTTATATTTCTTTTATCCTTTTTTTTTTTTTTTTTGAGACGGAGTCTCATTCTGTCACCCAGGCTGGAGTGCAGTGGCATGATCTTGGCTCACTGCAAACTGAGTTCACGCCTCCCGGGTTCACGCCATTCTCCTGCCTAAGCCTCCCGAGTAGCTGGGACTACAGGCGCCTGCCACCATGCCCGGCTAATTTTTTTGTACTTTTAGTAGAGATGGGGTTTCACTGTGTTAGCCAGGATGGTCTCGATCTCCTGACCTTGTGATCCACCCGCCGCGGCTCCCAAAGTGCTGGGATTACAGGCGTGAGTCACAGGTGTGCCGTCTATGTCTTTATATTTTAGAAATTTTTTAGTCCGGGTGTGGTGGCTTACGCTTGTAATCCCAGCACTTTGGGAGGCTGAGGTGGATAGATAACAAGGTCAGGAATTTGAGACCAACCTGACCAAGAGGGTGAAACCCTGTCCCTACGAAAAATACAAAAATTAGCCAGGCGCAGTGGCGGGCACTTGTAATCCCAGCTACTTGGGAGCCAAGAGGCAGGAGAATCACTTGAACCTGGGTGGCAGAGGTTGCAGTAAGCCGAGATCGTGCCACTGCACTCTAGCCTGGGTGACAGAGTAAGACTGTGTCTCAAAAAAAAAAAAAAGTTTTTTTTATGGCCGGGCAGTGGCTCATGCCTGTAATCCTAGCACTTTGGGAGGCCGAGGCAGGCAAATGGCCTGAGCTCAGCAGTTTGAGACCAGCCTGGGCAACACGGTGAAACCCCATCTCTACTAAAATGCAAAAAATTAGCTGGTTGTGGTGGTGGGCGCCTGTAATCCCAGCTACTTGGGAGGCTGAGACAGGAGAATCACTTGAACCCGGGAGGCGGAGGTTGCAGTGAGCTGAGATCACACCACTGTACTCCAGCCTGGGTGACAGAGCGAGACTCTGTCTCCAAAAAAATAAAAAAAGAAGTTTTTTTTGTATGTAGCATATAGTTCATTCTTGCTTTTTTATTCAGACGTTTGCCTTTTTAATTGGTATGTTTATATCATTTCATTATAGAGTTAGGTTTGAGTCTATTATCTTGCTATTTGTTTTCTATTTGTCTTATCTGCTCTTTGTTCTCTTTTTCCTTTTTTTCCTGGGTTCTTTCAAATTAATAGATTTTTTTTTTTTTTTTTTTTTTTTTTTTTGAGGCGGACTCTCGCTCTGTCACCAGGCTGAAGTACAGTGTCAAGATATCAGTATTTTTAGAAGACACGGGGTTTCACCATGTTGGCCAGGATGGTCTCAATCTCCTGGCTTTGTGATCCACCTGCCTCGGCCTCCTGAAGTGTTGGGACTAAGACGTGAGCCACTGTAATAGAATATTGCTAATGGTTTCACTTTCTCTCTTTTGAGTGATTATTAGGTATAATTCTTTTATTATTTTAGTGGTTACTTTAAGGTATATTGTATACATGTTTAACTTAACTAGTCTACCTTCAATGATATTATACCACTTCCTGTATAGAATAGGAATCTTACAATAATGTTTCCATTTTTTTATTCCAGTCCTTACATTATTGTTGATAAATTTTACTTTTGTGTGTTAAAACTCTCACAATATGTTATTTTTGTTTAAACAGTTATCTTTTTTTAAAAAAAGTTTTAAATTGAAAAGTTAACATATATACTATTATACTTAATCTTTTCCTGTGCTATTTCCTTGGGTAGATTCATATGGTATCATTTTTCTTTTGCCTAAAACACTGCCTTTAACATTTCTGGTAGTATACGTATACTTCAAGGAATTCTTTCAACTTTTGCGTGTCTGAAAGCATCTTTATTTTTCCTTCTTTTTATAAGATATTTTTGCTGGATATATATTTCTAGGGTGACTTTTTTTACTTTCACTATTTTAAGGTGTTACTCCACTGTCTTCTTGCCTGCAGTGTTTCCAGTGAGAAATATGATGTCACCCTTATCTTTGTTCCTATATGGTTACTAAGTCTCTTTTTCTCTGACTGCTTTTAAGATTTCCTCTTTATCACTGGTTTTGACTTATTTGATGGCAATATACTTTGATATAATTTTCTTCATGTTTCTTGTGCTTGGGGTTAGTAAAGCATCTGTACCTGTGGTTTAACCAAATTTGGGAAAATGTGGATCATTGGTCATTATTTCTTAACATATTTTTTTCTGTCCCTCTTCCCTTCTTTTAGGGACTTCAGTTACCCATGTATTAGGCTACTTGAGGCTATTTCACAGCTCACTGATGCTCTTCATTTTTCCTTTTTGACTCTTTTCTATTTCATTTTGAATAGCTCCTATTTCTATGAGTTTATTAATCTTTTCTTCTGTGTAGTTTAATCTACTATTAATTCCATCTAGTGTATTTTTCATCTCAGACATTGTAGTTATTTCTAGATGCTCAAGTCTTTTAAAAAATATCTTACATGTCTTTACTTATTTAAAGTAACATCTCTGTCAGTTCTATGTTGGTTTCAATTGATAGATTATTCTCATCATGATGGTCATGTATTCCTTCCTCTTTGCATGCCCAGTAATTTTGGATTAGATGCCAGATTTTTACCTTGTTGGATATTGTGTATTTTTGTTTTACTTTAAATCCTTGTGAGCTTTGTTCTAGGATGTAGTTAAATGACTGGGAAATAATTTGATCTTTTCAGGTTTTTAATAATTTGTTAGGTAGATCCAGAGTAGTGCTCAATCTAGAATTATTTTTCATCAGTGAGGCAAGACCTTTTTGAGTACTCCACCCACTGTCCCACAGGTTATGGGATTTTTTCAATCTGGCTGATAGGACCAGGCATTGTTTCCAGCCAACCCTGGGCACTGTTTCCTCTAACCTTACCTGTCGATTTTCTCCGTGGTTTTGGGTAGTTTGCTCAGATTCATGTGCTAATAAGTACTCTGCTGAATATTCTAAGGAAACTTCTGCAGATTTCTCTCTTTCTGTGCTGCTCTCTCCTCTCTGGAATTCTGTCCTAAGGTTTGGTTTCCCTAGACTCTCAGCTCAAAGAGTCCACCAGGCTAACTCTGTTCCCCGTTTCTGTGCTGCAACTTAGACACATTCCCAAGGCAATAAACTGGGGCAATCTCCCGGCTCCCTGCATTTGTGTTCTTTTTTAGGGATTATTGTCCTTTGATACATGATGTCCAGTGTCTTCAAAAACCATTATTTCTTATTTGCTGCCTAGTTTGTTTCTGTTTATTTTAGGTGAGTGGGTAAATCTGGTTTTTGTTACTTCATCTTGGCTAGAAGTGACAGTCCCAGCAATTTATTTTGTTTTAAAAGATGGAGTCGGCTGGGCGCGGTGGCTCAAGCCTGTAATCCCAGCACTTTGGGAGGCCGAGGCGGGTGGATCACGAGGTCAGGAGATCGAGACCATCCTGGCTAATATGGTGAAACCCCGTCTCTACTAAAAATACAAAAAATTAGCCAGACGTGGTGGCGGGCGCCTGTAGTCCCAGCTACTCGGAGGCTGAGGCGGGAGAATGGCGTAAACCCGGGAGGCGGAGCTTGCAGTGAGCCGAGATCGCGCCACTGCACTCCAGCCTGGGTGACACAGCGAGACTCCGTCTCAAAAAAAAAAAAAAAAAAAAAAAAAAAGATGGAGTCTTGGCTGGCATGGTGGCTCACACCTTTAATCACAATACTTCGGGAGGCTCAGGTGGGAGGATTGCTTGAAGCCAGGGGGTCAAGACCAGCATAGGCAACAAAGCAAGACCCCATCTATAAAAAAAACTTTAAAAATTAACCAGGCATGGGGGCACATGCCTATAGTCCAAGCTGCTCAGGAGAAGAGGATCACTTGAGCCTAAGAGCTTGAGGTTGCAGTGAGCCATGATCATACCACTGCATTCCAGCCTGGGTAATAGAGTGACACTCTGTGTCAAAAAAAAAAAAAAAAAGGAAGAAAGAAAGAAAAAGAAAGACATGACACATGAGGTCTTGCTTTGTTGTCCAGGCTAGACTCTAACTCCTAGGCTCCAATGAGCCTCCTAAGTAGTTGGGACTACAGGTGTGGGCCACCATGCCCAGTTTTTAGCATTCCAGTTTTAACAAACCCTCAGGCTTTGTTTGAGAATTCTGTTAAAATTTGAGAACCATATAGATACATGAATTTAACAGTAGGTGATTATTTCATTAACACTATCAACCACCATTTATCATGAAGACAGTATTACATGAATCAGTAAATCTAATTTTTAGAGGAAAAAAATCTGTAGATTAATCTCTTTTCTATGTTTTGTAGCTTGGAAGATATTTAAGTAATTGTGATACATTAAAAAAAATTTCTGCCGGGCATAGTGGCTCATGCCTGTATCCCAGCACTTTGGGAGGCCAAGGCGGGTGGATCACGAGGTCGAGTTCAAGACCAGCCTGGCCAAGATGGTGAAACCCTGTCTCTACTAAAATTACAAAAATTAGCCAGGTGTGGGGGCAGATGCCTGTAATCTCAGCTACTTGGGAGATTAGGCAGAGAACTGCTTGAACCCGGGAGGCGGAGGCTGCAGTGAGTTGAGGTCATGCCACTGCACTCTAGCATGGGTGACAGAGCAAGACTCTGTCTCAAAAAAAAAAAAAAAAAAAAAAAAAAAAAAAAATTCTGGGCTGGGTGCGGTGGCTCACGCCTGTAATCCCAGCACTTTGGGAGGCTGAGATCAGGAGTTTGAGACCAGCCTGACCAACATGGAGAAACCCCACCTCTACTAAAAATACAAAATTAGCCAGGTGTGGTGGTGCATGCCTGTAATCCCAGCTACTTGGGAGGCTGAGACAGGAGAATCACTTGAATCCAGGAGGTGGGGGTGGTGAGCTGAGATCGCACCATTGCACTCCAGCCTGGGCAACCAGAGCAAAACTCCATCTCAAAAAAAAATATATATATATATATATACACACATATATATATACACACACATTTCTGGCCATGGTGGCTGATGCTTGTAATCCCAACACTTTGGGAGGTGGACAGATCACTTGAGGCTAGGAGTTGAAGACCAGCCTGGCCAACATATGAAACCCTGTCTCTACTTAAAATACAAAAATTAGCCAGGCGTGGTGGCTCATGCCTGTAGTCCCAGCTACTCTGGAGGCTGAGGCACAAGAATCACTTGAACCTGGGAGGGAGAGGTTGCAGTGAGCCAAAATCATGCCACTGCACTCCAGCCTGGGCAACAGAATAAGACTCTGTCTTTAAAAAAATAAAATAAAAATAAAAAATAAACATGAAAATATTTGTACAGCCAGGAAGGATGGAGATTTGGGCAAGGGGAGGAAGATTTTGTGAAATAACCTTATTTCATTAATGTTGCAGCGGTACATGGCAAATAGTCTTGGATATTTAGCTTTAAGCTACCTAATTTCTTCAACTGTGAAACTTTTTTTTTTTTGAGACGGAGTCTCGCTCTGTTGCCCAGGCTAGAGTGCAGTGGCACGATCTTGGCTCACTGCAACCTCTGCCTCCCGGGTTCAAGTCATTCTCCTGCCCCAACCTGCCGAGTAGTTGGGATTACAGGCGCCCACCACCACGCCTGGCTAATTTTTGTGTTTTTAGTAGAGACGGGGTTTCACTCTGTTGGCCAGGTTGGTCTCAAACTCCCAACCTCAGGTAATCTACCTGCCTCAGCCTCCCAAAGTGCTGGGATTACAGGCACAAGCCACCGCACTTGGCCTAACTGTGAAACTTTTATAAATGCTAAATGGTAGGCTGGACGTAGTGGCTCATGCCTGTAATCTCAGCCCTTTGGGAGGCTGAGGTGGGTGGATCACCTGAGGTCAGGAGTTGGAGATCAGCCTGGCCAACATGGTGAAACCCCATCTCTACTAAAAATACAAAAATTAGCCAGGCGTGCTGGCGCGCACCTGTAGTCCCAGCTGAGGCAGGAGTATCGCTTGAACCCGGGAGGTAGAGGTTGCAGTGAGCTGAGATCATGCCACTGCATTCCAGCCTGGGCGGCAGAGCGAGACTCTGTCTCAAAAAAAAAAAAAAAAAAAAAAAAAGAGAAAATAAAGGGCACTGAACGTAAGGGAAGGTTTTTAACTACATGGCTTGAGTTGTTGAGAGGTAATAGGTTGGGCCAAATGATCTAAACACTCAGAATTCACATACCACTCCCCTTCTGGAAGGGAAAGTGGGTGGACAAGACTCTCTGTAGAAGCACAGATATTCTTGTACTGTGCAGATAAATAACAATGTTTAGAGAATGTGAACTTTAAACAAGAGCGGTGGTGGATTACAGTCAGATGAGATCAAAGTAGAGTTTACAAAGGTTAGGAGGAAATGGCAAAAATTATATTGTCGTGCAATGAATAAGGGGACTAACACAGAATTGAATCAGTCTTGCAGAGAACAAGGTGAGTGGCATGGATTAAACTGTTGAGAGGATTAAATGGGATAATGCACATTAAGTACAATGACTGGCGTATTGTAAGTGCTCAATAACCACTTATTGGTTATTGTACCACTATTTATAGAATATATCTGCTCAAATGCTTTAAAAAATTCAAAGGAGGGCCATGCACAGTGGCTCACAGCTGTAATCCCAGCACTCTGGGAGGCTGAGGCGGGCAGATCACTGGAGGTCAGGTGTTCAAGACCAGCCTGGTTAACATAGTGAAACCCATCTCTACTAAAAAAAAAAAATTAGCCGGGTGTGGTGGTGAGCACCTGTAGTCCCAGCTACTTGGGCAGCTGAGGCAGGAGAATCACCTGAACCCAGGAGGCAGCGATTGCAGTGAGCTGAAGATAGCTCCACTGCACTCCAGCCTGGGAGACAGAGCGAGACTGTCTCAAAAAAAAAAAAAAAAAAAAAAAAAAGGAAAGAAAAAAGGAAGAGATATAAGAAAAAAGGAAGAGATATGGAAGATGGCATCTTCTATATTGCCAAGGCTGGTCTGGAACTTCTGGGCTCAAGTGATTCTCCCATCTTGGCCTCCCAATGTGCTGGGATTACAGGTGTGAGCCACCGTGCCTGACCTAGAAAAATAAAATAAAATAAAATAAAAACAAATCTGGGGTCCAGGCACGGTGGCTCACACCTCTACTATCAACACTTTGGGAGGTCAAGGTGAGTGGATCACCTGAGCTCAGGAGTTGGATACTAGCTTGGGCAACATGCTGGTCTCTACCAAACGCCGACTCTACCAAAAATACATAAAATAGCTGAGCATGGTGGGACATGTCTGTGGTACCAGCTACTTGGGAGGCTGAGGCGGGAGGAAAAAGGGAAGGGAGGGAGAAGGGAGGGAAGGGAAAAGGGAACGGAAGGGGGAAGGGAAGGGAAAAGGGAAGGGAAAGGGAGAGAATGATGAAGGAAATAAAAAAAGAGAAAGAAAGGAAAGAAAGAAAAAGAAATTTGGCCAGAAACAGTGGCTCAGGCCTCCAGTGGGAGGATCACTTGAAACCAGGAGGTTGAGGCTCCAGTAAGCCGAGATGATGCCACTGCACTTCAGCTTGGGTGACAAAGTGAGACCCTGTCTCGAATAAATAAATAAATAAATAAATAAATAAATAAATAAATGTAAGAAGGTAGTATAGTATAGTGGTTAAGAGTGTTAATGGCTGGGTGCACTGGCTCACACCTGTAATCCCAACACTTTGGAGGCCGAGGTAGAAGGATCGCTTGGGCCCAGGAATTCCAGACCAGCCTGAATCCACTTATTTAAAAAAAAAAAAAAAAGTGTTAATACTAGAAGAAATGGATTCTTATACCTGTTCCACTGCTTTTAGCTGTGTGACCTTAGGCAGATTATTTAATCTCTCTGACCCTTATTATTTTATCTGTACAATAGGGATATTATAGTCTGCCATTAACATCCTGTTTTGTAATTTACATTAACCACTTGATGTGTAGCGTATTCTTACTGAAAAATCTGTTTTGACAACTTTTGTTTTGGTTCAGGTTTTGGAGGCTAGAGATGGAGAAAAGAATTCTTTAGATTTATTTTGCATAACTAAACAGAAAACATGGATTAAGATTTGGAATAAGTTACAGGGAGGAGGGCTCATACGATTTGTCTTTTGCGAAATTTAGTCAATTTAAGAAGACCCTAAGAATCAGCTGAAGACTGGGGCCTCCACCTCACTAAGTTAAAGAGAAAAGTCAAGCTGGGAACTGCTTAGGGCCAACCTGCCTCCCATCTATTGAAAGTCACCCCTCTGCTCACTGAGATAAACGCGTATCTGATTGCCTCCTTTGGAGAGGCTAATCAGAAACTCAAAGGAATGCAACCATTTTTCTCTTATCTACCTATGCCCTGGAAGCCCTCTCCCCAATTAGTCTTCCTGCCTTTGCTTTGAGTTGTCCCGTCTTTTCAGAACGAACCAATGTTCATCTTACATATGTTGATTGATGTCTCATGTCTCCCTAAAATGTATATAACTAAACCGTGCTCTGATCACCTTGGGCACATGTCTACACAGGACCTCCTGAGGCTGTGTCACGGGCGCGTGTCCTCAACTTTGGCAAAATTAACTTTCTAAATTAGCTGGGACCTGTCTCAGATTTTGGGGGTTCACAAAAGGATACAAGGTCTGTCATTTAGCAAGCTTCCAAAATGCAATTTTAGGTTATTCAACTGCTAAGCAACTCTTTACATGTATCTCCAGTGCAAAGGAGGGTACTTCTGAGTAAAGAAGTTTTCGTGTTTTTTTTTTTTGTTTGTTTTTTTTTTTTTTGAGACGGAGCCTTGCTCTGTCGCCCAGGCTGGAGTGCAGTGGCGCGATCTCGGCTCACTGCAACCTCCGCTCCCAGGTTCACGCCGTTCTCCTGCCTCAGCCTCCTGAAGAGCTGGGACCACAGGCGCCCGCCACCACGCCCGGCTAATGTATTCCGTTTTTAGTAGAGACGGGGTTTCATCGTGTTAGCCAGGATGGTCTGGATCTCCTGACCTCGTGATCCGCCCACCTCGGCCTCCCAAAGTGCTGGGATTACAAGCCTGAGCCTCTGTGCCTGGCCAGAAGTTTTTGCTTTTAATTGCCCAGGGCCACTCCTAAGAAACAACAGTCTCTGAAGGGTAGATAAGGTAGTGGTACCAAGAGAAGCGTTACTCAGCAAGCCTTCAAAAATACAAAAATAGCTTACTGTTTTTGAAAGTTTGCAAGTTTTTCTTATTCAACCCCATCCTATGGAAATATGCCAGTTGGAATAAGCAACTACAGAACCACAAAGGACGGCACTATTAGAAAAACAGATTAAATCTTTATCCTGGCAATGAGTCTAATAAATTAATCATTGTTGTGAATTTAAGAAGGTGTAGCAGGCCGGGCACGGTGAGCCACCGCGCCAGGCCTGATCAAGAGGCTTTCCACTTCCTCAACCTAAGGAGTAAGTCTTTCATGCTGCTTCTAGGAGAAAAAGTACAAGAAAAGCAAGACTTCCTCGTTGCCTTCTCTTTAAAAAGCAATAGCCGATGAACATGTCTTGGAGCGCTCTCGCCTTGATAGAATTAAAGATCTTCAGAATAACCTAGCGTGGTGGTCGAAGCGTCTCGCCTTAGCTCATTAGGATGCCACAGTTTCTCGGCCCAAAGTCGGCTTTTAACCACTTTTCTCCGCAAAAGGCCGGGCCGGTCTTCACGCGTTAACTAAGGCAAGCGTCTGGCCCCGTGTGTGAGACGTCTAAGTTCATGGCATCAGGGAATTCCCATCGCGCGTACCGTAATAGAAGAGGGCGAGGTTCCTCACCTAACCCATAATGCTCAGCTCGCCTTTCCGGAAGCAAGTACTATCACCCCGACAATGCCTTTATCCGAGCGGAAGCGTCTCGCCCTGAGTCTGATTGGAAGTGACGAAGCGAGGTATTGTGGGACTCTGTCCGTCGCCCAGTACGCATGTGCCCCAGCCAGCGTCTCCCGACTCTTGGAGCCACGTCCAGACGGTGGCGTCGTCGAGAGATGCACGTCAGCGAAACTGGCCAATCCCCTGAGCGCGCAAGCGCAGTGGTTTGGGCGCACCGGAAGCGCAGGGGGATGGGGCGGCGGTGACGCGATTCTGTCCGCGTTGGAGGGGCCGGGCCGCTGCTGGAGTCGCCGCGGCCGCCGCGTGACGTGGCACAGCCAGATCCTAAAGGCTGGAGCCGGAGCTGCCGCGCCAGTCGCCTAGCAGGTCCTCTACCGGCTTATTCCTGTGCCGGAGCTTCATCAGCACAGCGGCCAGCTAGACGGGCCTGCCTCCCCCTTTCTTCCTCCGCTCTTTCTCTTCTCTCTCTTTTAGTTTGCCTGGGAGCTTGAAAGAAGAAAGCACGGGGTCGCCCCAAACCCCTTCTGCTTCTGCCCATCACAAGTGCCACTACCGCCATGGGCCTCACTATCTCCTCCCTCTTCTCCCGACTATTTGGCAAGAAGCAGATGCGCATTTTGATGGGTGAGTGAAGGGCTGCGAGTCGAGGCGGGACCTGGGAAAGGCAGGATCTCTACAATTCAGGTGGCCTCTGGGCCTGTTTTTCTCTCCGCCCGCCGTGGTGGGGGAGGGGCGCCGGGTCGGGGGTCGGGAGGAATTCTTAAGGGGGAACAATGGAGCGGAGGGTGAGCGATCCCTCCCCAGATCTGTTGCCAGACGAGGCAGCGACAGGGTTTTGGGCAAGGTTTCTTCTTTCTGGACTTGACTTTTTCCCCTTGATCTTATTGAAAGCTGGACAACATTAGGCAGAGATGTGGGGAAAGCCAACTCTGGGAAGCAAACACTTGGCGAGGCCCTTTCTGGGGTGCGATCTGCATACCTTCTTGCCCGCGTGTGGACAGCCGTCAAGAGGAAGGCAGAGCCACTCTAGCCTTTTCCTTCCCACTCTGCGCTTCGTGTACAGTCCCTGCACAGTCCGTTGGTATGTGAGCCAGCGGCCACCCGGAGCCTGGAGTCGCCCGGGGCAGGAAGTTGCGGTGGCCAGGGAGCACCCAAGGTTTCCTAAGAGTCTGGAGTCCTTCAGCGCCCACTTTGCTAAACTTGGCCTGCGCTGGATTCCCTTTCAAGTTTTTCCCTCCTTGTTAATCTCATTCTCCGAAAACCAAGCTTATCTTCTATTTCTTTGGCTATTTTCAAAAACTTTAAATGTATTTGGTTTGTTCTCCTAGGTTTTCAAACTTATTTAGCCGGCTTAAAGTCTAATGCAAAAAAAAAATTAGAAACGAATTTTTAAAAAATACCTGATAAATTTTCAGTAACTGAACTGAACAGAACATCATGACGCTGAATTTTAAGGTAGCCTTGTTAAATAGTAACTACAATTTTTAAAAATTTCTTTTTAGAAAATTGACTTTTAAAAAACTGCTTTTTAGGGGGCGTGTTTTTGCTCAGCTAAGGGAGAAGGGCTGTCAGTTGGCTGATGTAAGCAACCGCTCCCGGTTACTGTGACCAGCCTACATCACAGCTGAGCTCCATGGACTAGAATAACGCTGAAAGAAGCCCCTCTAACTTTGAACGTTGAAACTTGTTGGTTCATTAGCTTGTGTTCTACCAGAGGAGGTTTTATTTTCTTTCTTCCTTTCTTTCCTTTTCTTTGTTTCGACGGAGTTTTGCTTTTGTCACCCAGGCTGGAGTGCAGTGGCGCAATCTCCGCTCACTGCAACCTCCACCTCCCGGGTTCAAGAGATTCTCCTGCCTCAGCCTCCCAAATAGCTGGGATTACAGGCATGCAACACCACGCCCGGCTAATTTTTTGTATTATTAGTAGAGACGGGGGTTTCACCATGTTGGCCAGTCTGGTCTCGAACTCCTGACCTCAGGTGATCCACCCACCCGGGCCTCCCAGGGTACTGGGATTACAGGCGTGAACCACCATGCCGGGCCGGAGGTTTTATTTTGGAACTGTACTACCATCGAAAGCTTTCAAACACAAGCTTCTGTAATATTTCAAGGTATATAAAGAGTAACAGTATATACATTGGCTCGTTTAATTTTCCTCTTAACTCATCGTATTTACATTTTGTGAAACAATTGTTTATGATTCATAAAGTGTTTTCTTTTTCAAAGTTTCTTAGATTTCCTTTGTCAAGAGAACAGAATTATTTTAGGAGGGCAAGCATATTTAAGTTAAGACTGAAAGTTGGCAGTCTGAAAAAGGATCGGAAGTTAATGGGAGGACTTTGGACTGCGATAAATGAATTTCCAGCCTGTTCTTTAAAGAGATTTAACAATATATGGTTGTGTTCCAGAACACGTAGTATATTGGTCTTTTTACTTAAGATTTATTGTAAATAAATTGCTATTTTTCGTTTCCTTAGTCTTTTGTGATTGATGAAAGTATCAGAGGGGCAAGGAAGATAGAAGTATGCTAGATTTGAAGAAAATGGGAGAGAAAAAATATTGAAGTTTCTGCATTTGTGCGGAGGATTTAGGAGTTACTTGTTTTGAATGTTTAACTCAGGCATGCTATTGTTTTGCACTTTAATTTTGGGATAATCAGTTTTCCTTGACTAAAAACACTTCAGTCACAAGATCAACATTTATGGTAACTCATCAAAGGAGGTATCAACGTACGAGGAAGATATGTGCATGAACAGGGAAAAAGGTGGTTTGGAAGTTTGATAATTCTTAATTTTTCTGTCTGGCTTTATGAGTGACTGACCGCAAAAATAATAGATCACTTTTTTTTTTCTACCCCATTCAACTGTTGGAATTATTGGTTAATGTTTTACATTAGTGTGCTTCTTTTTTCTTTATAAAGCTTAGATAAGATTCATGCCCTCCTGAGTCAGACTTTTTTCAGACTTTACCATTTTAAAGTATAAAGGAGATAGGAGTTAGCTGATGTCTCGGGTTTGCCAAACTACTGTGGAGAAGTTTTAAATTTAATTCCTACACCTGGTGTTCTTCCAAAAGTTCAAGTAACTTTAAAAGATGTTGGAAGTCAGCTTGTAGTTAACTGTAATTAAAAAACCAACACAGTGTATCAAATTTAACATAATCTGGACTATTGATTGACAGAAATTATGTACTAGTTATAAGGGGAAGTTACGCAAGTGATGGTATTGCCCATGCTGCTTTAGTTAGAAAGCAGCATAGACTCACACCTATAATCCCAGCACTTTGGGAGGCCAGGTTGGGAGGATTGCATTGAGGCCAGGAGTTTTTGACCAGCCTGGTCAATTTAGCAAGACCCCATCTCTATTTGAAAAAAAATAAAAATAAAGCAATAGCTTCTGTATTTAATTTAATTTAATTTTTTTTTTTTTTTTTTTTGAGATGGAGTTTCACTCTTGTCTGCCAGGCTGGAGTGCAGTATGGCATGATTTAGGCTCACTGCAACCTCTGCCTCCTGAGTATCTGGGATTACAAGCGCCTGCCACCAAGCCCGGCTAATGTTTGTGTTTTTAGTAGAGATGGGGTTTCACCATGTTGGCCAGGCTAGTCACAAACTCCTGACCTCAGGTGATCCACCCGCCTTGGCCTCCCAAAGTGCTGGAATTACAAACAGGAGCCATCACACCCGGCCAGCTTCTGTATTTTGTATATATTTTTAAAATAATTATGTTTTTTTCCTTTTGAGTAGCTGAGACAACAAGGACATGCCATTCGACCTGCCTGGCTAATTTTTGAAATTTTTTGTAGCAAGAAGGTCTCACTATCTTGCCTATTCTTGGGCTGAAGCAATCCCCCCACCTTGGCCTCGAAAAGTGCTGGTGTTACAGGGTGAGCCACTGAGCCTGGCTGCATTGTCCTGTTTTAAGTCTGGTTTCTGTATCTTGATCCATGATAAGATGTAATGTTGTTAAGTGAATCCTTAAATTATGTATATATCCAAAAATACTAATGTGTTCTGCAGAGGAATTATTAATTCTGATCTCTTTACTTTGAACTTTCCAGTCCTTGCCTGTAGAACAGCTGAAAAAGTGTTAGTTTTTTTTCTTTTTTTTGAGACAGAGTCTGGCTCTGCCGCCCAGGCTGGAGTACAATGGCCGGATCTCAGCTCACTGCAAGCTCCGCCTCCCGGATTCACGCCATTCTCCTGCCTCAGCCTCCCGAGTAGCTGGAACTACAGGCGCCCGCCACCTCGCCCGGCTAATGTTTTGTATTTTTAGTAGAGACGGGGTTTCACCGTGTTAGCCAGGATGGTCTCGATCTCCTGACCTCGTGATCCACCCGTCTCGGCCTCCCAAAGTGCTGGGATTACAGGCTTGAGCCACCGCGCCCGGCCAAAAGTGTTAGTTTTTAAAAGCTTGTTGATACCAGTGTAGTGTAGTATGCCAGTGTAGTTCTGTATTGTCTTGAATGTGACTGTGGTTTTGGGGGTCTAGAGATGTTCGGGAGAAAGGATCCTATATTTGTCACTTTAAAAAATATTACCAAGCTAAAGAGTGGTGTTTTATATTTGTTTCTTAGCATATTTTGCAAATCCATCTATTTATGTAATTTTTTTTCCTCCTGATTCTTTTTTTTTTTTTTTTTTTTTGAGACGGAGTCTCGCTCTGTCGCCCAGGCTGGAGTGCAGTGGCCACATCTCAGCTCACTGCAAGCTCCGCCTCCCGGGTCTACGCCATTCTCCTGCCTCAGCCTCCTGAGTAGCTGGGACTACAGGAGCCCGCCACCTCACCCGGCTAGTTTTTTGTATTTTTTAGTAGAGACGGGGTTTCACCGTATTAGCCAGGCTGGTCTCGATCTCCTGACCTTGTGATCCGCCCGTCTCGGCCTCCCAAAGTGCTGGGATTACAGGCTTGAGCCACCGCGCCCGGCCTTTTCCTCCTGATTCTAAAAGTAGTATATGTTCCTTCTGTTACATTTAGAAAACAGGTAAAGAATAAAGTGATAATTACCTATCTGTAATTCCACTATTCTGTCATATTTACTCTCAGCCTTATTTTTATTTTTATTTTTTGAGACAGGGTTTTGCTCTGTCAACCATACTCTGGGGCACATACAGGTGGCATGATCATAGCTCACTGTAGCCTTGAACTCCTGGATTCAAGCGATCCCTCCTACCTTAGGCTCTGGAGTAGCTAGGACTACAGGCACCACTATGCCCAGCTCATTTTTAAATTATTTTGTAGAGAATGGGGGTCTTGTTCTGTTGCTAGCTGATTTCAAACTCCTGGACTCAAGAGATCCTCCTGCCTCAACCTCCCAAAGTGCTGGGATTACAGGTGTAAGCCACCACACCTGGTACATGCTCAGTCAGCCTTTTAAGAGGAAGTTTTTGTTCCTCTAAAATTGTAGTTGTGATATTTAGTTTTGTGTCCTCTCTTTTTGATTTAGCTTATTACAAGCATTTTCTGAGGTTATTGGTTGAACATATAACTGCCAACCTTTGAAAAAACAGGCTCTTCTCATTATGTGAATATAGGAAATGGAAAAGGCAAAAATCCTGTTTCATGCCACTGGTTGATAGGTACAGCCATCCTTAGATGCACCCTTTTGCATTATTATAGTAGTGCAATAGGCTGTAAGAAACTTTGATAATTTGCTGCTAATTAACTGATAAAAATGCAGATGTTTCTCATCCGTGCATAGAAGCAGAACTTAAGTTCACATTTTTCCATATACCTGGTGGCCTCAGTTTCAGTTTGGATGGTCAAGCCTCTGATGAATTCGATAAAATATATTTGAGACAAAGTCTCAGTGTGTCACCCAGGCTCGAGTGCAGTGGTGCAATCTCCGTTCCCTGCAACCTCCACCTCCCGGGTTCAAGCAATCCTCCTGCCTCAGTCTCTCGAGTAGCTGGCATTACAGGCCCCTGCCACCATGCCTGGCTAATGTTCATATTTTTAGTAGAGATAGGGTTTCACGATATTGGTCAAGCTGGTCTGGAACTCCTGACCTCAGGTGATCCACCTGCCTCACTCTCCCAAAATGCTGGGATTACAGGTGTGAGTCACCATGCCCAACCAAGATATTAAGATACAGTATGTCCACCAGAAAAACCTAAAGTCAGGATGGCAGTATGTAAATAGTATTTGAGGTCTCTGGCATCAGAACTAGGGTTTGTTGGTTCTGGCTTTTTAGAAATTTTTTTTAAAAATTGAGATATAATACATATACCATAAAATTTACCCTGTTAAAGTGTACAGTTCTGTGGGTTTTAGTATATGTATTGACAAAGTTGTGTAACCATCACCATTGTCTAATTCCAGAATTTTTCATCATCCCTCAAAAAACCTGATACCCATTAGTAGTAATTCCCATTCCCCCTTCTTCCCATCTTCTGGCAGCCAGTTATCTCTTTTCTGTTTCTATGGGTTAATCTATTCCAGACACTTCATTTAATGGAATCATGATTTATGGCCTCTTATGTCTGGCTTTTTTCACTTGGCATGATGTTTTGAAAGTTCATTCATAGTGGACGGGCGCAGTGGCTCACGCCTGTAATCCCAGCACTTTGGGAGGCCGAGGCGGGCAGATCACGAAGTCAGGAGTTCGAGACCAGCCTGTACAACATAGTGAAACCCTGTCTATTCTAAAAATACAAAAATTAGCTAGGTGTGGTGGCAGGCACTTGTAGTCCCAGCTACTCAGGAGGCCGAGGCATGAGAATCCCTTGAACCCGGGAGGCAGAGGTTGCAGTGAGCTGAGATTGTGCCATTGCATTCCAGCCTAGGCGACAGAGTGAGACTCTGTCTCAAAAAAAAAAAAAAAAGGAAAAGAAAAGAAAAAAATTCATTCATATTATAGTGTATATTAGTCCTTCATTCTTCTCATTTTTTTCCTTTTCACAAAATTCACATAAGCATCTCATTTCTTTTGATGGCCAAATAGTAATTACATTGTATGGATAAACCACATTTTATTTATTCATTCATCAGTTGATGAAAATTAGGTCATTTCCACTTTCTAGCTCTTCAACATTTATGAACAAGTTTTTGTGTGGGCATGTGTTTTAAATTCTTTGATAAATACTTAGGAGCGGAATTGTGTCATGGTAACTGTCTTGAACATTTTGAGGACCTGACAAACGTTTCCATTTTACATCCTCATTTACATCCCACTAGCAATGTATGAGGGTTCTAATTTCTCTGCAAGACTTAGGTTTTTAAATATCTGTTCTTCTTTTTCTGTGATTATGGGGGACATTTCTGGACATTAAATGTCTCATCTGTAAAATGAAAGGTTATTGTGAGGATTAAATTCCAAAAATGTATGGAATCACCTAGTACTATGCTTAGAATGCAGTAAATATTCAATTTTAAATTATTGTTTAAAATTATTATGCAGCGTGGGCACCATGGCAAGACCTCATCTCTACAAAAAAATTTTAAACATTAGCTGGGCATGGTGGCGTGCTCCTGTAGTCCCAGCTACTGGGGAGGCTGAGGTGAGAGGATTGCTGGAGCTTAGAAGTTTGAGGCTACAGTGAGCTGTGTTTGCACTACTGCATTCCAGGCTGGGTGACAGATCGAGACCCTGTCTCGAAAAAAAAATGTATATATATACACACACACACACACTTAAAATAATGAAGGTATATTTCAAACTTGTAGATAATTTGAAAGATAAAGGAAAACATGAAAAATCTTTTTATCCATCTGAAAATACTCTTTTGTCTTTCCAGTCTTACTCCTTTCTGCAATATTTTTTTCTCCCTCAAAGTTGAGATCATTGGATCTAACTTTTTTTTTTTCCTTTTTTTGAGACAGAGTCTTGCTTTGTCGCCCAGGCTAGAGTGCAGTGGTGCTATCTCGGCTCACTGCAGACCCTGCCTCCCAGGTTCAAGCCATTTTCCTGCCTCAAGCCTCCCGAGTAGCTGGGATTACAGGCGCCTGCCACCGTGCCCAGCTAATTTTTTTATTTTTTAGTAGAGACGGGGTTTCACCATCTTGGGCAGCTGGTCTCGAACTCCTGACCTTATGATCCACCTACCTCGGCCTCCCAAAGTGCTGGGATTTCAGGCATGAGACGCCGTGCCTGGCCGGATCTAACTTCTTTAATTTAAAATATAAGTATTTCTTGCTGCCCTAATTATGGGCAAAGGTTTGTTTTGTGGGGATTTTTTTGTTTGTTTTTCTGAGACCGAGTCTCGCTCTGTTGCCCAGGCTGGAGTGCAGTGGCGCCGTCTGGGCTCACTGCAACCTCCACCTCCCGGGTTCAAGCTATTCTCCTGCCTCAGCCTCCCAAGTAGCTGGGATTACAGGCACCCACCACCATGCCTAGCTAATTTTTGTATTTTTAGTAGAGATGAGTTTCACCATGTTGGCCAGGCTGGTTGCGAACTGCTGACCATGTGATCCGCCCACTTCAGCCTCCCACAGTGTTGGGATTACAGGCGTGAGCCACGGCGCCTGGACTTGTTTGAGACAGGGTCTTGCTCTGTTGTTCAGGCTGAGGTGCAGTGGTGCGATCATGACTCACTGCAGACTCGATCCCCTGGGCTCAAGGGATCCTCCTTCTTCAGCTTCCCATGTAGCTGGGAATATAGATGCACACCACCCTAATTTTTTGTTTGACACAGGGTCTCAACTTTGTTGCCCAGGCTGAAGCACGGTGGTGTGGTCACAGCTCACTGCAGCCTTGACCTCCTGGGGTCAAGTGATCCTCCCATCTCAGCCTCCCCCAGTAGCTGGGACTTCAGGCATGTGCCATTACACCTGGCCAAATTTTTTTTTTTTTTTTTGAGATGTAGTTTTGCTCTTGTTGCCCAGGTTGGAGTGTAATGGCGCGATCTCGGCTCACTGCGACCTCCGCCTTTCAGGTTCAAGGGATCCTCCTGCCCAGCCTCCCGAGTAGCTGGGATTACTGGCATGCGCCACCACACCCAGCTAATTTTGTATTTTTAGTAGAGACGGGGTTTCTCCATGTTGGTCAGGCTGGTCTCAAACTCCTGACCTCAGGCAATTCACCCTTCTCAGCCTCCCAAAGTGCTGGGATTACAGGTATGAGCCACCATGCCCCACTCACACCTGGCAAAGTTTTGTATTTTTTGTAGAGACAGGGTTTTGCCATGTTGCCCAGGCTGGTCACAAACTCCTGAGCTCAGGCGATCCACCTGCCTCAGCCTTCCAACGTGCTGGGATTACAGGTGTGAGCCACCATGCACAGCTTCCCAGCTAATTTAATTTTTCTTTTTTTAAAAGATGGATCTTGCTCTGTTGACCAGGCTGGTTTCAAACTCCTGGGCTCAAGCGATCCGCCTGCCTCCGCCTCCCAAAGTGCTAGGATTACAGGCGCGAGTGACTGCCTGAGCAAAGATTTCTGAGGTAGTTTTCCTGCTATATTAACACTTTGGTCAAAGTGCAGGTCTAGTTAAGGAGAACAAGTATTATTCCAGTACATCTTTCAATACAGTTGCTTGTTTCTGGACACGAAGGGGAGGGAGGACATTGCTGGGCTATACAGATTAGTCTTATCTCGGCTCGTTGAAAATTGGTAATAGTTTTCATTTTGTGGAGAAATTTCACTGCCAAATATTGCACCATTAAGGAAATACGTAAGAAATGACTAAAGTGGCTCGAAGTTGTTGGACCAATATGTTTTTGAGCAAAGAACTGTAAGTTTTTTTTTTTTTTTTTTTTTTTTGAGACGGAGTCTCGCTCTGTCGCCCAGGCTGGAGTGCAGTGGCGCGATCTCGGCTCACTGCAAGCTCCGCCTCCTGGGTTTACGTCATTCTCCTGCCTCAGCCTCCTGAGTAGCTGGGACTACAGGCGCCCGCCACCACGCCCGGCTAATTTTTTGTATTTTTAGTAGAGACGGGGTTTCACTGTGGTCTCGATCTCCTGACCTTGTGATCCGCCCGCCTCGGCCTCCCAAAGTGCTGGGATTACAGGCGTGAGCCACCGCGCCCGGCCAAGAACTGTAAGTTTTAACTGACGACGGTATATGTTTAATTTGTGCATTAAAGCTTAGAAATAGCTTTTTAAAAAACTCTTAGTTTGCATTTATATAGCATTGTTATTTTTGATACAACTGCATAAGATACATTCTGTGTTGCTGTGAGCCATTAAACTGTTGTCTTGTAATTTATATTTAGAAAATAATTTGTGGATGCTTAAAAGTCATTGTGGGTAAATTATTTTTCCCCTGGAATTCTGGGGTGACCTAGAAATGGTTGCATGATTTTGTAAACACTTCCCTTTTTGAAAAAGTAAAATGAGTATATAAAATACTATATATTTAAAGCCCTCAAGGAGTCATCTTCAAAAAGATATATCAGGAAATGTAAACAGCCCAACATTTTAATTAAAAAAAAAATCTACTTGGACAATTTTTTTTCTCTTTTCATAAAAGTAATACATGTTTTTTGGGTAAAAAAAATTCCTATCAGTAGAGGAGCAAGGAAACTATTAATTATTCATACAAGCACATATAAAACCTATTAAAAGAAAATTTGGAGTACCTACATGCTTTTGTATAATTTAAAATAATATAATCATGATTTGTCTTGGATTTCTTCCATTCTTTGTCAATATTTTTGGATTTACTTTTTTTTTTTGAGACCGAGTTCCGCTCTTGTTGCCCAGGCTGGAGTGCAATGGCATGATCTTGGCTCACTGCAACATTCGCCTCCTGGGTTCAAGCGATTCTCCTGCCTCAGCCTCCAGAGTAGCTGGGATTACAGGCATGTGCCACCACATCCAGCTAATTTTTGTATTTTTAGTAGAGACAGGGTTTCACCATGTTGGCCAGGCTGGTCTCAAACTCCTGACCTCAGGTGATCCGCCCACCACAGCCTCCCAAAGTGCTGGGATTACAGGCATGAGCCATGGCGCCAGGCCTTACATTGTTTTTAATTGGCAGTCTGAGGTCCAGTTGGACCTCTGGTGGTAACTGGCAGGTACCATAGTTTTGTGTGTGTGCGTGTGTGTGTGTGTTTCCTAATCAGCGTCTGTTTCATTTCTGACTTGGCTGAATCATATTTGAACTTAAAGGTTAATTTTAGTTAACTTAAAAATCTGATGCTTTCAACAGACAGCTTTGTTGAACCATTTAAAGATCCAGTTGTTTTTTGCCACCCCCCCTTTGTTTTATATCTTGTTACTAAAGATGCCAAACTTAATAGCTCCTTTTTATATATTTTTTAGAATTATGTTTTCTGATCTTTTTGATACTGTTCCATACTCAAAAAATAAAACACTTGTGTAACAGTTGGCTTTTATTATTATGCTCATGAATGAGGGCTTGATGTGGGCTGATCACACTGACTAGTATTTGGGAAGAAATAAACCTGTATCCCAGTACGAAGTGGGGAACAGGGTTTTACGGGACAAAGGAATAAAAGGCTTGAGTCTCCAAAAAGAATTTAAAGTTATTGTTGGTAGGGTACAGAGCAGAAAGGGTTGTTAAGAGGGTGGAAGGAATCGGAATTGCCTGTAGCCTTCAATTCTGTTTTGGACTAACTGATAAAAGATAGACTTACTTGCATAGGAATGTAAATTAGATAAGTGAGATAATTTCAGCTCTTTTTTTAACTTACTAGCATTGCTTTTATGTGCTAAGTCATGCTTTGATTTAAATATTAAGAAAGTGTCCTTGCTTAAATCAATACTCAATTGAATTGATATAAAAATCTGTGATAAATCCAGGCAGCCAGATACGATATCCTAAGAACAATGATAAATTCAATGAGGTTATTAGATATTGATCTTTCATTTGTGAGGGCTTTAACAAACACTGCAGAATATTCAGGTTTTGAGAGATTCATACTTACAAGCATTTAATTTGTTCTTCACTGTCACTCTAATAAAGAGGTATAGCCTCTTGTTCTAGTGTGGATTTTTTTTCACAAGCAAACACATTCCTCCCTACTTGTACTTCTGCCTCAAATGAATCATTTTAAGAATTTAGGTCGGGCACAGTGGCTCACACCTGTAATCCCAGCAGTTTGGGAGGCTGTGGTGGGCAGATCAAGACCAGCTTGGCCAACATGGTGAAACCCCGTCTCTACTGAAAATACAAATTAGCTGGGGTGTGGTGGCACGTGCCTGTAATCCCAGTTATTCGGGAAGCTGAGGTAGGAGAATTGCTTGAACCTGGGACATGGAGGTTGCAGTGAGCTGAGATCATGCCATTGCACGCCAGCCTTGGTGACAGAGTGATACTCTGTCTCAACAACAACAACAACAAAAATTTAGATATTACTTAATATTGTAGATGAATGTGATAGGGCCATTTTTATAACACAGGTTAATCAGACTTTGGTTTTCATTTTGGCACATTTAATGTTGAAATGGATTTAAGCAGGGGTAAAATTGGCTTCATCTTCTTTTATTATCATTATAAGGTCACTAGGACATAGTTATAGAAGGTCACTAGAACATAGTTACACCACTAGGACATAGTTATACCAGTGTATTTTTACCCCTTAGCATCAAAATCTGTTACCCAAATTGTACTCTGTAAATAAGAGAAAATATTTTTACAAATCTTAAGATAATTCTTTATTCAGTTTTGTGTTCTCTGAATCAACTTCTAATCTGTGTTTTAAAAAATGGTAGTATGGCTGGGCACGGTGGCTCACGCTTGTAATCCCAGCACTTTGGGAGGCCCAGACTGGCAGATCACTTGAGGCCAGGAGTTTGAGACCATCCTGGCCAACATGGTGAAACCCCATCTCTACAAAAAATACAAAAATTAGCTGGGCGTGGTGCTGGGCGCCTGGACAACAGAGCAAGAGTATGTCCCCCCCTCCTCTGCCCCCCCGCAAAAATGCTGGTAGTTCATAGAATAAAGTCTTGAATTGGAAGAGATCTTAGATGATCTGATCCAGTCCCTTTATTTATGGCTAATTTCTCTTTCCTCAGTGTCCTAAAGTCACTCAACTAGTTTGTGGCAAAGCTAGAGATTAGAGCCTAAGTCAGCTATATACTCGTTTCCTTTTACTAGTACATGCTGTCTCTCTTGGTCTAGAAAGAAGAATGGAAAGGCTTTCTGTAGGAAGTGTTGCCTTTGGGAATCAGAAATAAGATCATTTCATTTAGACAACTTCTACTTTTGACTTATACTGTAAAATTATTTCTTGGAGTGTGCTTTTGGTCTGGATTTTAAATCTATAATGTCTTCTTCTAGTTGGATTGGATGCTGCTGGCAAGACAACCATTCTGTATAAACTGAAGTTAGGGGAGATAGTCACCACCATTCCTACTATTGGTAAGAAAGTTTACAGATGACTTTATATCATGATGATATGTTGTAAAGTGAAATATATACAGTCTTGTTTTGAGACTGTCTTTTTGTTAAGCATGTTGATTATCTTAGAAGTACTTTTAAAACAGGCCGGGTGTGGTGGCTCATGCCTGTAATCCCAGCACTTTGGGAGGCCGAGGTGGGTGGATCGCTTGAGTCCAGGAGTTCAAGACCAGCCTGCATAACATATTGAGTCCTTGTCTCTGTTGATGTTTAGGTTTAAATATATTTTTTTTAATAAAAAGAAGTACTTTTAAAACACTAAGAAAATTCCACAATAAAAGGTTTTATTTTCTTAATGACGCCACACAGCAGTCATTTTTGTTTTTCTTTGTAGGTTTTAACGTGGAAACAGTAGAATATAAGAACATTTGTTTCACAGTATGGGATGTTGGTGGTCAAGATAGAATTAGGCCTCTCTGGAAGCATTACTTCCAGAATACCCAGGTAAGGGATACTATATGTTTTTATAACTTTTCTCTGTGGGTTTCATGCTCTAAAGTTTATGTTAGTATCTAGTATTTACTTGGATATTGGTGTTTACTATGAGTTGGCATTTGTCTTATCACCATTTCTACATTCTTCAGTGGACTCTCACGTATGCCTCGAAGGCTAACTTATATAGGGTGGAAGAGTTGTAAAGCAATTACGGTAAGTGTTTGGAAGATGGGGTGGGTGCTGGTGTACTTCTCAAGAATGAATTAGGTCTCGTATCCATAGTTCTTTGCTTTCCATCTTAGTTTAGAAAGTAAGGTCTGTATAAACTGTCATTGTAGTTTCTGATGAATGTAAGACAATTGATAGTCTTTTGTTTAGCTCAGTTACTTGTTTACTTTATTAAATACATTAAGGTCAGTTCGCTGCATTGATTTGTAAGATATTTTTATATTGCCACATAGTGTGTATATATAATACTGGCATGGAAGAGACTTTAGTGAGTGATCCTATAGAACAAGAGTTCTCAAATTTGGGGGTGGCACGTAAGAGTCACATGGGGAACTTTAAAAATCCCAAGACCTAGATCATCCCCTAGACCACTTGAATCAGAATCTCAGGGGATAATCCAGGTACAGTAGTGTTTCTTAAACTGTAATATGCATATCAATCACTTGGGTATTTGTTAAAAATACACATTAATTCCGTAGGTCCTGGCTAAGGCCTGAGATTCTGTATTTCTAGCAAGTTCTTGGGTTGTGCTGATACTACTGGTCTGGTATCTTACACAACAGCACTATTGACATTTTGGGCTGGGTTATTCTTTGTTGTTGGGTATGGGGAGGGCTCTCTATGCATTGTAGGTTGTTTAGTGGCATCCTTGTCCTCTACCCACTAGATGGCAATAGCAGTTCCCCTCAATTAGCAGCCAAAAATCTCTCCACACCTGCAAAATATCCCGTGGAGCAAAATTGTCCCCTGCTGAGAACCACCGTTCTAATCTAACTCTCTTACATATGAGGAAACTGAAACTTGTAATGACTTACCCAAGACGGGAGAGTTTCTTCTTACTCTTCCTTTGTTTAACCTGGTCCCACCTCAATTGTTTTTTCTACCACCCAAGGAATTTGTCAGTTTTTGTTTACTACTTGGTAATTATTTTTTAAGTGGATATCACTGCCACTTTATATGTTTAAGATTTGCAATGTCATCTTGTTATCCAGCTCTTAAAATATTGCATACAAGTGGGGTTTATTGCCATCAGGTGGCAGTGAATACCTTAGGTGAGTGGCTGGGACAACCAGGTTTACATAGTATGTCATATTAAATAAGTGGTATACTTTTTTATTTAAAAATGAGAATGTTTAGGCCAGGTGCAGTGGCTCACGCCTGTAATCCCAGCACTTTAGGAGGCTGAGGCGGGCAGATCACGAGGTCAGGAGTTCAGGACCAGCCTGACCAACACAGTGAAACCCTGTCTTTACTAAAAATACAAAAATTAGCCAGGCATGGTGGCGTGCACCTGTAATCCCAGCTACTCAGGAGGCTGAGGCAGGAGAATTGCTTGAACCCGGGAGGTGGAGGTTGTGGTGAGCGGAGGTTGCACCATTGTACTCCAGCCTGGGTGACTGGGTGACAGAGCATGACTCTGTCTCAAAAAAACAAACAAACAAACAAAAAAAGAATGTTTATGGTCATCAATATACAGCTATGACTAGAAAAGATATTTGATACAGAGGCACATGCTTTAAAAAGCTTCATTATGGAAAATGTTAAATACAAGGTGAACATTGCTTATCCGAAATTCTTGGGACCAGAAACCACTGTTTCTGATCTCAAAATTTTGGAATATTTGCATTGTACCCAGTTGAGCATCCTAAATCCAGAAATCCAAAATCTGATATACTGCAGGGAGTTTTTCCTTTGTCACGTTGGTGCTCAGAAAGTTTTGCATTTGGATTTTTGGATTAAGGAAACTCAATCTGTATACATAAAAGTAGAGAGAATAGCATAATAAACTCACATGTATATATAATGCAGCTTCAGTTAACAGGATATAACCAGTGCTGTGTTATTTGATACTCATCTCTAATATGCTCTACCCTCTGGACTGTTTTTTAATTTTTTTTTGAGATGGAGTTCTCGTTCTGTCACTCAGGCTAGAGTGCAGCGGTGCAATCTTGGCTCACTGCAGCCTCCGCCTCCCGGGTTCAAGTGATTCTCCTGCCTCAGCCTCCCAAGTAGCTGGGACTTCAGGCATGCGCCACCACACCTGGCTAATTTTGTATGTTTAGTAGAGATGGGGTTTCACCATGTTAGCCAGGCTGGTCTTGATCTCCTGACCTCATGTGATCCCCCTGCCTAGGCCTCCCAAAGTGCTGGGATTACAGGCATGAGCTACCACACCTGGCCAATATATTTTGAAGAGTTAGATATGAAGTAAAACCTTGCTAATCCTTAAGCCTAATAATTCTTGACCAAGGGTAACCCTGGGTTTATCCCTAGATTTCTTTAGAATGCTTTGTAATTTACTTTGCGTTCTTAATTTGAGATTAGACCCAATTCTGGCCTCTTTGGACCACCTTAGAATTAAAAGTCCAAGTACTACTTCCCAGGGAGTTCATGCTAGCTGGGGAAAGCTTTATGTGTTACCTGATAGAATCAAAGCTGAGCTCTTAGCTTGCATTCCCAGCATTACTGATCAGTTCTTCTAGCTATAAAATTTAAAAGAAACTATAGCTTTAACCATGTTTCTAACCTATACTAACAAACCATGGCATAGTGTGTAGTAAATTCCTCTTATTAGATAATTCCAACTAATTTGCCATTCTAAATAATTAAGCAAATATTTGGCTTTTAAAATAATCTCATAGCAGCTGGGCTTATCTGTAGAATCCTAGCTTTTCTTCATTCTTGATTCTAGGCTGTTCCAGGAAGAAAATAATTAGGGATTAATTCCTAAAATAATTCTCCTTCTCAATGTTACTTTGGGACTGATAGCATTATTTGCGTTTTAAAACAAATAAAGGCTGGGTGCAGTGGCTCATGCCTGTATTCTCAGCACTTTGGGAGGCTGAGGCGGGAGGATCGCTTGAGCTCAGGAGTTTGAGGCCAGCCTGGGGAACATAGCAAGACCCTGTCTTTACATCAAAAAAAAAAAAAAAAAAAGAATAAAAATGGAAAGTTGGTAGTCAAGATAAAATTAGGTCCCTTTTAAGGGCATTACCTCTTGTAAAGGATAGGTTTCAGGACTGGGTACTATGGCTTGCGCCTGAAACACCAACACTTTGGGAGGCCATAACAGGAGGATCACTTGAGGCCAGTAATAGTTCAAGACTAGTCCAGGCAACAGAGTGAAACCCTGTCTCTACCAAAAAAAAAAAAAAAAAAGATTACCTGGGCATGGTGGCATGCTCCTGTAGTCCCAGCTACTTGAGAGGCTGAGGTGGGAGGACCACCTGAACACAGGAGGTGGAGGCCCAAGTGAGCTATGATTGTGCCTCTGTACTCCTTGCCTTTTTTTTGAAAAAAATGGAAGGTTTGGTTCTAAAAAGGAGTAGCTTTTGAAATATGGAAAGGAAGAGACAGATTTGGTAAATAAATGCCTGTGATAAGCCAAGCACAATGATAGCTCTTTTCTCTTTGACTGCATTTAATCTTTAACAAGCTTATGAAGTTAGTAGTATTTTTATTTTATTTAGACAAGGCATATTCAAGGATTAGGTAATATTATAACAAGTAGTGTAAGATTTGAATTTGAGTCTATGTTTCCAAGCATCAAACATTATTTTTTGTTTTTGAGATGGGGTCTTTCTCTGTTGCCCAGGCTAGAGTGCAGTGGCACCATCGTGGTTCAGTGCAGCTTCAGTCAACCTCCTGGGCTCAAGTGATCCTCCCTTCTCAGCTTTCTAAGTAGTTAGGACTATAGACACGTGCCACTACGCCCTACTAAAATTTTAATTTTTTTCGTAGAGACAGTGTCTTACTCTGCCCAGGCTGATCTTGAACTCCTGACCTCACGTGATCCTCCCACCTCAGCCTCCCAAAGTGGTGGGATTAGAGGTGCCATGCCAGCCAAAAGGTTTTTCAAAGGATAGATATTTAAAGTGATGGTTTTCCAGGTGGTGTAGATGCAGTGTAAAATAAGATAAAAAAGTTATTGGCCGGGCGCGGTGGCTCACACCTGTAATCCCAGCACTTTGGGAGGCCGAGGCAGGTGGAACATGAGGTCGGGATCAAGACCATCCTGGTGAACACGGTGAAACCCCGTCTCTACTGAAAATACAAAAAAATTAGCCGGGCATGGTGGCAGGCGCCTATAGTCCCAGATTCTAGGGAGGCCGAGGCAGGAGAATGGGGTTAATCCGGGAGGCGGCGGAGCTTGCAGTGAGTGGAGATCGCGCCACTGCACTCCAGCCTGGGTGACAGAGCGAGACTCCGTCTCAAAAAAAAAAAAAAAAATTAAGTTATGGTTTCCAACAGAGATAAAGGAAATGGACTTATCATTTGCTAAAACAAAGGAAATTGTCGTTAAGTGGATGTAAAATAAGTGTTAGATACCCCTGGAGAGCCCAGTACTGTGATAATCCTGAGAGGTAAATAGAAAATGATGTAGGATGGGGCTGGGCACGGTGGCTCATACCTGTAATCCCAGCACTTTGGGAGGCCAAGGCAGGTGGATCACCTGAGGTCAAGAGTTCAAGACCAACCTGGCCAACATAGTAAAATCCCGTCTCTACTAAAAATACAAAAATTAGCCAGGTGTAATGGTGGCCACCTGTAATCCCAGCTACTCAGGAGGCTGAGGCAGAATTGCTTAAACCTGGGAGGAGGGGTTTGCAGTGAGCTGAGATGGCACCACTGAACTCCAGCCTGGGCAACAGAGCGAGACTCTCTCAAAAAAAAAAAAGATGTAGTATAGTCCTTTGCCCTCCGTGAATGTTAATCTAGTTACTTTTTTTTTTTTTTGAGATGTAGTTTGCCCTTGTTGCCCAGGCTGGAGTGCAATGGCACAATCTCGGCTCACTGCAGCCTTCGCCTGCCGAGTAGCTGGGATTACAGGCGTGCCACCATGCCTGGCTAATTTTTGTATATTTAGTAGAGATGAGGTTTCACCAGGCTTGTCTCAAACTCCTAATCTCAGGTGATCCACCTGCCTCGGCCTCCCAGAATAGTGGGATTACAGGTGAAAGCCACCGCACCCAGCCTAGTTACTTAAATAAATCAGTAGTACAAGACAATCTGTGATAAGTGACATGATCAAAAGTACTTTTGGGGTCAGGGTTTATCTTTTTTCTTTTTTATTATTTTTATTATTTTATTATTTTTATTTTTGCTCCCTTTTTCTAACTGAAAATTCTGTAATTTCCCATTTGAAAGTTTTTAGAAAAAGAGTTCAACTAATTGCTTCCTAATTCCTTCCATTTCTCTTGTAGTATAGAATTCTAATAATGGGCCAGGTGCCATGGCTCATGCCTGTAATCCCAACACTTTGGGAGGCCCAGATGGGTGGATCACTTGAGTCCAGGAGTTTAAGACCACATGGGCAACATGGTGAAACCCCATCTCTACAAAAAATAGAAAAATTAGCCAGGTGTGGTGGCACGCACCTGTAGTCCCAGCCACTTGGGAGGCTGAGGCGGGAGGATCATTTGAGCCCAGGAGGTCAAGGCTGCAGTGAGCCAAGATTACGCCACTGTGCTCCTAGGCAACAGAGTTGAGACCCTGTCTGAAAAGAAGGTAATATTTATATCTCTGAGAATTGATACTACCTTCTTTTTTTTTAAAGAATGTCTTAATCAAGTAAATCTTTCTCTCTCTCTCTCTCTTCCTCTTTCCCTCCCTCCCTCCCTTCCTTCCTTTCTCTTTCTTCTTTTCAAGAGATACGGTTTTGCCATATTGTCCTGGCTGGCCTCAAACGGCTGGGCTCCAATGATTCTCCTGCCTTGGCTTCCCAAAGTGCTGGGATTACAGGAGTGAGCCACTGCGCCCAATCTTGGAGTTTTCTTGCTATCTTTTTCTTAAGATGTCCTCCTGATTCTAGAGTTGGCAGGCAGCATTCTGGAGCAAGTTAATTTTTTCCTTCCATGATAAAGCAGATAAAAACTGTAGTGTACCCACTCCCGCTATCCCACCCCCCTTTTATTACACTCTGTACATGCCTTTGATACAATAAGCTAATTCAGTTAGTAAATTCATGGTTTTATTTGTTTGTTTGTTTTTTGAAATAGGGGCTCTCTCTGCCACCCAGGCTGCAGTGCAGTGGCGTGATCTCAGCCCCCTGCAACCTCCATCTCTTGGGCTCAAGTGATCCCTCCCACCTCAGTCTCTCAGATAGCTGGGACTACAGGAGTGCACCACCACGCCTGGCTAATTTTTGTATTTTTTTGTAGAGATAGGCTTTCGCCATGTTGCCCAGGCTGGTCTCCAAATCCTGAGTTCAAGCGATTTCAGGCCTGATCCCTTGACTGCCTCGGCCTCCCAAAGTGCTGGGATTACAGGATGAGCCACCATGCCTGGCCAAATTCACAATTCTTTAGGATCCTTGATTTGTTATTTTTCTTTTTGTTCCTACTTTGTGGCTATTTTGGTACCTGCACTTAAATGTGAGAGTACAGAGGGAAGAGGGGAAAATAGATACAATTTATTCTTAGGGTAGTTGAGAAAAGTAGTTAATTGGTGAAGAATAAAAAGTTTTTAGATTTGAAATAGCACTAATAAATTAAACTTACAAATAGTTCTCAAATAAGCTTTTAGCATTACAGCTTTAAGTTCTTACTTTTAATGAGATATTTTCTTCCTAATGTCTAACCATTGGTACCATTTTGCTGCCTACACTTCTGTTTCATATAGAGAATGTCATTTAACTGTTAAAATTTACTGAAACAATTTTTCCCCAGGGTCTTATTTTTGTGGTAGACAGCAATGATCGTGAAAGAATTCAGGAAGTAGCAGATGAGCTGCAGAAAATGGTAAGAATATACTTTAAATTTATTATTATGATTAGTTTACACAAGTGGATTTGGGGGGCTAGAAATAAACTTAAGAAACTCTATTATCCACAGGTTCTTAATGTACTTCAAAATCTCTTATAGAGCATTTTGAAAAACACATGGAAGAGTACTTCAGTAAATTGGGAGGAAGGGCAGAGCAGCTTTTTTTTTTTTTTTTTTTTTTTTTTTTTAGAATGCCTCATGGGTAATCTTGATGCCTATCTCTGGCTGAGGATATCTGATTTAGCTCAGTCCCTTATTTTACAGGTACCAAATCTATAGTGCTATAGCAGTTTTGACCCTAGGAATCTTGATTCAAATGTTTTGTTCCCAAGGTCATCGGTTCCATTTTCTCTATGCTGTGCCAATAATTATTTCAGAAATGTTTTTTAATAGTAACCATTTAAGGATAAGGAATTTCTTCTGAAAGTAGAGACAAACGTTTGGTTCACAGTGGCATTTTGCAGCCTTGCCATATATTGGATTTCATGTGTTTGTGGTGTTAAATGTACTAAATGGAGGAAGACTGCTGAGAATCCTTGTCATGATTTTAAACTTGTAGCCATAAAATATTTACTGAAATGAAATTTTAATTATCATTCATTCCTCCTAAGACTAGAGGGCAGTTTGTAAAACCGTTGTGCCAGTATATGTGTAACTAAGTCATTGTTGGATTTTTGCCTGAGTCAAATGTCACCAGCTTTCCCTCTTAAAAAAAAAAAAAAAAGAAAAACTTTGTTAAGACGTACTTCACATACTATAAATGTTATCCTTTTAAAATGTGCATATCAGTGGCTTTTAGTATACAGAGTTGTACAACCGTCACCACAATCTAATACTAGAAAATTTTCATCACCCCCAAAGAAATCTTGGAACCATCAGTAGTCACTCCCATTTCCTTCCTCCTACACCACACTCCCAGCCTCTGACAGCCACTAATTACTCTGTCTCTATACAGTCACCTATTCTGGACATTCATATAAATGAAAACATACAATGTGTTCTTTTGTGACTGACTTTTTTCACTTAGCGTAATTTTTCAGGGTTCATCTATATTGTATCATGCACCAGTACAACTTCTGTTCTTGGTACTTTTTTTTGTATTTTTCATGATACTGCCAATGCCCAGATAATTGTGTTATTGTCCCACTGTTGTTGGAAAGGATAGAAGTCTGAAAAGAATCATCATCTGAGTACTTCTGCTACTAAGTACCATAAGATCCTACCATAAACATTTTATTCCCATATGTGTTTCTTGCCCTTATCAGTCCTGACAATGGGTGATCATGAAGGCTGAATGATGAGTGATTTGCTTTAATGGGGTGTAGAATGATTGACTTGAAAAACAGTTCTGTCTTACTTGAAGGCATATGATTGTTTGCTCTGGATTTAAAAACTGAAGGATATGAGACTTCAGTTGTAAGAGTGAACTTTGTGTAGAGAAATTAGGTTAATGTTTAATAGTATATTTAATGCTGAGTAAAGCATATATAGGAAGACAGTTAGTTTCAAAACTCAGATTCCGGTTGGTAGTTGCTAATGCCTTACCTTTTATTTCCAGCTTCTGGTAGATGAGTTGAGAGATGCAGTGCTACTGCTTTTTGCAAACAAACAAGATTTGCCAAATGCTATGGCCATCAGTGAAATGACAGATAAACTAGGGCTTCAGTCTCTTCGTAACAGAACAGTAAGTATTTGGAGGTTGATATTAACCTCTTGACTATTAAGACTTACTAGGATAGTTGTGTAAGCTAGTATTCAGTTTAAACATTTATTATCTCCTTTGGACAAATAATAAGCACATCATTTATTTAAAAATATGGTAATAAACTTTAAATACCTTTATTTCATTTTTGTAAAGATATAGAAAACTGCTGTAGAATAGGTCTAAAGATTATTGATAGTCTATTTTTTCTTTTTTTTTTTGAAGGGGGAGGTAGAAGGAATGGAAAGAAGATTATTGATTGTCTTAATTTTAATTTTGTATCTTTTAAATAACCCTACAGCAAATATTTTGAAATCTGGCTCTCTTACTAAGGATCCAGTAATGTTTGTTTGCTTGTTTCAAAAGTGGAGATGGGGGGCTGGGCACTGTGGCTCATGCTTGTAATCCAACACTTTGGGAGGCCTAGGCGGGCAGATCATCTGAGATCGGGAGTTCGAGACCAGCCTGACCAACATGGAGAAACCCTGTCTCTACTAAACATACACAATTAGCCGGGTGTGGTGGCACACACCTGTAATCCCAGCTACTCCAGAAGGCTGAGGCAGGAGAATCGCTTGAACCCGGGAGGTGAAGGTTGCAGTGAGTCGCGATCGCGCCACTGCACTCCAGCTTGGGCAACAAGAGCGAAATTCGGTCTCAAAAAAAGTGTAGATGGGGTCTCACTTTGTTGCTAGGCTGGTCTTGAACTCCTGGACTCAAGCAATCCTCCCACTATCTCAGCCTACCAAAGCGCTGGGATTCCAGCCATGGTGCCCAGCCTTGTCTGCTTGTTAACAGCTTATGGAGGAGACCAGGTACCACGGCTCACACCTGCAATCCCAACACTTTGGGAAGCCAAGGCAGGAGGATTGCTTGAGGCCAGGAGTTCGAAACCAGCCCAGGCAACAAAGTGAAACCCTATCTCTACAAAAATAAAAATTAGCTGTGTGTGGTGGCATGCGCCTTTAGTCCCAGTTACTTGGGAGGCTGAGGTGGGAGGACTGTTCGAACCCAGAAGTTGGAGGCTGCAGAGAGCTGTGATTGTGCCCATTGCACCCCAGCCTGGGTGACAGAGCAAGACTGTTTCTTTAAAAAAAAAAAAATTATACTTCTCTAAAATTGCTTGTTATTTTAGATCAGTGATTCAGTGATGGAGATAAATTATCAGAAACTTAGTGTCATAGGCTTTTTACAGTAGTTTTGCATTAACCTGTAAATAAGGCAAATACTATGGCTGTGGTAAAAAATGAAACAACAAAGAACCTATTGCAGGCTGGGCGCAGTGGCTCACGCCTATAATCCCAGCACTTTGGGAGGCCTAGGCGGGTGGATCACGAGGTCAGGAATTCAAGATCAGCATGGCCAAGATAATGAAACCCCGTCTCTACTAAAAACTACAAAAAAAATGAGGTGTGGTGGCAGGCATCTGCAATCCCAGCTACTCTGGAGGCTGAGGCAGGAGCATCACTTGAACCTGGGCGGCAGAGGTTGCAATGAGCCGAGATCGTGCCACTGCACTCCAGCCTGGGTGACAGAGTGAGACTCTGTCTCAAAAAAAGAAAAAGAAAAAGAACCTGTTGCCTGTTTGAGGTATCTCAGGCTGATTTGAAGAACATAAACTGGGCCAGGTGTGGTGGCTCACACCTACCTGTAATCCCAGCACTTTAGAAGGGGAAGGTGGGCGGATCACTTGAGACCAGGAGTTTAAGACCAGCCTGGGCAAACATGGTAAAACCCTGTCTCTACTAAAAATACAAAAATTAGCTGGGTGTGGTGGTGCATGCCTGTAACCCCAGCTACTTGTGAGGCTGAAGGCACGAGAATGTCTTGAGCCTGTGAGGCGGAGGTTGTAGTGAACTGAGATTATGCCACTGCACTCCAGCCTGGGCAACAGAGTGAGTACTCTGCCTCAAAACAATCAATCAATCAGTAAATAAGCAAGCAACACTAACTGTAAATGATACAAGTTTTCCATGCTGTGAAGGTATGAATTTGAGCCTTTCCCCAGCCTCCTAGGTTACTGAGATATGGTAGTCAAATAATTGGCAACATGGTATACCTGCAGTGGCCTTGCAGCGTTAAACTGGTCAAAAAAATTAATAAAAGTAAACTATATCTTAAATGTAAATTGTCTTCTAGATTTTTTTTTTTTTTGATACTTTCACACAGTTACTAGAGATAAGATTCATTACCATCTAAAAACAAGAACTTTTTGGAATGCATGAGACTAAAGATAGTGAAATTATCTGAAAAGCCTGCCTTTAAAATATCAACAAACCCTACTCTTTCAAAAATTGCCTTTTTGAGTTTAGTTTTATGGGAAACGAGAGTTATAAAAACCAGATGGATAGTTTATTAGTTACTAATTTCCCCATGATTTCTCTTTTCAGATTAAGTGGTAGAAAGTTTACTAAAAGGGAACCAAAAACTAGTACTGAAAAAAACCCTGAATGACTGAGGGGGGAAAATCTGGTCTAAATATAATGAATAGGTAGAAGTAGCTTGATTGATTGATTGATTGAGACGGAGTCTCACTCTGTCGCCCAGGCTGGAGTGCAGTGGCACAACCTCAGCTCACTGCAACCTCCAGAATAGGTAGAAGCAGCTTTATTTTTTAAAAAATAATCTAAAAAGGTAGAGACAAGGTCTCACTATGTTGCCCAGGCTGGCCTCGAACTATAAGCTCGAGGATCACTAGCTCAAGTGATCCTCCCATCTCCGCCTCCCAAAGTGCTGGGATTTATAGGTGCGAGCCACTACACCCAGCCATAAGTAGCTTTAAATATGGTAGAGTTTTGTGAGAAGCAAGAGGTGTGAGAAGACTCTTAAGTTTGATTAAGACAGTTTAAACACTGGTGTTATATATTAACTTTGTTAATGAAGTATTTTCTTGTCTTGTCTTTACAGTGGTATGTTCAAGCCACTTGTGCAACACAAGGAACTGGTCTGTATGAAGGACTTGACTGGCTGTCAAATGAGCTTTCAAAACGTTAAATGAAACTGGATATCTAACCAAGGACATGTTTGATAAAATTGGCCTAGGCTTGTTACAACAAAATTAGTTTGTATCTTGGTTATTAAACAGTATCTGGGACTCGTTTGGGCAGAATATTATTTTGTTGCCAATTATTGTTTACCAAGTATAATGTTGCTATTTAGCAATTGTGCTTGGTTTTAAAGAAATTCTCCTTGGGAAAAAAGTATCCTTTTTTAATTTTACTTCCCATAAGTGTAAATGCCTGGACATAGCTATTGTGAAACCTTTAAATAAATTGGTTTGAGTGCTTTTTAAGCCCCAGATAAATAATGTTTTAAAGTTATCCCCTTGCTACTTTACTGATACCTTTATCATTCCTGAGACAGTCTGCTAATTTAAAAATGTAGCATTCCATTTGTATTTATTTCTCTCTCTTGCCAAAAAGATTTTCTAATACTGCTTGTACCAGCCACAGAAAGATCCAAAACACTACTCAGCTCTCTTGCACTGAGGAAATTTCTTCCCCCTACATTGACTCCTGGCCTACATCAGCTAAACTTATACCTTGGTGGGGTTTGGATTTGATAGCTAATTAGTTCTGTGCTGGCTGCAAAGAATTGAGATTTAGATGGTTTTAAATACTCAGCAGATTGTCTTCCTTTATATTGTGTCTTTTTTATGTTGCATGTCGCTTTTGTTATCAGCCTGATTTTTTGCTCAGTATATGAGAGTTCTGCTGATGTTTTGTTTATTGAGCAGACATATCTTCATTAAGAGTTTTTGGAAAACTCATCAAATTTGATGAATACATTTTCTGCATAACCCATTTGGAATTATTCCTAATAAAATGATAAAATACGTAATTGTGTTTGTTCTTTTTGAGTCTTGAAGGTATTTGAAATGTATTTTCTATTTAGCAAACTGCTTGCATATTTTATGTACTGTGAACAGTAATACAGATCCCACTGGTAGGTTACTAATTGTATAAAGTGGAGATATGGGTTGTTTTCATGTGTATAACAGCATGGGGAACACTATTAAAAAAGAAGTCAGATCAAGAGTAAAAGGAGGGACTGGCATAGTGGCTCACGCCTGTAATCCTAGCACTTTGGGAGGTTGAGGCAGAAGGGTCACTTGAGACCAGGAGTTGAGAAAAGCTTTGGCAATGTAGTAAGACCCTGTTTCCCCTGTTTCTACTTAAAAAACTAAAAACAAAACAAACAACAACAACAAAAAAAACGGGGGGGAGAGTAAAAAGGCTATAATAAAATGAACTGCCCAAAAAGCATGTATGTATGTGTTTTTTAGTTAAGGTTAATTAAACAAAAGAAATTCAGGTGCTACTTGTATGGCCAATATAGAGACTTAGTGATACTACTCTCCTACAAAAAAGTTTCACAATCACTTTTTAACAGGACAGATTTTAGAACTTCAACAGAAAGCTGCATATAATTCATATAAAGGTATACCTCATAAACTACATCTATTAAGTTGTTAAGGGCTCAACTTGATTACTGAGTAACTTAGTTGCTGTCTGTATTCTGATGTTGCATTCTTAATGGCTTGTAAAGATTCAGCTAAATTTATGGATTGAAAATTCCAAAATCAAATGCATTTGTGTAAAAAAAATGTATTATTTTTGAATTGTCAAATAAATAATAAACAATGGCTGGGCGTGGTGGCTCACACCTGTAATCCTACCACTTTGGGAGGCCAATGTGGGCAGATTGCCTGAGCTCAGGAGTTCAAGACCAGCCTGGGCAATATGGTGAAACCCCATCTCTGCTAAAACTACAACAACAACAACAACAACAGTCTGGTGTGCTGGTGCATGCTGTGGTCCTAGCTACTTGAGAGGCTGAGGCAAGAGAATCACTTGAACCTGGGAGGCAGAGGTTGCAGTGAGCCAAGATAGCGCCACTACACACGGTCTGCAAGGCTCTGTCTCCAAAAAAACAAAACACTGGATTAACCAAAAGGAAATTAGAAGTAGTTGATGATTAGGGCAAAGTGTATGTTTAAACTAGTTTGTGTTACTTGTTAGAAATGCAATTTCCCTAGCCTACTGGATGAATTTCCTTTCTTCCAAAGAAGAGAGGTGTCATTTCCTGTAGGTAAAACTGAACTATAGTATAATATGTGTGTGTAGTCTTACCGGGGTATCAACTATATAAATATGTATACTATATAAATATATAAGTAGACTTGATGATGCTACTCTCCTACAAAAAAGTTTTGAAAATATAAAACAGTGAATAAGTTCAGTGTTAGGGCTATAGTTAAATCATTAAATTGCCAAGGTGTTTAACCTAGTTATTCAAAGGTGTTTTCATGGGCTGTAAAGGGACTAGAGAATCCATGTAATCTCACTTGTGATGTAAGGCAGCTCTTACTACTGTTGGAAATTACATTTTTTTTGTTTGTTTGAGATGGTCTCACTCTGTCACCCAGGCTGGAGTGCAGTGGCAGGATCTTGGCTCACTGCAGCCTTTACTTCCTGGGCTCAAGTGATCCTCCCATCTCAGCCGCACAAGTAGCTGGTACTACAGGCATGAGCCACCATGTCCAGCTAATTTTTATAGTTTTTAAAGAAAGTATTAGGCTGGGTGCGGTGGCTCATACCTGTAATCCTGGCACTTTGGGAGGCTGAGGCAGGCGGATCCCCTGAGGTCAGGAGTTCGAGACCAGCCTGACTAACGTGGAGAAACCCTGTCTCTACTAAAAATACAAAACTAGCCATGCGTGGTGGCGCATGCCTGTAATCCCAGTTACTTGGGAGGCTGAGGCAGGAGAATCACTTGAACCCAGGAGGCGGAGGTTGCAGTGAGCCGAGATCGCGCCATTGCACTCTGGCCTAGGCAACAAGAGTGAAACTCCGTCTCAAAAAAATAATAATAAAATAATAAAGTATTAATTTAGGAACTTGACACGTTTACTCCTAAAAATTATTTTTTTCTTCAGTCTTTGTATTTTTTTTAAAGTTCCTTTTTTTTTTTTTCCCCCAAACAGAAGTGGTTTAAATGTTTTGGGAAAAAGTAGTGAGAGATAACCCCTAGCCTTTCCCTGTTTTATGCAAACATAAAATTACTGTCACTGTCCTTATTTATTGAAGTATTCTTATGAAATAGTTGATGCTATCAAGATTCAATTCTACTGTTGGTCAAGCAATAAGAGTTCTCTGTGACCGCCCCTATTGTACAGAACAGTTGATTATATCCCTGGATTAAAAAGTATTCTGTCAAATAATTGTCAATGTCAGTAGAGAAACTGAAGAGAAACTGTGATTCCCTTACAGGCTCACTTGACAGCATCAGAGTTGAGGATAGTACGATTATCTGTTCTCTGGTTCCCCTGTCCAATAAGCATTTTTTTTTCTGTCCATAATATTTCCCATTGTCTTTTGTCTCACTTTAACATAAGCTGCTTTTCTGTGATGTAATATCTATATTTTGTTAAGGGAATTTTTCACTTACCTTATATACCCTCCATTGAAAATAAAAAAGGCATGGTAGCTCATGCCTGTAATCCCAGTACTTTGCGAGGCTAAAGCGGGAGGATCCCTTGAGGCCAGGAGTTTTAGACCAACCTGGTAAATATAGTGAGACCTCCATCTCTATTTAAAAAAAAAAAAAGTAAAGTGTATCTGTGGAGAGTATTGGTGTCTCATTCAGACACTTCAGTTTACTTGAGTATACAAAATTATCTGTCATGTAGTAGTAATTACTTTCAGGTCACTTACTAGGACCAACCTTTTTTTTTTTTGAGACAGGGTCTTGCTCTGTCACCCAGGCTGGAGTGCAGTGGCATGATCACAGCTCACTGCAGCTTCAACCTCCCAGGCTCAAATGATCCTCCCACCTCAGCCTCCTGCATAGCTGGGACTACAGGTACATGCCATCATGTCTGGTGAATTTTTGTATTTTTTGTAGAGATAGGCTTTTGCCATGTTGCTTAGGCTAGTCTTCAACTCCGGAGTTCAAGCGATCTACCCACCTAGGCCTCCCAAAGTGCTGGGATTACAGGTATGAGCCACTCTGCCTTGCCCAAATGTAATTAAACGTGAAATACCTGGTTCTTTGTCATGGAGGTTTGAAAGTGACTTCTAGGCCGGGCGCGGTGGCTCAAGCCTGTAATCCCAGCACTTTGGGAGGCCGAGACGGGCGGATCACGAGGTCAGGAGATCGAGACCATCCTGGCTAACCCGGTGAAACCCCGTCTCTACTAAAAAAATACAAAAAACTAGCTGGGCGAGGTGGCGGGCGCCTGTAGTCCCAGCTACTCGGGAGGCTGAGGCAGGAGAATGGCGTAAACCTGGGAGGCGGAGCTTGCAGTGAGCTGAGATCCGGCCACTGCACTCCAGCCTGGGCGACAGAGCGAGACTCCGTCTCAAAAAAAAAAAAGAAAGTGACTTCTAACTTGTTATTGAAAATAATTGCTTTACTTTTTTTTTTTTTTTTGAGATGGAGTCTCACTCTATCACCCAGGCTGGAGTGCAATGGTGTGATCTCGGCTCACTGCAACCTCCGCCTCCCGGGTTCATGTGATTCTCCTGCTTCAGCCTCCTGGGTAGCTGGGATTACAGGTACAAACCACCATGTCCAGCTAATTTTTGGTATTTTTAGTAGAGACAGGGGTTTCACCATGTTGGCCAGGCTAATCTTGAACTCCTGACCTCAGGTAGGATTACAGGTGTGAGCCACCACATCCAGCCAAGTGCTTTTCAATGGAGAAAAACTGGAGAGAAAACAAGTGCTTGTACCTTCTGGTAGCTTGTACTTCTGGATGTTTCAATAATGTAAATATTGGTTATCAGCTTTGGTAGAATTAGTATGAAAACTAGATTGAATAACAATAGTCTGTAAGTTCATTACCTGAGGATCCAACAGGGAAAATATATTTCTACTAATATATACATGTGATCTTGCATTCATGGGCCACTATTGGAAGGCTGCTTGGCTGCTGCTGTTTCTTACTATGCTACTTTTAGAGGACTATCCCTTTATCTTAAACGGTTAAATTCTAATAAGATTGTGAGAAATGAATAGCAAAAGTGCTTATCTAGACACAGGCAAAGAAAAATTAAGGTAGCTCTACTATTGGATCCCTGCCAGTATGGCTTCATGTGTTAGAGGGCAGCGGAGTTAGGTTCCTTCCTGACCTTGTCAGTCATTTTTCTATATTGTTCAAATGATACGTTTTCTTTTTTTTTTTTTTTTTGACACGGAGTCGTGCTCTGTCACCCAGGCTGGAGTGCAGTGGCACGATCTCAGCTCACTGCAACCTCTGCCTCCGGATTAGCTGGGACTACAGGCGTGTACCACCACAGCCAGCTATTGTTTTTGTATTTTTAGTAGAGATGGGGGTTCACCATGTGGCCAGGCTCGTTTCAAACTCCTGACCTCAAGTGATCTGCCCGCCTTGGCCTCCCAAAGTGCTAGGATTACAGGCATGAGCCACTGTGCCCGGCCACATTTTCAATTTTATTGGGCATGTAAGTACTCGGTGTTGGACAGCTTACCCCTGCTTTCTGGGAACTCACCAGATTTTGGTCACAGTGTTTTTTTTTTTTTAGGCTGGGAACTAAAGGGATGTATGAAGCACAGACTAAGAAAGATTTGCCTCCTGGATGGCCCTGAAAAGGCAAGGGATGATGGATTATTATGTATTTTTTAAGGAGGGGTGGCTAAACAACAAATAACATTTTAAAGTGGGCAAAGTATTTCAAAAGACATTTCTCCAGAGAGATATATAGATGGCCAACGAGCACAGGAAAAGATGCTTAACATCATTAACCATCATGGAAATGCAAATCAAAACCACAGTAAGATGCCACTTGACACTAGGATGCCTATAATCAAAAAGATTTATAAAGTGTTGATGAGGATGGAGGGAAATTGGAACCCTCATATTGCTGATGGGAACGCAAAATAGTGCAACTGCTTTCAGTAATAGTTTGGCAGTTCCTCAAAAGGTTATCATAGGACCCAACAATTCCACTCCTTCTGTGTGCCCAAGAGAAACAAAAACACATATTCACTCAAAAACTTGTAAACAAATGTTTATGGCAGCATTATTCATAGAAGCCAGGAAGTGGAAGCAATTCAAATGTCTGTCAACTAATGAATGGACAAATGTGGTATGCCCATAAGATGGAACATTCATCATAAAAACAAACTCCTGAACCTTAAAAACATCCTACGTAAGAGGCCAGTCACAAAAGACTACATAAATTATATGATTCAATTTATATGAAATATCCAGAATAGGCAAATCCACAGAAACAGCTTAAGTTGCTGCCAGGAGCTAGGGGGAATAGGGAGTGACTGCCAAGTGAGTATGCAGCTTCTTTTGGGGGCCAGTCCTTGTCAACTGAGTTGATATGCAGTGACAAAAAGCTCTTAAGGAGAATGGGATTATGTGACATGAGCCACTGCGCTGGCCTGATTCCATTATTTATAATAGAATTATTAAAAATTCTACAGCTTGGACAGAAATACCCTTTCTTGGTTTAAGATACCCAAAACATTATACTTAACCCAGCTTTTCTGAGGAAGGCCACTGTTTATTTCTAACTGATTTTATCTTTGGATGTACCATTTTTCCAAACTATTCCACAGGGGATATAAGAATTATATGCAATAAATCCTTTTATTATTTTATTGTATTTTATTTTTTTGAGACAGAGTCCCGCTTTTTTGCCAGGCTGGAGTGCAGTGGCACAATCTTGGCTCACTGCAACCTCTGCAAGCGATTCTCCTGCCTCAGCCTCCCCAAGTAGCTGGGACTACAGGTGCGCACCACCATGCCCAGCTAATTTTTGTATTTTTAGTAGAGATGGGGTTTCACCATGTTGGCCAGGATGGTCTCGATCTGACCTCGTGATCCACCCACCTCAGCCTCTCAGAGTGCTGGGATTACAGGCGTGAGCCACCACACCCAGCACAATAAATCCTTTTAAAAGTGTGTATATCACATCTTAGAATAACTGAGGGAGTACAATTGGAATGTTTGTAACACAAATAAATGCTTGATGTGATGGATACTCAATTTACTCTATCAAAAGAAATATGTCCCACATAAATATATGCATCTACTATGTGCCCATGTTTTTAAAAATTGCTAAATATGTTCTTTTCTGGAGAAAAAATTTGTTTTTAATTATTTTAGAAAAGGGCTAAGTGTGGTGGCTCACACCTATAGTCCCAGTACTTTGGGAGGCTGAAGCAGGAGAGTCATTTGAGCCCAGGAGTTTAAGACCAGTCTGGGCAACATAGAGAGACCCCCATCTCTACAAACAATTTAAAAAATTAGCCAGGCATGGTGGCATGCACCTGTAGTCTCAGTTATTCAGGAGGCTGAGGTGGGAGGATCACTTAAGCCCTGGAGTTTGACACTGCAGTGAGCTATGATCATGCCACTGTGCTCCAGCCTGGGCAACAGGCTTTAATAAGACTGTCTTATTAAAAAATATATATATATGTGCTGACTGGGTGGGGTGGCTCATGTCTGTAATATCAGCACTTTGGGAGGCCGAGGTGTGGTGGATTGCTTGAACTCAGAAGTTCAAGACCAGCCTGGGCAACATGGTGAAACCATTTTTTTTTTTTTTGTCTGCAAAATATACAAAAATTAGCCAGGTGTTGTGGTGCGTACCTGTAGTCCCAGCTATTTGGGGAGGCCATGGTGGGAGGATTGCATAAGGCCAGGAGGTGGAGGTTGCAGTGATCCGTGATGGCACCACTGCCCTCCAGCCTGGGTGACAAAGCCAGACCCTGTCTCAAAAAAGAAAAGAAAAAAAAAAATGTTTATATTATCCAGTATAAGAAAGCCAACTAAATAAAGCCTATCCAATTCCCCTACTGAACCATCCTCAATATATAAGGAACACAAATGGTATGAAACTAGCACAAATGCAACCTAGGAATACTTCAATACACTAAAAAAAAAAGTACGTCAACACTTCATGATAACATCATTAAAGTGAATTACTGGGCAAAATGGACTGTTACATAAATGCTTTGACATACAATCAATACATAAATTGGACAGAAGATGGAGATGAATAATTCAGTTTTCTGTGAAATTTTGGAAGGAAATTTTAAATTATGAATAAAAATCTAACACTGACAATATGAACATGTATTTTTGACAACCCAGAGTTTACTAGCATAGCAGATAAGTGAACAGATTTAGTATGTTTAAGATTATTTTGCCATTTATATATAAAATTAAAATTTAGACCGGGTACCATGGCTCATGCCTGTAATCCCAGCACTTTGAGAGGCTGAGGCAGGCAGATCACCTGAGGTTAGGAGTTCAAGACCAGCCTGGCCAATATTGTGAAACCCTGTCTCTACTAAAAATACAAAAATTACAAGCAGTACTGTATGGTTATTTTGAAGTTAGTGCTAAGAAAAAAAAAATCAAGTTAATACAGCTCTAGTATTTTCAACATTTAAAAAAGTACTTTTGCATAAAGTGAGAACACAGAACTTATATATTACCCATGTCAGTTAGAGCTGTTAAAAATTGTCCTCCCTACCCCCTACAAAATGAAATCTAGAGTGGTTTTTTGGAGACAGGGTCTTGCTCTGTCACCCAGGCTGGAGTGCAGTGGCACCTTGATCATAGCTCACTGCAGGCTTGACCTCATGGGCTCAAGTGATCCTCTGGCCTCAGCCTCCTGAACAGCTGGGACTACAGGCATGTACCACCATGCCTGGCTAACTTCAGTTTTTGCAGATATAGGGTCTCACAATGTTGTCAAGGCTTGTCTTGAACTCCTCAGCTCAAGTGATCCTCCTGCCTCAGCCTCCCAAAATGTTGGGATTACAGTCATGAGCCACTATGCCTGTCCCTCTATACAGTGTTGCCTTCCCATACTATATTAAAGCAAATTATTAAAATTCTCAAAACATTGAAATAGTTTTTATTGGTGTTTAGAAAATTCATTTTCAGGGCAGGGGGAGGGATAGCATTAGGAGAAATACCTAATGTAAATGACGAGTTAATGCATGCAGCAAACCAACATGGCACATGTATACCTATGTAATAATCCTGCACATTGGGCACATATACCCTAGAACTTAAAGTATCATTTAAAAAAAAAAAAGAAAGAAAATTAGTTTTCAGGTATGAAAGGTTGGGCTTGTAATTTCAACTACTTGGGAGGCTGAGGCAGGAGGATCACTTGAGCCCAAGAGTTTGAGGCTGTAGTAAGTTATGACTGCACCCCTGCACTCCAGCCTGGGTAACAGTAAGACTCTATTTCTTAAAAAAATTATGCTGAGAATATTTTCTGAGGTGTCACATGGGTCTTGTGATAAACTAATAATGCAAACTTTTATTTTTCATTATATATAAATATTGGATTTATCCCAACCAAACTAGTTTGCAGGGAACCCTCTGCCTTTATTTCACGGCTGGAGAATGACATACAAAAGATGCCAATTTCTACCGTAAGAACTTTCCACAGTAGCGTTCTTTGGACCTTCTCTCCCTTGTGTTAGGCTCCTCAGAAATCTATCTCCAGACTGAAACTAGCACATTCTGATGAGATCATAGCTTAGTACTCAGAAAAGTCACCACTCAGTGAAATTCTTGAAATTTTGAAACAACTGATTTTAGCATTCAGAATTTCAAAAAGAACATACAGCCAGAAACGATTGTTCACTAATGAATTATGATTATTGGCAGACACATGTGCTGTAGCGGCAACTGTGTAAGAGTTCATTTTAACAGAATAATATGTTCTGAAATACTCTTTTATAATCAATATAAAATTTTAGAATGTTAATTCCTATAGCAAGAACTTGTGACATTATAAAATGTGGTTTACCATAGAAAGTCACTAGATTTCCCATGTTTTCTTAAAATTAAATGTACTAAAAAATCCAAATGTAATAGAAAAATGCAATCACACAGGTGCTTTAAACAGATATTTCTGAATAACACTGCCTTCTAACTCGTGAGTACAAAGAAATGTGTATGCTATTTATACATTTTCTTAGTGTTCTCTACCTTTGGACTCCAATCATTTTAACCTATCTGTATATTGGAGATTTGATCAGAGTGTATGGCACTTCACAATAACATTCCATGTCCTAATAATCTGAAATGCCTGTATACAATCTGAGTATATTGTTTAGTCAGAAAATATCAAAATTAAGGATATAGGACATGGAATGTCTGTTAAGTGCTGAGTTTTCTGACTACAGTTTAATCTAGCCAGTGCTAATGTGGAACCTGTATGCTTTTTTCATGGGCATGTTTGAATTTTTTCTTTCAAAATGTATCTCAACTTTTTGATGTCACACTTTGTTTTCTCCCAAGTCACTCTAAGGGTTCTATCAACATCTTTGTTTGAAAGCAGACCAAAAATGTATTTTTAAAATGAAAAAAAAATTCACAAGAGAATCAAGTTTTGGTTTTAATCTATTATTTACATATTTGTAAACTGCTGTTAAAATGCTATCAAAAATGTTATTTAGGAAGGCACAATTTGGTAGCATCAATTTTTTATTTATAGTTTTTTCTAAACAAGATCCCAAGAAACTTCCACTTTAGTTTTTCCCTTGGAGTACTTAAAGTACTTCAAGGTTCAATGTCAAGTGCAGATAAAACCCCGTCATTTTCAAACTTACTAAGAGTTAACAATACATTTGATAGTGAGCAGAATATGAAAGTACAGATATTACCAAAAGAGGAAAATTTTATGATACTGGGTTCAGAGATTAAAGAATTTGAAACAAGGGCTTTCATGACTGGGGAAAATCAAAGCTTTTCTTGAAGGGGTGGTCTTTTAATACTCGAGCTGTTAATTAAATGCAGAAATGAGATAACATAGTTATCCTGAACATCAAAAAAGCAACAGCTAATACAGCTAATGCATTATAAATAATGTGTTTGATAATTGGATTAGTAAAGCCTGGTTACCACTCTAGGCTAGACACTAATCAGTATAACCATTTGTAGTTTCTAATTTTAAAAAGTTTGGCTTCATATTTAAATTTCCTTTTACTATATATATATTACATATATACACACTGTTGTCTGTAACTCAAACTATAATGCTTGTCTATAAAAAGAATAGGTTTTTTATTTCAGAGATGCTTAAAAGTCCCACTACTCACCCTTTTTCTTGTTTATAAAAACCAACAATTTTGAAATTACTTCTAGCGTAGAAATGCTCAATGATTCACCCAAAATTTCAAGCCCATATCAGTAGGTAGTTTCTCATAAATGAATATATTGTGCTGTATTTTCTAATATCATATGGTCAAATACCCTGTTCATTTATGAATATTTTTCATGGGCAAGAGTAACTAAAGACAATAGGATCAAGTTGGATATGTTGCTACTGACTTTGAATACTAAATTGTGCTTGCATCCTAAAAATTAAAATGAGCTGCAGTAAGAATTAGAATATAAACTGTGTTCATTTGTTCCATACACTAAAAACTAAAATCCTAAAAATAAGAATGAAAATACCTTACTTGTTCATTGAGAAATGAAAGATGAGAAGCAATAACAATTGGTGACGATTTATTTTTATCTTTTGTTAAAGCTCTGAAATTGTAGTAAATCACTAACTAAATTGAGGTAGAGGTAGACCCTAATGTTACTCCTCCCATGTGTCAAGTTTCTCCACCTTAGGTCTCTAAGGTCACCTATAACTTAAGTCTCTCACCCTTAACTTACATACATTTTCCCTCTTAGTACATAAGCATGATTCATTTTGGAATGTGTTGTCATGAAAGAAAAATTAAGATCATTCAAATGGTACTTTAAAAATTCTGAACTACTAGCTAAAAAAATTCTCTTATAAAAATATACACAAGGGCCAGGCTTGGTGGCTCACGCCTGTAATCCCAACACTTTGGGAGGCCGGGACGGGTGGATCACCTGAGGTCAGGAGTTCGAGACCAGCCTGGCCAACGTGGCGAAACCCCATCTCTACTAAAAATACAAAAATTAGCCAGACGTGTTGGAGCATGCCTGTAATCCCAGCTACTTGGGCGGCTGAGGCAGGAGAATCGCTTGAACCCAGGGGGCGGAGGTTGCAGTGAGCCGAGATCACGCCATTGCACTCCAATCTGGACAACAAGAGCAAAACTCTGTCTCAAAAACAAAACAAAACAAAACAAAAAAAAACAAAAAACCACGATAATTCAATCTTCTTTTTCTGAGAGTCTTAAATTGGAGAAAAATAATATAATTTTCTATCTTGCTAGTAATAAATATATTTGTTTCTCCTCCAAGTGTAGAGGAAAACGAGGAAAGAGAAGCTGTATGATGCAAACATTATCAACAGTTTCATTAATGAAGACATCGGGAACATAACTAGGAGGGTTGAACATTTTACCATTCCTCTTTGAAGGTTACATATAAGCTTTGATTCATATTAAATTTTCTGCTAAAATAACTACTTCCTTTTCAGACTTCAATTCCATTAAACACACATCTATTTCCATTTTAAATCACATACAAGTGCTATGTGATCAGAGGGATGGGAAACACTAGGTAAGGCCTGGTGGGTGGTAACTTCTTCATGACTAGGTAATGGAATCACCTGTTCAACCTCTAAAGCATTTAAGTCAATGAAAATGTAATCTAGACATCCATGAAAGCCACCAACATAATTTGTGTAAGCAGGTTCACCACAAGCACTTTTCAGCTTGAAGAAATGCGTAAGAGACATGTTGCATCTTTCCTCCTCCCCATTGGAAGCCCAGTCTTCATGATCCTCTGGAATGCTGCCATTGATGACAAAATGATACATTCCTGTTGATGGTGTACTATTAAAGTCCCCACAAAATATAACTGGTATGCCAGGATACAGATCACATGAAACATGTCTAATGTGAGCCAAGGCTACTGCCATTTGAATGAGGCGAATATACCCACCTATGAATATAAAAAACATTAATGTAAGTATTTTTTAAAGTTGTCTTTAAGTTAAAACGGAAAAACTACACAAATTACAATTTCTGGGTGACATTCAAGATATATATTTGTGTAAAACAGCTTTAAACAACCTTAAGCGCGTTTAAGTCACTTGTGATACCAAATAAAACCTACCTTTAGGATGCCAGTAAAGATGGGTATTAGCAACACATATCCTTTTAGAAGAGTCCTTTGTAGACTGAAGAACTGAAACCTAAAATAAACGGAAAGTGCCAAGAGTTCAGTTGGCATTTGCAAATCTCCTGAATGTTTTTGTTCGTTTGGTTGGTTTTTTGTTTTGTTTTTTTTTTGAGATGGAGTCTCACTCTGTCAACCAGGCTGGAGTGCAGTGGTGTGATCTCGGCTCACTGCAACCTTCGCCTTCCGGGTTCAAGCGATTCCCCTGCCTCAGCCTCCCGAGTAGCTGGGACTACAGGCGCCTGCCACCACGCCTGGCTAATTGTTTTGTATTTTTAGTAGTGACGGGGTTTCACCGTGTTAGCCAGGATGATCTCGATCTCCTGACCTCGTGATCTGCCTGCCTTGGCCGCCCAAAGTGCTGGGATTACAGGCATAAGCCACCACGCCCCACCTGTTTTTATCTAAGACTATATGGCGAACTAACGTTTTCTTCCATCTCCTTCCCGTGATTAACTAGGACTGCAATCATGAAATCCGACTTATTATTTAAGTTTCAGGATCTACATGACTAGGTTCAGTATAACATGTTTTAATAATAGTCCAATATAGGCCGGGCGCGGTGGCTCACGCCTGTAATCCCAGCACTTTGGGAGGCTGAGGCGGGCGGATCACGAGGTCAGGAGATCGAGACCATCCTGGCTACCATGGTGAAACCCCAAACCCCGTCTCTATAAAAAAAATTAGCCGGGCGTGGTGGCAGGCCCCTGTAGTCCCAGCTACCCGGGAGGCTGAGGCAGGAGAATCGCTTGAACCCGGGAGGGAGAAGTTGCAGTGAGCCGAGATCGCGCCACCGTACTCCAGCCTAGGTGACAAAAACTCTGTCTCAAAATAGTAATAATAATAATAATAGTCCAATATATAAAGCTAGTAATATAAACAATACATTTTACATGACAACACTTTGACTGGAGAAAGTGTTTTCAAGCGTAAGCACAGGCTTTGGAGTCAGGCAGACCTGCGTTTGAATACTCATTTTACCATTTATAGCAATGTGACCTGCAGAAAGATGCTTTTCTAGCCACTTTCTTTTTTTTTTTTTTTTTTTTTTTTTTTTTTTTTTTTTGCGACGGAGTCTCGCTCTGTCTCCCAGGCTGGAGTGCAGTGGCCAGATCTCAGCTCACTGCAGGCTCCGCCTCCGGGGTTTACGCCATTCTCCTGCCTCAGCCTCCCGAGTAGCTGGGACTATAGGCGCTCGCCACCTCGCCCGGCTAGTTTTTTGTATTTTTTAGTAGAGACGGGGTTTCACCGTGTTAGCCAGGATGGTCTCGATTTCCTGACCTCGTGATCCGCCCGTCTCGGCCTCCCAAAGTGCTGGGATTACAGGCTTGAGCCACCGCGCCCGGCTCTAGCCACTTTCGTACTGGTAATCACTGACAATACCATCCACCTCATGGACTGTTGTGTTAAGTCAATTAAATGATCTTATATGGTGCATGAAACACCTTAGGTGCTCAAAAAATGGTAGATGCTCTTCTTGCTATGAACAAAATCAATTACTTAAAAACTTTAACACACAAATGACATCTATAAAATGGGAACAGGTGAATTACTGTGAAGATTCAATGAGCCTATGATTTAAAAACTAGTTTATATTTATGGAGCACTTCAAAACACACCACGCTCTTAAATTTTAAGTACTTTAAAATGTGCCAGAACAGTGCTTGGCAAGTAATAAAAAAACATTAGCTACTATTGTTCTTGCATTTAGCATGTGTCCCTCTCGCTAGATTGTAAGCACTGTAAAAGTCCCTGCTTGTCTTGTTCAAGGCAACCTGCAGTGTGGCAAGCACACGAGAGGTGTTCAAAAAATATCTGCTGAATGAATGAAGAGTAAACTTTGTGCTAAAGATACCAGGGCAAACACACCTTTCAACTATATCTGGATACTTTCGTCGCAGTTTTAACCCCCACCTCATTCCTCGCCTTCCTGGCCCCTAAAAGTGGGACAGTATGTGAAGAGATGGGCGGAGCTACTTTACCTGAAGAACAGAAGATCTCTGGAGCACCTTCTCCTGCGCTGATGGGTACAAAACTAGTTTCTCCAGCAGTTCTTTGTGAAGTGGGTCGGATTCGAGGGCTTCGTAGAATGAAATGTCATGCTGGCTAAGAAGGCTGAATTTAGACTTTCGGTAGAAAGTGGCCAGGCCTTCGTGCTGCTTGATTCGAAACACCCCCTCGAGCCCAAAGGCCTCTAGGGCGGGTACCAAGCTGTCAGAAAACACTGCGCGGTCAACCTCCTGCAAACAGATGACATCGGCGTTGTAGCCGGTAAGTTCCTTCTGGATAAGGTTCTGGCGGTAGTCGAGCTCCAGGGCGTAGGGGGCACAGTATGGGTACAGGACCGTTCGCGAGAACTCAGTCTGCGCATACGTGTCTGCCAGGATGTTGTAAGAGACAGTGCGGATGAGAGCGTCCTCCGTCACCTTCTTCGTGTAGAGATGCCGGTGGTCAAAGGTGCAGGTGCCAGGACCAGCCTCTACCACACACACACTTTCCAACTCCCGGCTGGGCCCAAAGCGCTGCCCATCGCCTGGGGTGCAATGAAGCTTGAGCCTTAGCCCGATGTCGGCATTGGACGGGGTGTAGACGCGCTCCTCCACCTCAGTCTCAGTCCAAGAAGAAGAAGGTGAGGAGGAAGACAATGACGACGGGACACCGACCTCGGGCTCCGCCGCTCCGGGCTTGGCTTCCTTATACCAGCGGAAAAGGGAGCTGGCGGGATCCCCAAATTCAAGGCTGAGTTTGGGGCACACAGGGAACCCGGCCATGATGTAGCGCGGCAACTGCAGTTCCGTGAAGGCGGGCGGGTTGCGCTCCACCTTGTACTTAACATCGCCGATCTGCAGCACCGCGCCGTCTTGCCAGGCATCCACGTTGAGCACGTCCTCAGCCACTGCCTCTTCCCGGTAGTACAGCTTTACCACGGGCTCGCAGGCCACAGCCGGCTCGGGCCCCGGCCCTGAACAGGCCGCACCGCCGCTCGCATTTGGCCGGCTCTTCCTGCTCTTCTTGGCGGCGGCCGCCTTAGCGTGACCCTTTAGGGCATTGGTAGCGATGCGGCTGAGGACTCGACCCAGCGGCTCGCTCTGGTCGCGCTGCATGTTCTTGTGGCTGCCATCAGCCAAAGCGAATGACAGGCTCAGTTTGGGTTCCGAGGGTACACAGCGCACTACAGCGCGCTCCATCGCTCCCGCCGCTGTCTGGCTCTGCGCTTCAGCCGGGCTCAGCTTCTCCAGCGCCGTCCGGATCACCCGAAGCGCGGCGCGGGCGCCTGGGAGCCTCCACATGAACCTGGTGGCCTAGCGGTCGACGAGACCCGCGGCCGATCAGCGGCCTACTGTCAGGTGGAGCTGAGGAGCAGAGGCCGCCGGCTTTGACTCATTCAGACCTCGCGACTTCCGGCTAGCGAAGAGAGAGAATGAAGTGCTTCCGCCTCGCACTTTCGCCAGGCGCGTGGGCACTCATGTTTCTAATTGTCTGAAGATTAATTTTTATCTACAAGATAGGTCAGAATTATAGGGAAGTGAAGAAAATATAAAGGTATCAGAGGAAAATACTAGATTCCACGGTTTTGTCGAAAGTGCATGCTAGTGACGGTAGGGCATGCCCTCCAAGCCGGAAGTGGATGGGGCGGTGTCACGTGTTCCGCTTCGCTAGATGAGGTGGGCGTCTGTGTTGGAATCTTGGCTGGCGAACTCTCCTCCCTGCGCACCAGGCTGGACTGCGCTAGGACGTGGAAGCCTCCACCTGGATTGCGAGCTTTACTCGCAGTGTGGAAGGTGTTGCCTATTTCATCTCCACAGCTTTGCCGACCCTGATCGCTCGTTTCGGTGGCGTGGTGGGTTCACCCCAGGCTGAGCCAGCGCCTACGCACTGAGCAGAGCCTTTGTGGTAGTTAATAACGAACGATATACAATAACTCCATTTAGTGAGCGCAGGCTATAAGAGAAACGCTACACACACTATCTTATTTAAGCCTCATAGTTCTTATGAGGTGGGTCTGTATCCATCGCTTTACAAATGCGGAGTCCCGAGATATTACCTGTTCAGGGTCACCCAACTATTAATTGGCAGAAACAAATAGTACTGACAAACTGCGGAAGCCTGTTTGTTATTTTTTATTAGAGACGGGTTGTCACTTTGACGCCCAAGCTGGAATGCAGTGGCCTTGTAGCTCACTGCCCCCTCGAACTCTAGGGCTCCTGTGATCCTCCCTCCTCACCCTCCCAAGTACAAATAGGCAAGAGCCACCCAGTGTTTATTTTTAGTTAGTAAAGAGATGGGAAAACTCTATTTAGAGTGACTACATTTAACAAATAAAATTACAGAATCTCAGTTAAATTCGAATTTCAGATAAGGAATAATAATGGGGCATACTTATATTAAGAAATAGTTGTTTATCTGTTTATTTTTTTTATTTTTTAGGTAGGGTCTTGCTTTTTCGCCCAAGCTGGAGTGCAGCTGTGCAATCTTGGCTCACTGCAACTTCGGCTTCCAGAGTTCAAGCGATTCTTGTGCCTCAGCCTCCCAAGTAACTGGGCCTCCCAAGGCACACACCACCATGCCCAGATAATTTTTGTATTTTAGTAGAGAAGAGCTTCACCATGTTGCCTGGGCTGATCTCGAACTCCTGGCCTGAAGCAAGCTCCCCGCCTTACCCTCCCAAAACTCTGGGATAACAAGTGAAAACCGCCTCCCCTGGCCTAAGGAATCGTGCACTTCATTGCTATTTCTTTCAAAGGTCTTGAAGAAGCCGGGCGCAGTGGCTCATGTCTGTAATCCCAGCACTTTGGGAGGCTGAGGCGGGTGGGTTGCCTAAGGTCAGGAGTTCGAGACCAGCCTGGCCAACATAGTGAACCCCCCGTCTCTACTAAAAGTACAAAAAATTAGCTGGGCGTAGTGGCACACGCCTGTAATCCCAGCTACTAGGGAGGCTGAGGCAGGAGAATCGCTTGAACCTGGGAGGCGGAGGTTGTAGTGAGTTGAGATCGCGCCATTGCACTCCAGCCTGGGCAACAAGAAAAAAAAAAGAAAAAAAGGAAAAAGGCCTTGAAGAACAAATGAATTGCTTTACCTGTAGACCAGAAAGGTCCAGTGTGATGAGTACGGTGAGACCAGGGGAGAGTAGCAGATAAGAAAGATATGCATCCACCAGATTGTGTAGTGCATTCTAAGCCATAGTATGAAGTTCTGGATTTCTTCTAAGAGGGCCATTAGAGTTGTTTTGCTTGCAATTATAGAAAAGCTTTAATTTTCATTTTCTTGAAAGGGGAAAAGCTAAAAACATTTGGTTTTAATTGCAGGAAAAAAAGGTGTTTGATACTGTAATTGTCATTGGCCGCCATATAAATTTTTTAAATTTCTCTTTATTTTTGAGATGGAGCCTCACTCTGCCACCCAGGCTGGAGTGCAGTGGTGTGATCTTGGCTCACTGCAGCCTCCACCTCCTGGGTTCAAGTGATTCTCATGCCTCAGCCTCCCAAGTAGTTGAGATTACAGGTGTGCACTGCCATGCCTGGCTAAGCTTTGTATTTTTAGTAGAGATAGAGTTTCACTATCTCTACTAAATATGGTGATATGCCGTCTCTACTAAAAATGCAAAAGTTAGACGGGGTTTCACCATCTCTACTAAACATGGTGAAACCCTGTCTCTACTAAAAATACAAAAATTAGCCAGGCGCAGTGGCAGGCACCTGTAATCCCAGCTACTCAGGAGGCTGAGGCAGGACAATCTTTTGAACCTGAGAGGCAGAGGTTGCAGTGAGCCGAGATTGTGCCACTGCCCTCCAGCCTCGAAGACAGAGTGAGACCCTGTCTTGGAAAAAAAAATATATATATATCTTCAGAATTTAATTTAGACATTTTGCCTGCATCAATTGGTCAGACAGATTTATGCTTTCTTTGCTAGATATTTTAAAGTCATAAAACTATTGCTTCCATGATATTTTTAATATTTGGCTTGATTTGTGTATAAGTTAAAACTATAAGGACTGGCTGCTGGGCTCCCCTGAAACCTTGCGCACATTTTGATATGAGCTTTTGTCTTTGGCTTTAGGCCTCTGGATTCTGAGATGTAGACAGGTGGCCATGGTGAAGCCTGGAAACGTGTGTCTGTATCACCTGGACCACCAGCTGCGTGTAAAGCTGAGTGCAGTATTGCCCTGTCCTCCTTGGCGCAACTCTGCATCCTTGTCATGTTGGGAGGGGTTGGAACCTCCACCATCATCTTCACAGCTTTATCCTCTGTACTGGGCTCTATACCTGGTATGTAAATCCAGGACATAGATGGGCTCTGCCCTTCATAGCTGTCCTGGATGCCACATGGATACTCAGGAACAGGATGACTGGGGTTGGAGAAGGGCAAGGCATATTGGGAAAAGTACCTGTGTCCAATATCTGAAAGACCTTGGTTAAGATGAGACTGGCTGATGCAGGGTTAGGTTAGTTTTGTGTTTTCTTTGCTCTTTATTTTATTTATTTATTTTTTGAGATGGAGTTTCACTCTTGTTGCCCAGGCTGGAGTGTAATGGCATGATCTTGACTCACTGAAAACCTCTGCCTCCCAGGTTCAAGCGATTCTTCTGCCTCAGCCTCCCGAATAGTGGGGATTACAGGTATGCACCACCACACCCAGCTAATGTATTTTTAGTAGAAACAGGGTTTCTCCATGTTGGTCAGGCTGGCCTCAAACTCCCCACCTCAGGTCATCCACCCGCCTTTGCCTCCCAAAGTGCTGGGATTACAGGCCTGAGCCACCGCACCCAGCCACTTTTTATTTTTTTTAAGACAGAGTCTCACTCTGCCACCCAGGCTGGAGTGCAGTGGCAACATGATAGTTCACTGCAGCCTTGAACTCCTTTGTCTCCAACTTTAGGTACACGCCACTGCATTGAACTAATTGTTTTGTATTTGTTGTAGAGATGGGGGATCCCACTATGTTGCCCAAGCTGGTCTCAAATTCCTGGGCTCAAGCGATCCATCTGCGTCAGCCTCCCAAAGGGCTGAAATTAGCAGTGAGACACTATACCTGGTGGCTTTGTTTTTTCAAAATAAATAACTTTCTAGAATGGAAGGGGCTTAATGAAAATAAATAAATAATTAATTAAATAAATGACTAGTTTTGCTTTCCATAAGCAAGTGAAATATAGTTAAGAACAAGTACATTAGATAAGTGTGAATGTGATAAGCATCTACAAATAAACTTGTCATGGTTTCAAAAACTTTTTCAGTAATTTAAAATCTTAAAGTCATGCTGTATTAAATGAAGTAATAGATAATTATAAATTGTATTGGCTGAGCACAATGGCTCATGCCTTTAATCCCAACACTTTGGGAGGCTGAAATGGGAGGATCATTTGAGCCCTGGACAACATAGTGAGACCCCCATCTCTTTTTTTTTTTTTTTTGAGACGGAGTCTTGCTCTGTCGCACAGGCTGGAGTGCAGTGGCATGATCTCGTCTCACTGCAAGCTCCGCCTCCCGGGTTCACACCATTCTCCTGCCTCAGCCTCCTGAGTAGCTGGGATTACAGGCACCTGCCACCACGCCCAGCTAATTTTTTTGTATTTTTTAGTAGAGACAGGGTTTCACCGTGTTAGCCAGGATGGTCTCGATCTCTTGACCTTGTGACATGCCCACCTCAGCCTCCCAAAGTGCTGGGATTACAGGGGTGAACCACTGTGCCCAGCCCAAGACCCCGTCTCTTAAAAAAAAAAAAAAGTAAAATGTCTGAGTTATTTCTAAGTAAGTGAAAACACTGAAACATTAATTATTAAATGTAAGTTTAAGTTTATATACTTCGACATCTTTTTTTTCATTTTTCCCACTTTTTCTGAAGTTCTGTTTTCATTTTTTTGATGTCTTGTTTCATATGATATAGAAAGCTAAATGTATTTGGATCCATTAATAAATAACATATTGAGAAAACATATCTTTTTAGAAATTATTAAGTGGCTCTTGTCTGTAAATACTGATATAAAACAATTCAAAATTACTGACTTCCTGGGTTTTCACTAGAAATTAGGGTTACTAAGAGTTAAAGTTCAAATTAATATATGTAATTAAAACTACTAAAAGTAAGAAATAATTTTGTGGCCAGGTGTGGTGGCTCATGCCTGTAATCCCAGCACTTTGGGAGGCCAAGGCAGGCGGATCACGAGGTCAGGAGATCGAGACCATCCTGGCTAACATGGTGAAACCCCATCTCTACTAAAAATACAAAAAATTAGCCAGGCGTGGTGGCGGGCACCTGTAGTCCCAGCTACTAGGGAGGCTGAGGCAGGAGAATGGTGTGAACCTGGGAGTTGGAGGTTGCAGTGAGCTGAGATCACGCCACTGCACTCCAGCCTGGGCGACAGAGCGAGGCTCCATCTCAATCAATCAATCAATCAATACTTTTGTATACAGAGTACAATAAAAGCAACATATCTTTTTAGTGAGGAAAAGTTAAGTCATGAGTATATGTGCTTTTGTTAAAAAAGTTTTGTTTTGGCTGGGCGTGGTGTCTCACGCCTGTAATCCCAGCACTTTGGGAGACTGAGGCGGGTGGATCACGAGGTCCGGGGATCGAGGCCATCCTGGCTAACACGGTGAAACCCCATCTCTACTAAAAATACAAAAGAAATTAGCCAGACGTGGTGGTGGGCGCCTGTAGTCCCAGCTGCTCGGGAGGCTGAGGCAGGAGAATGGTGTGAACCCAGGAGGTGGAGCTTGTAGTGAGCCGAGATGGCGCCACTGCACTGCAGCCTGGGCTACAGAGCAAGACTCCATCCCCCAGCAAAAAAAAAAAAAAAAAAAAATGTGTTTCTAGCCACTGAAACAATAACAAAAAAAATGAAAAACTTTTGGCTAAGTAAAGGTTATTTAAAGATTGTTTTAGAATAAATGTATGGCACTTTGGGAGGCCAGGGTGGGTGGATCACCTGAGGTCAGGACTTCGAGACTAGCCTGGCTAACATGGGGAAACCCCATCTCTATTAAAAATACAAAAAAAAAAAAAAATTAGCCGGGCGTCGTAGTGCGTGCCTGTAGTCCCAGCTACTTGGGAAGCTGAGGCAGGAATATCGCTTGAACCCGGGAGGTAGAAGTTGCAGTGAGCCAAGATTGTGCCACTGCACTCCAGCCTGGGTGGCAGAGTGAGACTCTATCTCAAAAAATAAAAATGTATGGAAAAATGTACACAAAAATAAATGGATATAAAAAGTTGGAGAAAAAAATTTAAAAACTGTAAGAGGTTATAAAAGGTTTATGGATTTCTTATGTGGTCAAAGCTGACTGAGAGATTGGATCTATTTGTTTATAAGGTTTTATTATTAATATTTATTTATTCATTGTTTTGTTTTGTTTTGTTTTTTAGAGGCAGGGTCTTCATCTGTGACCCAGGCTGTAGTGTGGTGGTGTAGTCATAGTTCGTTTGTAATCTCAAATTTCTGGGCTCAGGCAATCCTCTTGCCTCAGTCTCCCAAGTGGTTAAGACTACAGGTACGTGCCACCATGCCTGGCTAATTAAAAAAAATTTTTTTTGTAGAGATGGGGTCTCGCTAGCTGTGTTGCCTAGGCTGGTCTTGCACTCCTGGCCTTGAGATCTTTCCACCTTGGCCTCCCAGAGTGTTGGGATTATAGGCGTAAACCACCATGCCTGGCCATATGGTTTTATTGAGATTTGCTTTAGTATTAGTAATATATTGATACAAAAGTAAAATTTGGTTCTCTCATTTGAACATGATTTTCTGGTAGTATTAATAAAAGATAGTAAGCCAGGCATGGTGGCTCACACCTGTAATCCTAGCACTTTGGGAGGCCAAGGCAGAAGGATTGCTTAAGCCCAGAAGTTAGAGACCAGCCTGGGCAACATGGCAGAACCCTGTCTCTACCAAAAGTACAAAAATTAACTGGCCATGCTGGTTTATGCCTGTAGTCCTAGCTACTCTGGAGGCTGAGGTGGGAGGATGATTTGAGCCTGGGAGGCTGAAGTTGCAGTGAGCTGAGATTGCGCCATTGCACTCCAGCCTGGGTGAAAGAGCCAGACCCTGTCTCAAAAAATAAAATAAAATATAGTAAAAGATTTTGTTTACTTTTTGAGTAAACTGCAAAAGAAAGGGGAGAGAGAGAGAGACAGAGAGAGAGAGAGAAACAGATTGTGTACCTCATGCTGTCTTTAAACAATTAAAAAAATTTTTTGGGGGTCTTACTCTGTTGCCCAGGCTGGAGTGCAGTGGTATGATCTTGGCTCACTGTAACCTCCATCTTCTGGGTTCAAGCGATTCTCACACATCAGCCTCCCAAGTAGCTGGGACTACAGGTGCACACCACTATGCCCGGCTAATTTTTGTATTTTTTGGTAGAGACTGGGTTTCACCAGGTTGTGTTGGCCAGGCTGGTCTCGCACTCCTGACTTCAAGTGATTTGCCTGCTTCAGCCTCCTGAGGTGCTGGGATTACAGGTGTGACCCACTGCACCTGGCCTGATTAAATTTTTTAATTAAAAACATTTTTTATAGACATAGTCTCACTTTGTTGCCGAGGCTGGAGTGCATTGGCTATTCACAGGTGCTGCCATAATAGCTCACTGCAGCCTTGAACTCCTGAGCTCAAGTGATCCTCCCACCTTGGCCTCCTGAGTACCTGGGATTATGGGCACAGGCCACTGCATCTGGCCCTGCTCTCTTTGTTAGATCTTTCATTATTTGGAAAACTGAGTCTTCTATCAAAAAATGAAGGATTTTGCTTTATAAAATATTTTTTTTAAAAACTATGGAATGCTTCACAAATTTGTGTGTCATCCTTATGCAGGCGCCATGGTAATCTTTTCTGTATCATTTCAGCTTTAGTATTTTGTGCTGCTGAAATGAGCACTGCTTTGTAAAATCTTTTAAATTCTCTCTTTGGCTAAATGAATAACTGTTACTTTACAGTAACCTGTGATCTTCTTTTGATCAAATGTCTTAAAACTTTCCTAGTTTGTTTTCATTAAAAAAAAAATTTTTTTTTGAGACAGTGTCTCACTCTGTCACCCAGGCTGGAGTGCAATGGTACAGTCATGGCTCACACAGCCTCGACCTCCTAGGCTCAAGCGATCCTCCCACCTCAGTCTTCCAAGTAGCTGGGCCCACAAGTGCACACCACCAATGCTTGGCTAAGTTTTTGAAAATATTCTATAGAGACAGAGTCCCCCTATGTTGCCCAGTCTGGTCTCAAACTCCAGGGCTCAAGTGATCTTTCCACCTCGGCCTTCCAAAGTGCTGGGATTGCAAGTTTGAGCCATTGAGCCTGGCCTTTTCTATTTTAATTGAGTGTTTTTATCCTTTGACATACTTGACAGGCTTCCCAAAGTCAAATTTCAAATTCTAAATTAAGTATTTTCGGCCTCAAACTAACCTTAGGTTATCCCAGAATGGCCCCTGGAAGCCTAAGAGAGACATTTATTTGATACGTAAATTATACAGGAAACCTTTGCATTACATTTATATGAACATGTTATTAATATGTGTTTTAAAAGTATTTGAGATTCCTAAAAATCTGATGTGTCTTTGTTTATGTTATCAGTCATAATTATGGCTACTACATAAACTTGTTATAGACTACAGAAAAAACACAAATTTCCTTGTCAATCACATCATTGTTGTAAACTCTTACCAGGTCTTTCACCATAGCCATTCTAAATCTTGTTGTTCATAGTAAATTGCTTTATTCTAATGTTACTAAATGATTTTTGCAAGCAAATATAATCCTAAAGCATTGTGTCTTCAAAGAGGTTTATGAAAAGGACAAAAAGTCTCTGATACATACTCTGGAATACAGTCCTCTGTTGATTATTCAATTGGACTGAATAAGAACTTTAGAAACTCCAATGGTAAAACTAGACTTAAAATTGCTAATTTATCAAGTAGAACAAAACTTAATTACATGGGGTGGAACTGATTAGGACTGAAATGATTTTAATGACTTTTTTGCTTGAAACATTGCTGACTTTTTATTATTATTTTCTTTCAGAGTTAAGAAAACTTTTTTTCTCTGCATTATCTGTAGTTTTATAGCAATTTGGTAACTTTTTGGTATATTTTGTGAGTAAAATTGAAATATGTATCTTTATGTCTACCTGGTATCTCCAGAATTAGGAAACTATTCATGAGTATTGTTGTTTTATGGCAATATATTTATTTGTATAAGCTCAAGAGTACTCTGTTCTTGTAAAAGAACACACTTTTGGAAACATGGCTATTAAAAAGGATGTACATCGACCAGGCGTGGTGACTCACACCTGTAATTCTAGCACATCTAGAGACCAAGGCAGGAGGATTGCTTGAGGCCAGGAGTTCAAGACCAACCTGGCCAACATGGTGAGACTTTGTCTCTAAAATAAAAATTTTTTTTAAGTGAAAAAAAAGGATGTACATTGTGTCAGTCAGGGTTCAAAGTGGGAAGCAGAACCAGTAAGAGATAATATATATCATCTATGTGTGTGTGTGTGTGTGTGTGTGTGTGTGTGTGTGTGTGTATATATATATATATATATTTTTTTTTTTTTACTAAGAATTGGCTTATGCAATGGAGGGGGCTGGTTAAGCAAGTCCAAGGTCTGTAGGGCAGAGCAGTTGTAGACCCAGCTGCTGTTTGGAGTTTGACTCGGGGCATGCCCATCTCTTTATTATTATTTTTTTAATTTTTTAATTTTTAAAAATAGAGACAGAGTTACACCATGTTGCCCAGGCTGATCTCAAACTCCCTCAAGCAGTCTGCCTGGCTCGGCCTCCTAAGGTGCTGGGATTACAGGGTTGATCCACTTTTCCAGGCCTAAATCTTTTTAAAAGGATTCCTACTGATTGAGTCAGGCTCACCCAGGATAATCTCCTTAGACCAATGTCAATTGACCAGGGACTTGAATTGAGCTGCAATCTCCTCACAGCAGTCCTAGATTAGTGTTTGATTAATGACTGGGAGAAGGTGGGTATATCCTACACAAGATTGCTGCCTTCTCTTTAGTCCTAGTTTAGCCTAACCAAATTGACATTCAGGCCAGATATGGTGGCTCACGCCTATAATTCCAAAACTTTTAGGAAGCTGAAGCAGGAGGATTGCTTGAGCCCAGGAGTTTGAGATGAGCCCGTGTAACATAGTAAGACACTGTCCCAACAAAATATTTTTTAAAATTAGCCGATGTCGTGCTGTGTGCCTGTAGTCCCAGCTATTCAGGCTGAGGTGGGAGGATCCCTTGGGCCCAGGAGTTTAAGGATGCAGTGAGCTATTGCTGTAGTCTCAGCAATGCACCAAGATGTAACAGTTTCTCATTGTCTGAGATAACACCTGGAGTTATTTGTCCTACCTCCAAGATGATTAAGGAGCGCAGACCCAAAGTTGAGTTTAGAGCGAACGTTTAATAAGCGAAAAAAGAACGCTGTCTGCCAGCAGAGAGGGGGACCTGAATGGGGTGCTCCCTATGAGGCTGAGGTCCAGGGGTTTTTTGGACTGGGAAGGGGAAGGAATGTGCTTTGTCCCTCAACCCCCCTACCCTGGAGCCTTGGCCTGGTACTAATCAGGAGCTGAAATGATGATTCATAGATGCTGCTTGGCTTGGCCCAGGACCTATCAGGAGCTGAAGTGAAAGCTTGGCCCTGAACCTTGGCCCGGGACCAATCAGGAGCTGAAGTGATGATTCCCGGAAGCCAGATTTACAATCCAAATAAAGGAAAGTAGAGTGCCCACCGGAACCTACTGGAGCCTACTGTGCCCATGCCCACAAAAGGAAAATAAACTTTTTTTTTCTTTCCTAGGAGCCCACTGAGTATACAATGGACAAAGGCATTTCTTTGTTCCTTTATGTGAGTGAGGAGGAAGTCTGTGCAAGTTTTTGTCCAAATGGGCCAGAGGTTTTTCTATCTGTGGAGCTGTGGGCATATCTCCAGTCACAACACCCTGTGCTAGTTCTCTTATCGGTGCCTGCAGCTTGAATTTTTTCCCAGGCTGCTTTTTATGTTAAGTGGGGATGAGGCACTGACCTATGGGCTGGGGGTTCTGTGAGGACCCTTCCCTTGCTATCTACCTAAGGCAAAAGCTAGCTGACTCCTTTCACCATGATGGTGCCGCTGCACTCCAGCAGCATTCCAGCCTGGGCAACGGAGCAAGAGACCCTGTCTCTAAAAAATAACCCTAACAAATTGACATTAAAAAAACCTGTCTAATCTGTCATAGGACTAAAGTTTAAAAAAGAAAAGGTGGCATGGTGCAGTGGCTCACGCCTGTAATCCCAACACTTTGGGAGGCCGAGGTGGGTGGATCACCTGAGGTTAGGAGTTCAAGACCAGCCTGACCAACATGGAGAAACCCTGTCTCTACTAAAAAAAAAAAAAAATTAGCTGGGTTTGGTGGTGCATGCCTATAATCCCAACTACTCGGGAGGGCTTGAATCTGGGAGGTGGAGGTTGTGGTAAGCACTCCAGCCTAGGCAACAAGAGCAAAATTCTGTCTCGAAAAAGAAAAAAAAAAGTCACATTATTTATACAAGTATTTTATTTTCTACAGAAAGATAATTTGCTTTTACAAACTACCAGGAAGTTTTACTTGTTCATTCACTCACTTAAATGACATTTTAGAGCACCTCCTGTGTGCCAGACACAATAGTGTAGGCTGTACTCTCATTAAAACAAACAAAAAAAATTACGTAGCAACTGACACATAGAAGGTGCTGAAATATTTGTTGAATGAATATGCTGTTAACACACCAGTAGAATTTATTCACTTCCCTAATTTAATTTTGGCACATAGTATTCTTGTAGGCTATTATCGTTAGATGTAGTATGCATTGTGCAGCTTCAAACAGCAAAATTGCACATCTTTCTCCCAGGGTACTCACTAAATGCACACACCTTAACTTGTTTGGTTTTGCCAAATAATTCCTGGAAGTGCTGTGTTAACAAATAGCAAATCTAGAAGCAAGATAAATTATATTGCTGATTAGTTACAATATTTATTGTCACTAGGGGACACTTGAAGACTTAATTCTCTTGCTGAGAGTGTTTCCATGAATCTGTTTTCCAACAGATCTAAATTTCCAGTCTTGCAGTTTTCCATAATTTGAAGATCCTGATTTCCTGGTCCCCTTCCAAGGAAAGGCAGTTAGGTTAAAAAAACAGAAAACAGAAAATACGCCCCATTTATTTGAGTAATGAATTATTGTTGTGACAGGTAATCCTAATCCCTCGCAGCTCAGCAACTGCCTCTCCTGGCAACCTTCACCCAGGCCCTCCAGCTGGGGCCGCCACAGTTTCCATGGCGACGGCGTTGTTTCCACCCGGTCAGCGACCGCCCTTCTCCAGCTACTCGACTGAGAGCCGGTGGCGTTCCGGACGTTTCTCCCTCGTTATCCCCCTTCCTTCCACCTGAGGAGAGGCTCTGACTGTCTCTCTCTCTCCCTGTCGTCTGCGCAACGGGGAAGTAGTGAGAAACAATCAGGTACTTGTTCTCTGCTTTTCTCTTCCTTTCCCTCCCAGGGCAGCTATCGCGATTTGGGTGCCAACTTAAACACTTTCTAAAGGCAGGAATCTCCAAATCCTGTAGGTATTCATGACAAATTTAGTTGTTATCACAGTACAATTTTTTTTTTTTTTTTTTTTTTTTGAGACGGAGTCTCGCTCTGTCGCCCAGGCTGGAGTGCGGTGGCGGGATCTCGGCTCACTGCAACCTCCGCCTCCAGGTTCAAGCGACTCTTGTGATTCAGCCTCTGGAGTAGCTGGGATTACAGGCGCCCGCCACCACGCTTGATCATAGCATCACTTTCTTGGAAGGCAGCAAGACTAAGATATCATATTGATGTTTAAGAACATTAATAATTGGCTGGGCGCAGTGGCTCACGCCTGTAATCCCAGCACTTTGGGAGGCCGAGGCGGGCAGATCATCTAAGGTCAGGAGTTAAAGACCAGCCTGGCCAACAAGGTGAAACCCTGTCTCTACTAAAAATACAAAAAAGTAGATGGGCGTGGTTGTGCGCCTGTAGTCCCAGCTACTCGGGAGGCTGAAGCAGGAGAACTACTTGAACCTGAGAGGTGGAGGTTACAGTGAGCCAAGATCACGCCATTGCACACCAGCCTGGGCGACAGAGCAAGACTCTGTCTCAAAACAAAAACAAAACAACAACAACAAAAAAACACAAACCATTAATGATGTTAAATATCAGCTTTTACTGGGAAGGGGATCATCCCTTAACAACTGGATTTGTGGTGGTGGTGGTGGTTTGCATCTAGGGAAAATTTTGAACCCAGAATGTTAGAGCTGTAGGGATATTTACACAGCATCTAATTCAATTCCTTAATTTCATCCATTAGGAAACAAGCCCTGAAGGGGAACTGACTGGCTCATTGCTTCATAAGTGGGTTGTAGAGTTCTAACAGGAATCCCTGCCAACTTACCTCAACTGTCATTCTTTAGACTAATACCATACTTGGGAGGAAGATCCAAAAGTGTCTAGAATTTTATTTTTGGTATTGATATGTTAGATATGTTATGAATATATCGAGGCTTGCTGACATAATAATGGCTTTGTGAACTTTTTCTCCTCAGAGTACAGAGTATTTTAATTTTTGGGAGATCAAGATGTCAGATGCAAACAAAGCTGCCATTGCAGCAGAAAAGGAAGCTCTGAACTTGAAGTTATCCCCCATTGTCCATCTCCCAGAAAACATAGGCGTTGATACACCAACACAAAGTAAGCTGCTAAAATACAGAAGATCCAAGGAGCAACAGCAGAAAATTAATCAGTTAGTGTAAGTAGCATATTAGTAGATAATTCTTGCTTGGAATTCAAGTAAAATGATTAGTGTTCATATTCTCATAAAAAGTTTTAACTGTGGAGGTTGTTCATGGGTAAAATACTATTTTCAAGTTAATTAGAAAAACAATTGAAAAGTAATTGTAATGGTAGCAAATATTATACACTGTACACTGACAGACATTGTTCTTATCGCCTATACTTCTTACAAGAGTCCTATAAGGTAGGTACTATTGTTAGCTCCATTTTTTACATGAGTAAACTGAGGTATAGAGAATTTAAGTAACTTGCCTAAGGTTGCACAGCTGGGATTTGGACCTGGTTGGTCTGGTTCTAAAGTTCACATTCTTTAAGCACCACACTATTCCTCCTCTCAATGTATTATAACCATACTGATCCCTGAAAGTAAAATCAAATAACTGAACCTCTACAATTTGAACAAAGAGTTAATAAAATATCTTGAAACTACTTATATTTGAAATTTTTTTTGCTACAAAAGGAAACATAGTTCAACATCCTACTCACCCCCAACCCCCAATTTAGTGGAAATTAAAGATAATTTAGGTACCTGCTGCCAAAGGCTGTGATGAGGTTGGTTCAGTTCAACTAGTTACTGAGAATTTCTGAGACACCTGATTCTGCTGGTTTCTAGGGATAAATAAAAATACATGGATTTCATTTACAAAATTCCAAGCCAACACTTAAACTATAAAATGAGAATTTTCTCTCTGGTGGATTTCTGTTTCCCTTTCACATTCTCTTTCCTTTCTTGGTTGGCCTCATTTAAAAACATTTTTTGCAGCTAAGTATCGTTGCCAATTTAATAATTTTAATTTTTGCTAATTTTACTTTCCTTACAATTAAGCAGGTCTATTAATCACATAACTTCTTTAACTTTACATTTGTATTAGTCCAGCAATAATTTACTCATATTTAAATATACATTTATAGGGTATATAAACTAATATCAGTGCATGTACTATTCGGGATGCTTACGTATTCAAGCCTTAGACAGAAAAAAAAAAAAAGATTACATGTCTGTAATCTCAGCATTTTGGGAGGCCACAGTGGGAGGACTGCTTGAGCCCAGGAATTTGAGACGAGTCTGAGCAAGGTAGTGAGACCCTCATCTCTACCAAAAAAGAAAAAAAAAATTAGCCAGGTGTGGTGGGATGTGCCTGTGGTCCTAACTACTCGGGAGGCAGAGGCAGGAGTATTGGTTGAGCCTAGGAGGTCAAAAGCTGTAGTGTGTGAGCTGTGATGGCATCATTGCACTCCCAGCAATGAGCAATGGAATGAGACCCTATCTCAAACAAGCAAACAAAAATAGTCTTAAAAAGAGAGACCAGGTGCAGTGGCTCACACCTGTAATCCTACCTCTTTGGGAGGCTGAGGTGGATGGGTTGCCTGAGGTCAGGAGTTCGAGACCAGCCTGGCCAACATGGTGAAACCCATCTCTACCAAAAATACAAAAAATTAGCTGGGTGTGGTGGCAGGTACCTGTAATCCCAGCTACTCAGGAGGTGGAGGCAGGAGAATCTCTTGAACCTGGGAGGGGGAGGTTGCAGTGAGCTGAGATCGCACCACTGCACTCCAGCCTGGGTGACAGAACGAAACTCCGTCTCAAAAAAAAAGAAAAAAGAAATAAAAAAGAGAGAGAGATGAAGTCCTCCTTCATTCCTAAGATTCTATTCAGTGTTTCAGTAGATTTAGAGTAGAGAAGGGAGTTCTCTAGGAATTATACATTGTTCCCTTTTTTTTTTTTTTTTTCTTTTGAGACAGGGTCTTGCTCTGTCACCCAGGCTGGAGTATAGTGGCACTATCTCTGCTCACTGGAGCCTTCACCTCCTGGACTCTCGTGCTCCTCCCATCTTAGCCTCTCAAGTGGCTGGGACTACAGGCATGCACCACCACACCTGGCTAATTTTTTGTATTTTTTGAAGACACAGAATTTCGCCGTGTTGCCCAGTCTGGTCTCAAATTCCTGAGCTTAAGTGATCCATCTGCCTTGGCCTCCCAAAGTGCTGGAATTATAGGCATGAGCCACTGCATCAGGCCTAGATTGTTTTTACTCCATAACTTTTCATTATCTTGCATTATCATGTTGAACTACTTGCAGTTTCACAAATATACTGTATTTCAAAAATATACAAATATACTGTATTACAGTTTATACACAAATAAACTGTATACAGTTTAGAGATGTGCTCTGCAATTTCCCTCACTGCACTGTCTGCCTGAATACTTATCCTAGTTCTTCCAGGTTTAGTTTATGGATCACCTCCTCTAGAAAGCCTTCTCCTAATCCCTTTCATGTACGCATTTCTCTCACATCAGTTTATTTAGCAGATAGTAAGTATCTGCTGTTACATAGATGCTTGTTACTGAGGAGACCATAGAAAACACAACAGATGGTGGCTCATGCCTGTAATCCCAGCACTTTGGGAGGCCGAGGTGGGTCAATCACCTGAGGTCAGGAGTACGAAGCCAATCTGACCAATATGGCGAAACGCTGTCTCTACTAAAAATACAAAAATTAGCCAGGCGTGGTGGCGGGCACCTGTAATCCCAGCTGCTTGGGAGGCTGAGACATGAGAATAGCTTGAACTGGGGAGGTGGAGGTTACAGTGAACTGAGATCAAGCCATTGCACTCCAGCCTGGCGACAGAGTGAGACTCCATCTCAAAAAGAAAAAAAAAAGAAAACACAACAGAAAGGATTGTGTCTTTAAGTCGTTTGTATGCTAGTGAGAGGAAACAGGTAGTAAACATGTAAAAAACAAAAAGGGCATGTTAACCTTTTAGATGATGATAGATGCTATGAAGAAATAAGGCAGTGGGGCCGGGCGCGGTGGCTCACGCCTGTAATCTCAGCACTTTGGGAGGCTGAGGTGGGCAGATCACAAGGTCAGGAGATCAAGACCATCCTGGCTAACACGGTGAAGCCCCGTCTCTACTAAAAAAAAATACAAAAAATTAGCCGGGTGTGGTGGCCGGCACCTGTAGTCCCAGCTACTCGGGAGGCCGAGGCAGGAGAACCACTTGAACTTGGGAGGCGGAGCTTGCAGTGAGCCAAGATCATGCACTGCACTCCAGCATGGGTGACAGAGCAAGACTCCATCTAAAAAAAAAAAAAAAAAAAAGGAAATAAGACAGTGGGATAGAGAGAAGATCTTCCCAGGAGCAGGAAAGGCCTGTGGAGGTAATATGTAAGTAGAGATCCAGAGAATGAGAAGACTGTAATCTAAGTAAACGTGAGAAAAGCTCTCTAGCAAAGGGGATAGCAAGCATGAAATCCCTGAAATATGAATGCTTTCAGTACATTCTAGGAACTGACAAAGGCCAACATCTCTAGAGTATCATGAGCCTGGGGAAAGGTAGTATCAGATGAAGATGGAGAGGGAGGTAGGAGCAGATAGTGTAGGGCCTTGTTGGCCATGACAAGGAATTCAGATTTTATTTTAAGTCCAGTGGAAGCTACTAAAATGTTTCAATCAAAGAAGTGACATGGAACCTGATTTACGTTTAAAAGATATCACTCCTGCTATTAAGAATAGACTGAGGTGGAGGGGAAGAGAGCAGGAATAGGGGGACACAAAGAGACCAGGGAGGATGCCACTACAGTAGCATGGTTGAGAACTTATGGTGGTTTGGATAAGGCTGGAGACAGTGGAGGAGGAAAGTAGGTTTAGAAGAGATGTGTGTCAGAGGCAGAATCAGTAGGATTTGCTGTTGGGTTAGCTTTGGTAGCTAGGTGGATAGTAGTGCCATTTATAGAGAATTGAGGAAGTCCAGGAGGTGGAGGTAAAAAGCAATAATTCTCTTTTGGAGCTTAAGTGCCTGTGTAACATTTAAAAGGAAATACATTAATAGCAGTTGGATATATAAGAGAAGACTAGGCTGGAGATGTAAAAATTTGGGAGTCACCAGCATGTAGATGATTTTTAAAGCTATAGGGAATTGTTGGAATCACAGAGAGAGCAAGAGCGAGAGCTAGGCAAGAGAGAACACAGGGGAGAGCACAAGTGAGCAAGTGAGCTAAGGAAGGCAAAAGGCCTAGGGCGAAAGGTTAGATGTGTGGAGAAAAGTCAACCAGCAGGTAGTGTAAGTATGACTGATAAGACAAGAGGAAAAGCAGAAGAGCAGGATGTCATAAGCACAGAGTATGTTGTAACACAATGTACTTTTATTTTCTTTGTTGTCTTCTCCACTTTGGCATGCTTAAGGAGAGGGATCTCAACACGAATCACAGGGTTTGGCATGTTATTGTTGACGAATGAATGAGGGGATGAATGAATATTTAAGGAAGATCCTTGCCTTATTGTGCTTTATACAGATCTGTAAGTAGTACAACTTTTATTTTGGTGCTTAATTTAAAAATACTGCCTCAAAATTACCTGAAGCATAGTGCTGTATTAATACTGAGATAAGAATTGCTATGCATTTCTTTGGGAAAAATGCATTTTGAATTATTGGTTTTGTTTTATTTTTCCTGGATATGTTCACAATGTTAGGTTCATTTAAAAGAAAAAAAAAGTTACTTCAGTCAGCGCTCACTTTGCTAAACTTTACCTCTTACTGAATTGCACTTCTTTTTTTTCCTTCTCCTTATTAATAAGCTCATTCTTTGAAAACTAACTTTATCTTGTGTGTGTTTCTTTTGGCTACTTTCAAAAACTTTAAGTATATTTGGTTTATTCTCCTTGGATTTCAAACTCATTTTTAGCTGGCCAAAGGTCTAATGCAAAAACTTTCAGCCGGGCATGGTGGCTCAGGCCTGTAATCCCAGCACTTTGGGAGGCCAAGGTGGGAGGATCACAAAGTCAGGAGACTGAGACCATCCTGGCCAACATAGTGAGACACTGTCTCTACTAAAAATACAAAATTAGCTGGGCGTGGTGGTGCGTGCCTGTAGTCCTAGCTACTCAGGAGGCTGAGGCAGGAGAATCACTTGAACCCGGGAGGTGGAGGTTGCAGTGAGCCGAGATGGCGCCACTGCACTCCAGCCTGGCGACAGAGCAAGACTCTGTCTTAAAAAACAAAAATACAAACAAAAAAACAAAACAAAAACAAACAAAACCAACAACAAAAACCTTTCAGAAACCATTTTTTAAAAAATACCTGATAAAATTAAAGTTTTTTAAAAAAAACTGGAAACATATCTTTCTGGATGGCCATGGACTTTGGGATTCTCCATCCCCTTGCTATCTACTCCTGTTAGATGATAGGAGCACAGACTTCCCTATTTCAAAGGTGGAATGAAGTCTGTGGATAGAAGGAGTTCCTGGGGTGAGGTAGGATGTAAAGAGTCATGGGCAGAAGTGGGCCCCCTACTAGGACCAGTCCCTGGGAATGCTTGGCTGAGCCAGTAACATTTTGTAGCTTTCCAGAGTCTCAAGAAGGAGCCTGCCTTCTTCCTTGGCTACTACCTCACCTCTTGATTCAAGCCAGTTTCTCTCCTTTAGTGCATGTGGTTTCTCACCCAGTCATTTGAAATTATGAAGTTTTTATTTATTTATTTGATTTTATCACAAAATGTTTTTGTTTTAGTTTAGCTATGATTGTTCATGCTTTTGCCACCGCCCCCGCTCCTTTTTTTTCTGAGACAAGGTCTCACTCTTCTGCCCAGGCTGGAGTGCAGTGGTGGGATCTCTGTTTATCGCAACCTCTGCCTTCCTGGCTCAAGCAGTCCTCCCACCTCAGCCTCCTGAGTAGCTGGGTTTACAAGTGTGAGCCACCACACCTGGCTAATTTTTGTGTTTTTTGTAGAGACGAGGTCTCACCTTGTTGCCCAGGCTGGTCTTGAACTTAAGCGATCTACCTGCCTTGGCTTCCCAAAGTGCTGGGAGCCACTGTGCCCAGCCTGTTTGTAATTGCTAATATACAAATCAAAAATAGTCAGGGAGTGAAAATGCTCACTTGTATGTTCTTCCCAGCTCTTTTTATTTATAGCCAGTAGGAGAAAACACACTCCAGAAATTGTTGCTATGTTAAAGGGTGGCATTTATATATAAAGAACAGGAAGTCAGGCATATTTATGTTGGGATAATTACAGTGCAAGGCTAACTATGACTAGTGCCAACTAGCATACCAAAGTATAAGGTAAATTCCTTGAAGGCAGCAATCACTGAGAGCTAGACTCTTTAGGGAGAAATGATGGATGAAGGGAAGCCTGGCCAAGGTCTTGAAGATTAACAAAGAAAAGGAGGAGGATATCCAGGCACATTTTCTACTTCATGTTGACGGTGTGGCCTGCCCCTCCACACCTGTGGGCGTTTCTCGTTAGGTGGAATGAGAGACTTGAGAAAAGAAATGAGACACAGAGACAAAGTATAGAGAAAGAAAAAGTGGGCCCAGGGGACCAGCGCTCAGCTTACGGAGGACCCACACCGGCACCGGTCTCTGAGTTCCCTTAGTATTTATTGATAATTATCTTTACCATCTTAAAGATAAGGGAGTGGCAGGACAATAGGATCATTGAAGGGAGAAAATTAGCAGTAAGTCATATGGATAAAGATCTCTGTGACATGAATAAGTTCAAAGGAAAATGCTGTGCCTTGATATGCATATGCAAACATCTCCATAAACCTTTTAGCAGCATTGCTCCACCAAGTCCCGCCAGCAAGTCCCACCTTATGCCGTAAGGCGGTTTTCTCCTATCTCAGTAAACAGAGCATACAATCGGGTCTCACACGGAGATATTCCATTGCCCAGGGACGGGCAGGTTTTTTAACCAGCAAGCTGCCTTCAGGAACTTGTTTAACAAAGACACATCCTGCACAGCCCAAAATCCATTAAACCTTGAGTCACCACAGCACATGTCTCTTGCAAGGACAAGGTTGGGGGTAGGGTCACAGATTAACAGCATCTCAGATACAGAACAAAATGGAGTCTCTTATGTCTACTTCTTTCTATATAGACACAGTAACAGGCTGATCTCTCTTTTCCCCACATCATGTGAGAAAGTCTTAGGAGTTTTAGTTTAGTACAGGTTTAGTAAGATTCAACAGGGAAATGAGGCTGCTCAAAAAGGCGAATTCAGTTTTAGGATACTTTAATAAATGTAGCATGTATAGGAAATGGGAGAGAAAATTTTCACTCTGCACTGGTCAAACATATAGAATTCTGGGGTCACACTTTAAAAGGGACTTTGAGTGTTCACTTTGGCAGCACATGCACAAAAATTGGAACAATACAGAGAAGATTCATAAGGTGTCTGCGCAAGGATGACATACAAATTTGTGAGGTGTTCCACATAAAATAAAAGGAGGGACATTGATAAACCAGAATAGCTGCAGAGGTATCCTAGTCTATTTTTTATTACTATAACTGAATACTACAGACTGGATAATTTATAAAGAATAGAGGTTTAGGCCAGGTGTGGTGGCTCATACTTGTAATCCCAGCACTTTGGGAGGCCAAGGCGGGCGGATCATGAGGTCAGGAGTTCAAAACCAGCCTGGCCAACACAGTGAAACCCCATCTCTACTAAAACAAAAATTAGCCAGGCATGATGGCAGGCACCTGTAATCCCAGCGACTCAGGTGGTTGAGGCAGGAGAATCGCTTGAACCCGGGAGGCAGAGGTTACAGTGAGCTGAGATTGAGCCACTGCATTCCAGCTGGGTGATAGAGCTAGACTCTGTCTCAAAGAAAAAAAAAAAAAAAATGTCTGGGTGTGTTGGCTCATGCCTGTAATCCCAGCACTTTGGGAGGCTGAGGCAGGAGGATCACCTGAGGTCGGGAGTTCAAGACAAGCCTGACCAACATGGAGAAACCCCATCTCTACTAAAAATACAAAATTAGCTGGGTGTAGTGGCACATGCCTGTAATCCCAGCTACTTGAGAGGCTGAGGCAGGAGAATCACTTGAACCCAGGAGGTGGAGGTTACAGTGAGCCGAGATCATACCGTTGCACTCCAGCCTGGGCAACAAGAGCAAAACTCTGTCTCAAAAAAAAAAAAAAAAAAAAAAAAAAAAAGAATAGAGGTTTATTTAGTTCACAGTTCTAGAGATTGGGAAGTTCAAGAGCATAGTGCTGACATCTTGTAAGGGCCTTCTTGCTGAGTGATAACATGGTGGAAAGCATCACATGGTGAGAGGACAAGAGAGAGCTTGCTTTTATAACAAAGCCATTCCAATGATAATAAGCCCACACCTTTGATAGTGACATTGATCCAATCATGAGGGCACAGCCCTCATTAATCCATTAATTCATTCATGAGGACAGAGGCATTAAGTTTCCAACACATGAACTTTTGGAGGACACATTTAAACCATCGCAAGAGGAGAGTGAGGAAATTTGAAGGAAGCTGATTCACTTAATTAGAGTATAGCCTCTGCCATCAATCAGGCCTGAGTTCATATACCATCTCTGCAGCTTATTAGCCATGTGAATTTGGCAAGTTATGTAATTTATCTTCATGTTCCTATCTGTAATATGGAGATATAAATAGTGTGTATGTTTTAGGAATGTTGTGAGAATTAAATGCATATAAAGATCTTAAGCCTATGCCTAAAACATAGTAAACTCATAATAAGCAGTAATTCATTGACAGGAATAATTAAAGGAACTAGATAAGTAAACATGGACAAAGAATATGACTTTTTCTGTATAGCTTCAGACACTAGAAGTTACAAAGATACAGCTCAATATAAGAAATTTGTTTCTAAGAATATGAGCTAGCTGGCCAGGCATAGTGGCTTATGCCTGTAATCCCAGCACTTTGGGAGGCCAAGGCGGGTGGATCATCAGAGGTCAGGAGTTCGAGACCAGACTATCCAATATGGTGAAACCCCGTCTCTACTAAAAACACAGAAATTAGCCAGGCATGGTGGCATATGCCTATAATCTCAGCTACTTCGGAGGCTGAGGCAGGAGAATCACTGGAACCTGGGAGGCAGAGGCTGCAGTGATTAGAGATCACAGCACTGCGCTTCAGTCGGGCAACTGAGCCAGACTCTGTCTCAAAAAAAAAAAAAATAGTTTGCTAACAATAAATTGGGTTGCCTCAGAAAGTGATCATGGTAGTGGGGTGGGGGAACAGAGCAAGATGGTGTAACAGAAGGCTCCACTGAACATACCCCCCAACAGACACAAAATTTAACAACTGTCTATGCACAATAAAACACCTTTGTAAGAACCAAAAATCAGATAAGCACTCACAATACCTTGTTTTAACTTCATATTACTGAAAGGGGCACTGAAGCGGGCGGGAAAGACCGTCTTGAATTGCTGACACCAATCACCTCCCATCCCAGCAGTGGCTGTGTGGCACGGAGAGAGAATCTGTGCACTTGGGGAGGGAGAGTGCAGTGATCGTGAGACTTTGCATTGAACTCAATGCTGCCCTGACACAGTGGAAAGCAAAACTGAGCTGAACTCAGCTGATACCTGGCCACAGAGGGAGCATATAGGCCAGCCCCAGGCAGAGGAGAATCGCACATCTCAGTTGTCAAAACTTGAGCTCTGGCAAGCCTCATCATGGAGTGCTAAAGTACCCTGGGGCCCTAAATAAACTTGAAAGGCAGTCTAGGCCACAAGGACTGCAACTCCTAGGTGAGTTCTAGTGCTGAGCTGAGCTCATATCCAGTGGACTGCAGGGGCACATGACCTACTGAGACACCAGCAGGTGCCGTTAAGGGAGTACTTGTGCCACTCCTGTCCTAACCCCAACCCCAGGCTGCACAGTTTGCAGCTCCAAAAGAGACCCTTCTTCTGTATGAAGAGAGGAGAGGGAAGAGCAAAGAGAATTTTGTCTTGCATCTGGGATACCAGCTCAGTCATGGTAGGATAGGGCACCTGCAGAGTCATGAGGTCCCCATTCTGGGCCCTAGCTTCTGGATTGCATTTATTGGCACATCGTTGGCCAGAAGGGAAACTGCTGCCTTGAAGGGAAAGACACAGTCATAGCAGGACCCATCATTAACTGACTAAAGAACTCTCGGGCCTTGAATAACCATCAGCAATACTCAGGCAGTACACTGTGGGCCTTGAGTGAGACTCTGAGACAAGCTGGCTTGTCTGAAATTATCCAGGTAAGGCCAAGCACATTCACAGCTGTGTTGGCTATGGTGAGAGACGCCATCTGCTTGAAAAAAGCAGAGGAAACAGTAAAGGGAAATTTGTCTTGCATCTTAGGTACCAGGTAGGGCACAGTGGGGTAGAGCACCAAGTGGGCTCTTGGGGTCCCTGATTCTAGGCCTTGGCTCTTGTGGCATTTCTGGACCTGCCCTGGGCCAGAGGGGAGCCCACTGCCCTGAAGGGTGAGTCCCAGGCCAGGCAGCATTCACCACAAACTGACTGAAGAGCGCTTGGGCCTTAAGTGAGCATTGGGAGTAGCCTGGCAGGGATCCCTATGGGCCTGTGGTGTTGGTGGCCATGGGGTGAGGTTCCTCTGCCTGTGGAAAGGCGGGGGAAAAGTGGGAAGAACTGAGTCTCATGGTTCGAGTGCTAGCCCAGCGGCAGTATAATAAGACACCAGGTAGATTTCTAAGGTTTTTGACTCTAGTCCGTAGCTCCCAGTTGGGATCTCTGGACCCACCTGGGGTTTGCGGAACTCACCACCTGAAAGGGAGGGACAGAAGCCTGTCTTGCTTCACCACCTGCAGATTGTAGAGACCTACGGCTTTGAGTGAACATAGGTGGTAGCCAGGTAGTGGATACAGTGGGTCTTGGGCAAGACCCAGTGCTATGCTGGCTTCAGATCTGACCCAGCACGGTTGAGTGGTGGTGGCCATAGTAGTGCTTGTGTCATCCCACCTTCAGCTCCAGGCAGCCCAGCACACAGAGAGAGGCTGTGAATGTTTGGGAGAGAGTAAGGGGAAAAAAACAAGAGTTTCTGCCTGGTAATCCAGAAAATACTTCTGGATCTTATCCATGACCACAAAGTGATACTTCTATGAGTCTGCAAGAACCACGATGTTACTGGGCTTGGGGTAGTAACACCAAGGGACTTGGGTGTTGTGATCTAAGCCTAATGCAGAGATGGCTTAGATCACAACACCCAAGTCCCTTCAAATACCTGGAAAGCCTTCCTAAGAAGGACAGATACAAATAAGCCCAGACTGCGAAGACTACAGTAAGTACCTAACTCTTCAGTGCCCAGACACTGAGGAACTTCTACAAGCATCAACGCCATCCAGAAAAACATGACCTCACCAAACTAAATAAGGCACTAGGAACTAATCCTGGAGAAACAAAGATATGTCACCTTTCAGACAGATAATTCAAAATAGCAGTTTTGTGGAGACTCAAAGAAATTCGAGATAACACAGAGAAAGAATTTCAAACTATATCAGATACTCTTAAGGAGATTGAAATAATTAAAAATCAAGCAGAAATTCTGGAGTTGAAAAATGCAATTGAAATACTGAAGAATGGATCAGCGTTCTTTTAATAGCAGTTTTAATGACAGAATTGATCAAGCAGAAAGAATTAGTGAACTTGAAGACAGGCTATTTGAAAATACACAGAGGAGACAAAAAAAAAAAAAAAAAAGAATAAAGAAGAATGAAACATTCCTACAAGATCTAGAAAATAGCCTCCAAAGGGCAAATCTAAGAGTAATTGGCCTTAAAGAGGAGGTAGAGAAAGAGACAGGATAGAAGGTTTATTCAAAGAGATAGTATCAGAAAACTTCCCAAACTTCGAAAAAGATAATTGACATTCAAGTACAAGAAGGTTATCAAACATCAAGCAGATTTAACATTTAACCCAAAGAAGAATTTTTTTTTTTTTTTTTTTGAGATGGAGTAGAGTCTTGCTCTGTCACCCAGGCTAGAGTACAGTGGTGCGATCTCAGCTCACTGCAACCTCTGCCTCCTGGGTTCAAGTGATTCTTCTGCCCCAGCCTCCTGAATAGCTGGGATTACAGGCACATGCCACCACACCCTGCTAATTTTTTTGTATTTTTAGTAGAGTTGGGGTTTTGCCATGTTGGCCAGGTTGGTCTCGAACTCCTAACCTCAAGTTATCCACCTCCCTCAGCCTCCTAAAGTGCTGGGATTACAGACATGAGCCACCATACCTGGTCCCTCAAGGCATTTAATAATCAAACTCCCAAAGCTCAAAGAGAAAGAAAGGATCCTAAAAGCAGCAGGAGAAACAACATACAATGGAACTCCAGTATGTCTGGCAGCAGACTTCTGTGGAAACCTTACAAGCCAAGAGAAAGTGGAATGAGATATTTAAAGTACTGAAGGAACCTTAGATTACTGCATCTGGAAAAAATATGCTTTAAACATGAAAGAGAAATAAAGACTTTCCTAGACAAACAAAAGCTAAAGGATTTCATCAACATCAGACCTGTCTTACAAGAAATGCTGAAGAAAGTACTTCAATCAGAAAGAAAAGGATATTAATGAGCAGTAAGAAATCATCTGAAAGTACAAAACTCACTGGTAATATTAAGTACAGAGAAAAACACAGAATATAACACTGTAACTGTGGTATGTAAACTACTCTTTAAGTAGAAAGACTAAAAGATGAACCAATCAAAATAATAACTATAACAATTTTCCAAGACATAGACAGTACAGGTGCCAAGCAATGGGCTTCTCTCAGGACATCTGGCATAAGTGCTGCAAGACAGGGGCAAGAGTAAGCCCTCCCACAAGAAGTGGAAGTATTATCTGGAGTGCCCCGCTGCCAACAACAAGATTGGCCCCCGCTGCGTCCACACAGTCCGTGTGCAGGGACGTAACAAGAAATACCATACCTTGAGGCTGGATGTAGGGAATTTCTCCTAGGGCTCAGAGTGTTGTAGATACAAAACAAGGATTATCAATGTTGTCTACAATGTGTCCAATAACAAACTGGTCCATACCAAGATGCTGTTGAAGAACTGCATCATGCTCAGTGACAGCACACTCTACTGACAGTGGTGCAAGTCCCAGTGTGCATTGTCCCTGGGCAGCAAGAAGGGGGCCGAGCTGACTCCTGAGGAGGAAGAGATTTTCAATAAAAAACAATCTAAAAAAATTTAGAAGAAAAATATGATGAAAAGAAAAAGAATGCCAAAATCAGCAGTCTTCTGGAGGAACAGTTCCAGCAGGGCAAGCGTCTTGCGTGCATCACATCAAGGCCAGAACAGTGGGGCCCAGCAGATGGCTATGTGCTAGAGGCCTGGGAGTTGGAGTTTTATCTTTGGAAAATCAAGGCCCAGAAAGGCAAATAAATCCTCATCCTTTCTGTCTTTGCTTATGTAATAAAGGTGTTTATTGTTCTGTAACAAGAAAAAAAAAAGACATAGAAAGTATCATTAGATATAAATAGAAACAACAAAAAGTTAAAAAGCAGGGTGATGAAATCAAGGTGTGTAGAGTTTTTATTACTGGCTGGGCACGGTGACTCATGCCTGTAATTCCAGCACTTTCGGGTGCTGAGGCAGGTGGATCACTTGAGTCCAGCAGTTGGAGACCAGCCTAGGCAACATAGAGAAACCCTATCTCTACAAAAAATACAAAAAGTTAGCTGGGCATGGTGGTGCATGCCTGTAGTTCCAGTTACTCAGGAGGCTGAGGAAGGAGGATTGCTTGAGCCCAGGAGGCAGAGGTTACAATGAGCCAAGATCATACCACTGTACTCCAGCTCAGGTGTCAGAATGAGACCCTGTCTAGGAAAAAAAAAAAAAAGTTTTTATTACTTTTCTTCTTTTTGCTTATTTGTTTGTTATCCAAGCAATATTAAGTTGTTATCAGCATAACATAATGGGTTTTAGTATTTGCAAACCTCATGGTAACCTCACAATGGATACACAAAAAATAAAAAGCAAGAAATTATATCATACCACCAGAGAAAATCACCTTCAATAAAGGAAGACAGGAAGGAAGGAAAGAAGGAAGAGAAGATCACAAAACCAGAAAACAAATAACAAAATGGCAGGAGTAAGTCCTGCCATTACACTGAATGTAAATGGCCTAAACTTTCCAATTAAAAGACACAGAATGGCTGAATGGATAAAAAAAACAAGACCCAGGCCAGGCATGGTGGCTCACTCCTATAATCCCAGCACTTTGGGAGCACACCGTGACCAGCCCAACAGAATTAATATTGTTAAAGTGTCTTTACTACCCCCCAAATATCTACAGATTCAATGCAATCTCTATCAAAATACCAATGACATTCTTCACAGATATAGACGAAACAATCCTAGGCCGGGTGCACTGGCTCACACCTGTAATCCCAGCATTTTGAGAGGCCAAGGCGCGTGGATCACCTGAGGTCGGGAGTTCGAGACCAGCCTGACCAACATGGAGAAACCCTGTCTCTACTAAAAATACAAAATTAACTGGGCATGGTGGTGCATGCCTGTAATCCCAGCTACTCAAGAGTCTGAGGCAGAAGAATTGCTTGAACCCAGGAGGCGCAGGTTGCGGTGAGCCAAGATCATGCTATTGCACTCCAGCCTGGGCAACAAGATTGAAACACTGTCTCAAAAGAGAAAAAAAAGACCTAAATCTAAGGCTATGAAACTACTACAAGAAAACAACTGGGTGAAACTCTCCAGAATATTGGAGTGGGCAAAGATTTCTTGAGTAATACCCCATGAATATAGGCAACAAAAGCAAAAATAGACAAATGGGATCATATCAAGTTAAAAAGCTTCCTCATAGCAAAGGAAATAACAACGTGATGAGACAACCCATAGAATGGGAAAAAATATTTGCAAACTACCCATCTGACAAGGGATTAATAACCATAATATATAAAGAGCTCTAACAACTCTAATAAGTTTGGATGTGTGACCCCACTGAAATCTCATGTTGAATTGTATTCCTCAGTTTTGGAGGTGGGGCCTGGTGGGAGGTGATTGGATCATGGGGGTAGATTTCTCATAAATGGTTAAGCACCATCCCCTTGATGCTGTCCTCACGATAGTGAGTTCTCGTGAGATCTGGTTGCTTCAAAGTGTGCCTCCCATCCCTGCTCTTGCTTCTGCTTTCACCATGTGACATGCCTGCTCTTCCTTCACCTTCTACCATGATTATAAGCTTCCTGAGGCCTCCCTAACAGCAGATGCTGCTATGCTTCCTGTGCAGCCTGCAGAACCAGGAGCCAATTAAACCTCTTTTCTTTATAAATTACCCAGTCTCAAGTATTGCTCTTTTTTTAAAATTTCCTTTTTCTTTTTTTGTTTTTGGAAACAAAGTCTCACTAAGTTGCCCAGTCTAGTTTCAAACCCTTGGGCTCAAACAATCCTCCTGCCATGGCCTCCCAAAGGACTGGAATTACAGGCATGAGTCACCACACCTGTCTTAGTTATTTATAGCAATGCAAGAATGGCCTAATACAAATTCTGTAGGAAAAAAAATCTAATAATCCGATTTAAAAATAGGCAAAAGGGCCGGGCGCGGTGGCTCAAGCCTGTAATCCCAGCACTTTGGGAGGCCGAGGCGGGCGGATCACAAGGTCAGGAGATGGAGACCACAGTGAAACCCCGTCTCTACTAAAAATACAAAAAATTAGCCGGGCGCGGTGGCGGGCGCCTGTAGTCCCAGCTACTCAGGAGGCTGAGGCAGGAGAATGGCGGGAACCCGGGAGGCGGAGCTTGCAGTGAGCCGAGATCGCGCCACTGCACTCCAGACTGGGCAACAGCGTGAGACTCCGTCTCAAAAAAAAAAAAAAAAAAAAAAAAAAAAAAATAGGCAAAAGATCTAAATGGGACATTTCTTAAAAGAAGACATGAAAATAGCAAACAAGGGTGGATCTCCTGAGGTCAGGAGTTCGAGACCAGCCTGGCCAACATGGTGAAACCCTGTCTCTACTAAAAATACAAAAATTAGCTGGGCGTGGTGGTGGGTGCCTGTAATCCCAGCTACTCAGGAGGCTGCGGCAGGAGAATCACTTGAACCTGGGAGGCAGACGTTGCAGCGAGCTGAGATCGTGCTACCCGCACCCCAACCTGGGTGACAGAGCGAGACTCTGTCTCAAAAAAAAAAAAAAACTTTGGGAGGTCGAGGCGGGTGGATCACGAGATCAGAAAATTGAGACCATACTGGCCAGCATGGTGAAACCCCATCTCTATTAAAAATACAAAAATTAGCTGGGCGTGGTGGCACGCACCTGTAGTCCCAGCTACTTGGGAAGCTGAGGCAGAATAGCTTGAACCAGGGAGTCGGAGGTTGCAGTGAGCTGAGATCACGCCACCACGCTCCAGCCTGGCGACAGAGCCAGACTCCGTCTCAAAAAACAAAAACAAAACAAACAAAAAACAAACAAAAAAATGATTTGGAAACAACCTAAGTGTCCATAAACAGATGAATGGGCTGCTCTGTCTATGGAGTAGCCATTCTTTTGTTTCTTTACTTCTCTAATAAACTTGCTTTAAAAAAGAAAACAAAACAAAAACAAAGAACCCAGATGAATGGATAAAGAAAATGTGGTACATACACATAATGGAGTGCCATTCAGCCATAAAAAAGAATGAGAACCTATCATTTGCAACAACATGGGTGGTCATTATGTTAAGTGAAATAAGGCAGGCACAGAAAGACAAACATTGCATGCTTTCACTTATCTGTGGGCACTGAAAATTAAACTCATTCACTTATCTGTGGGTGCTAAAAATTAAACTCTTTGAATTCATGGAGATAGATTATAGAAGGATGGTTACCAGAGACTGTGAAGGGTAGTCGGGGAGATGAGGGGAGGGAATTGGGGATGGTTAATGGGTACAAAAAGAGAAAAAGGGCCGGGCACAGCGGCTCGCGCCTGTAATCCCAGCACTTTGGGAGACCGAGACAGGTGGATCACTTGAGGTCAGGAGTTTGAGACCAGCCTGGCCAACATGATGAAACCCCATCTCTACTAAAAATACAAAAAATTAGCCGGGCCTAGTAGCCTGAGCCTATAATCCCAGCTACTTGGGAGGCTGAGGCAGGAGAATCACTTGAACTGGGTGGCAGAGGTTTTGGTGAGTCGAGATCATGCCACTGCACTCCAGCCTGAGGGACAGAGCGAGACTCTTGTCTCAAAAAAAAAAGAGACATAGTATTTGCTAGCATGACAGGGTAACTATAATAAAAAATAATTTAATTGTATATTTTAAAATAACTAAAAGAGTATAATTGAATTGTTTGAAACACAAAGGATAAATGCTTGAGGCGATGGATACCCTATTTACCTTGATATTATTATTATGCATAGCATGGTTGTATCAAAACATCTCATGTAACCCATAAATGCATACACCTACTATGTACCCACAAACATTTAAAAAATAAAGTCATGACTGCCACCTCTCTTCCAACATCCCCGCCCATCTCACAGTACTCTCATGGTTCTCTCAAGCTGTGCCCCTGGAGTCCCAAGGGTACAGCTTGATATTGCTGAGAGGATTCATCTATCAGGTAAGGTACTAAACTAGATATGCAAGATCATTTCCAGATATGCTATTCTGATCATTTATTCAACAGATTCTTATTGAGCTCCTACATCTTGATGGATACTATTTAAGTGGTGTGGCGAAAGCAGTGAGCAAAACAGACATGGTCCTTCTTTATGCCATCTACCAATCTATGGTTTTATGGCTCCAGTGGATGCCCTTTCCTTCAGATTTTTTTTTCTTTTTTTTTCTTTTGGTTCTCTTCTTACCTATCTGATGGTATCTCCTTTGCTCATTCAATTGTTGTTTTTCCTCATTCCTGTCATACTTGACACCCTCCAATCTTTTCTGAATTCTCTTTTAAATTCCCTTGTATGCTTTTTTCTTTGGCCATCTCTTCTAGTATATCTAGCCTTATAGACTATTAGATTTGTCTTCCTAAATATGTTTCCAAGCTCAAAACCTCTCGATTACTCGCCATTGTCTATTGGATTAAAAAGCTTGTTTTTGAGGCCTTTAGCTGGATATTTCAATCCACTTCTCCAGACTTATCTCCACTTGACACTGTCACCTTTGGGTGGATTGGACGACCCCTGCTTCCTTTTTCCTCCTTTGATCCTTTCCTTGCCTTCCTGTTCCTTGGGGTCTTTGTTTTTTAGATCCCAGGAAAACTATGTCTCCACCTGAAATCCTCTCTTTCATTTAAAGCTCATTGCTAATGGTAACATGTGTATGTGGCCTTCACAGATGAAAGTGAACTTGTCCCCTCTCTGAACCACAGGGTACCTGTATGGCACTCTGTTTTTCTTCTCAGTCAGTTCATCAGTCCTTGAGATTTGTTGTTATATTTTAATAGGATCTAGTATTGTTATTTGCATAATATAGGTATTCAGTAAATATTTATTGACAGATTAATGGATTACACAATAGGATTATACAACTTAATTTAAAGAGAAAATTATATCTTATGGATGTAAAAAATCTATAAGCAGTTTTGAAGGTAAACTGTTTCTTGAGCAGCTACTATGTGCCAGGTACTGTTCTAGGCACTGAGGATAACCACAGTGAATAAAACAGTTTACAAAATATTGTATAAAAATGATGGTAAGTGCTTTGAAGCAAGATAAATGAGGATAAAATGGATGGATAACGAAGGAGGTGCTACTTAACATAGGGGATACAGGGAGGCTTCTCTGACAGACTGGCAGACATTTGAACAGAGATACATATAAGAGCCCACTATCCATTGGGATTAATTTAAAAATGGTAAGTTATACTTGAAAAAATTTGATTTTGATTTTGATTCTCACCCTGTTACATATATATGCATTATTTAAAAATTAAGGTCTCATTGATAATGTCTATTGGGATTTGTTTCTCATAAAAAAATACAGTAAGATAACTCTTGAATATCTCTTAGTATAGTTGGAAAAATGCTAAAATTGTAATGTTTTAGTAACTTACGATAATGTTATCAAGAGAGTGATATTTCTAACTATAAATTTCAGAATTGATGGAGCCAAAAGAAATTTAGACAGAACACTGGATAAAAGAACACCTCTATTACCACCACCTGATTATCCTCAAACTGTGAGTTTATGTTTTCTCTTTAAAAAGTTTATCCTTAGATCATTTTATTTGTAGTTAAGACAATCTCAATATAACTGGTGTTTTTAAAAGGAATAATAAATATATTTAAAACTATATATTTAATTTTTAAACAATTTAAATTAATTTTAAAATGTTCTCCTTGATTTAATTATATCTTGTTTGTTTTTGACAGATGACCAGTGAAATCAAAAAAAAAGGAGTGAGTTCAAGTTTTTATATTTCTTGTTTGAAAATGTTAAAATAAGTTATTGCAAAGTAGTTTCTTCTAAGACCACCTGCTAAGTCCCATTCTAGAAAACAAATAAATTTAGAAACTGAGGTTTTTATTTTCTTTTCCCAAGGGAACAAACATGGCATGAACAACAATATGGCAATATAGATTTTTGTTTTGTTTTGTTTTAGACAGGGTCTTGCTCTGTCACCAAGGCTGGAGGGCAGTGGTGCGATCTTGGCTCACTGCAGCCCCACCACTCGGGCTCAAGCAATCCTCCCACCTCAGCCTCCTGAGTAGCTGGGACTGCAGTCACATGCCACCATGCTTGGATACTTTTTAAAATTATTTGTAGAAATGAGATATCACTATATTGCCCAGGCTGGTCTTGAACACCTGGACTCAAGTGATCCTCCCACCTTGGCCTCTCAAATTGCTAGAAATACAGGTGTGAGCCACTGTGCCCAACCAATATGGGTTTTAAGAATTACATTTTTGTTGGCATTCACTATTTGCAGATTAATTATGTAAATATTTTCATTCTTATTCCAAACAACTGAAAAAAACTCAAAGTGGCAGTTATAAAGGAAATCCATCTCTCTTTTTCATTAGGGTAATAATTGAGTATTCTAATATTGATATAATGATATAGTAGCCACTCAGCAAATATGTATTGAGAATCTGTTATGTGCTAGCTACATGCTAGGTGCTAGAGATTAAAAAAAAAAGAAAAAGACACTGACTGCATGAGTGACAACAGGGGACTATGATATGATTGGTGGAAAGACAAAAACGTAAAATTTCTTTACTAGCAAAGCATAACAGAAACATACGGAGCTGGAGACATGAAAGAGGAAATCATGCAGCATTTTTTCAGATGGGATATAAGCTTCTCAAGTCCCTTAAAATTCACTTTGGGGGATAGAGACTGAAGATGTGAATTCAGCCTCTATGAATTTAGGAGATTTGGAAGAAACTCTTTTTAGCTTTTCCTGGTTTTGGTTTTGGTTTTCAAAATGCTCTTCTTCCTCCTTACCTGGCCACCCAACATTTCTGGAGAATTTGAATGTTGATCTTTCTTTTTACTAGGTATAATTACTGATACACAACAATCCCAAAACATTAATAAATATTTAATGTATAAATTGCCAAATGTATTTAATATTTTTGTGTATGTGTTTAGTATCCTCATTGTTCCTAGCCAGGCATACAGTAATTCACAACTGAGCCCACTGCTCTTGGCAATATGGCTTCTAGGAATTCCATCACTTCATCATGAATGTCACCAGTAACTACTAACTGCCAAATTCAAAGGATATTTTTTATTTTTTTTATTTATTTTTTTGAAATGGAATCTCACTCTGTTTCCCAGCCTAAAGTGCAGTGGTGCAATCTTGGCTCACTGCAACCTCCATCTTCCGACTTCCAGTGATTCTCCTGCCTCAGCCTCCCGAGTAGCTGGGATTACAGACATGTGCCACCACGCCTGGCTAATTTTTGTATTTTTAGTAGAGATGGGGTTTCACCATGTTGGCCAGGCTGACCTCGAGCTCCTGACCTCAGGTAATCAACCCATCTCAGCCTCCCAAAATGATGGGATTACAGGTGTGAGGCATCTTGCCTGGCCAAAATATATTTTTTCTATACCTCTCTCTCGGACCTCCAACTGTCTTTTTTTTTTTTTTTTTTTTTTTTTTTTTTGGGGACAGTCTCCCTCTGTCAGCTAGGCTGGAGTGCAGTGGCGCGATCTTGGCTCACTGCTACCTCTGTCTCCTGGGTTCAAGTGATTCTCCTGCCTCAGACTCCTGAGTAGCTAAGATTACAGGCGCCTGCCACCACACCCAGCTAATTTTTTTATTTTTAGTAGAGAAAGGGTTTCACCATGTTGGCCAGGCTGGTCTTGAACTCCTGACCTCCGGTGATCCACCTTGGCCTCCCAAAGTGCTGGGATTACAGGAGGACCCCCCGTGCCCAGCCTCCACCTGTCTTTAAAAAAAACTTTGATCAGTGGAACGGAATAGATGACCCATAAATAGATTCACACAAGTGTATATAGCCAGCTGATTTTTTCTTTTTTCTTTCTTTTTCTTTTTTTTTTTTTTTTTTTTTTTTAGAGATGGGGGTCTCTCTTTGCTGCCCAGGCTAATCTTGAGCTCCTGGGCTCAAGTGATCCTTCTGCCTCAGCTTCCTGAGTAGCTGGGACTACAAGAGCATGCCACCATCCCCCCGATTTTTGACTAAGTTGCGAAAATCATTCGGTGGAGGAAGAATAGTCTTTTCAACGAATGGGGGGAAAGCAATTGGATATCCATAAAATAAAAAAACCTCAGCCTAAACCCCCCACCTTGTACAAAAATTAACTAAAGTTGATCATAGGTGTAAATGTAAAACATAAAACTATAAAAAAATTAGAAAAAGGCATAGGAGAAACATAAACTATAAAACTTTTAGAAAAACCTAGCCTAGGGCAAAGAGTTTTTAGGTATGTCCTCAAAAGAACAATCCAGATTTTTTTTTTTTTTGTTGAGACTCAGTCTCACCTTGTCACCCGGGCTGGAGGGCAATGGCGTGATCTCGGCTCACTGCAACCTCCGCCTCCCCGGTTCAAGCGATTCTCCTGACTCAGCCTCCCACAGAAAATTTTTAAAAACTCAGTAAATTAGACTTCATCAAAATTAAAAGCTATTGCTCAGTGAAGGACCCTGTTAAGAGGATGAAAAAACAAGCTACACACTGGGAGAAAATATTCACAAATCGCCTATCCAACAAAGGACTTGTATCTAGAATATATAAGGAACTCTTTAAACTCAACAGTATGAAAGCAAAAAATCTGATTAGAAAATGGGTAAAAACGGCCAGGCGCAGTGACTTACGCCTGTAATCCAAGCACTTTGGGAGGCCGAGGAGGGCGATTCGAGACTAGCCTGGTCAACACGGTGAAACCCCGTCGCTACTAGGAATACAAAATTAGCTGGGTGTGGTGGCACACACCTGTAACCTCAGCTACTAGAGGGGCTGAGGCAGGAGGATCGCTTGAACTCCGGAGGCAGAGGTTGCAGTGAGCCGAGATTGCGCCACTGCACTCCAGTCTGGGCTACAAGAGCGAAACTCCGTCTCAAAAAAGGAAAGAAAATAAAATGGGTAAAAGAAAAATAGGGTGACGCTGTAGCCCGTCGGGAGGCCCCACAGAGCCGCCACAGCCTCCAGCTTTCCCCAACCAAATGTCTCCGCCATCGGCTCCGCGGCGCTACCACGGCAGACGTGGAAGACGGCGAGGAACCCTACGCTCTGACCTCTCAGTCCAGGAGCGCAGGCTCCAAGTCGGGGGCGACAAGATGTTCTAGCTCAAGAAGTGGAACGCGGTGGCCGTGTGGAGCTGGGACGGGGAGTGTGTTACGTGCGCCATTTGCAGAGTCCAGGTGATGGATGCCTATCTCAGATGTCAAGCTGAAAACAAACAAGAGGACTGTGTTGTGGTCGTGGGAGAATGTAATCATTCCTTCCGCAACTGCTGCATGTCCCTGTGGGTGAAACAGAGCAATCGCTGCCCTCTCTGCCAGCAGGACTGGGTGGCCCAAAGAATCAGCAGATGAGAGTGGTTAGAAGCCTTCTTAGTGCAGTTGTTCAGAGCCTGGTGGATCTTGTTATCAAGTGCCCTTGGAAGGCTAGAACACTCCAGGGGATTAATTCTTCAAATAGGAGTCGATGGATCTGTGGTCCTTTGGGACTCATCAAAGGCTTGGTTTAGCATTTTGCCAGCTTTATTTTCAGAAATTCTCAGCAATTAAGAATATGATTTATTAAAGATGATCCTTTCTACCTCTGTGGTATGTGTCACACACATAGCTTAGAAGTGCTATAAAAAAGGAGAGAACTCCAAATTGAATCACCTTTGTAATTTACCCATTTCTATACAACAGGTTGTGGAAGCAGTTTCATTCAGAGGAGAACTTTTTGCATGCTTATGGTTGATCTGTTAAAAAAAAGAATGTTATAGTAACAAATAAAGTGCCTCCTCCCAAAAAAAGAAAGATATGAATAGACATTTTACCATAGAGGATATATGGATGGCAAATAAGCATGCAAAAGATGTTCAACATCATTAGCCGTTATGCTAATACAAATTAAAACCATGATTCATTTTCACTACATACCTGTTAGAATGGCTGAAATAAAAAACAGTGACAATTTCAGCTGACTTTTGACACCACTGACCATTTATTTCCTTTCTAACATTCCCTTGTATTTATTCATCTGGTTCTCTATTATTTCTCTGTTATCTCCATGGGTTCCTCTTCCTTGACTGGCTGTAGTCACTCGTCTCTTTCCTTGAACCTCCCTGGATGATTCTCTCCTTTTCTGATTTCAACTACCTTTCATATATTGATGACTCCTGGAGACTTTTTTGCACAAATACATCAGATTCAACGTGTCAAAAAAATAAGACCACAAGCTTCCTCCATAAGACTCTTTTTGCTCATTTTCTATTCTAGTTGTTATCACCATCTATCCGGTTACTCATGCTTAAAATACCTGAATCTGAACTTCTTTTTCCCCGTCCCCAACTACCTCCCTCCCATATACTTAGTCCCCAAGAGCTCTATATAGTTCTCAAAACAGTAATTTTCTTGTCCTAGCCTTAGCTTAAAGCTTCATCTCGTCTTGACCACAGTAGCCAACAGCAGCTTCTTTTCTTTTTTCTTTTCTTTTCTTTCTTTTTTTGAGACAGAGTAGTCTTGCTCTGTCACCCAGGCTGGAATGCAGTGGGGCAATCTAAGCTCACTGCAACTTCCACCTCCCAGGTTAAAGCAATTCTTGTGCCTCAGGCTCCCAAATAACTGGGATTACAGGCACATGCCACCGTGCCTGGCTAATTTTTTGTATTTTTAGTAGAGACAGGGTTTCACCATGTTGGCTAGGCTGGTCTCAAACTCCTGACCTCAAGTGATCCACCTGCTTCAGTTTCCCAAAGTGCTGGGATTACAGGTATGAGCCACCATGCCCGGCCAGGAATTGCTTCTTAATCAACTACTATGATATTGAGCACCAAAAATAGTTACTTAATGAATGATTGATGAATGAATAAATATAAAAACACATGTTCAGTAAAATATAACAACTGTTATAATAGAAGTGTGAAGAGACTACAGTGAGGGCATAATATAGAAAGTTTTAAAAAAATTTTTTCTGTTTTTTGAGACAGTTTCTCACTCTGTCACCCAGGCTGGTGTGCAGGGGAGTGATCTTGGCTTACTGCAACACCTGCTTCCCAGGCTCAAGCGATCTTCTAGCCTCAGCCTCCTGAGGAACTGGGACTACAGGTGCGAGGCACCACGCTCAGCTAATTTTTATTTTTTATTTTTTTGTAGAGATGGGATTTCCCCATGTTGCCCAGACTGGTCTCTCACTCCTGGGCTGAAGGGGATCCACCTGCTTTGACCTCCCAAAGTGCTGAGATTACAGGCATGAGCCACCATGCTAGGCCAGGAAGTTTTCAAGAAAAATTTTGAAAGTACATCACTTGACTTAGATAGTGTTTTGCTAAGGAAGATTATATACTTTAATTCTAAGGGTCAAACATATTTTTATTTTAGGAGATGAAATGGTTTTAGAAAGGTATAAATTAAATATACGTAATTAGAATAATGAATTTAAATTTCATTTTTTCTTTTTTCTGCAACAAAAACCACATTCAATAAATTTCCTTTCACTATATAGTCATATAATAATTTTATTCAAGCTTAGTTTTCTATATAACATTTCAGTGCTTGACCCTTACCTGCTTTCTAGAACTGCTATAGGTTTGGGGTATTGAGAAAATATCATCTTTGTCTGTATAATTTATTTATTCGTGAGATACTTAACAAATATCCATGCATACTTGATCCTGTGCTAGATGCTGAAGATTGATGGACAAGATGGACATATAAGCCCTTATGAAGCTTATACTTTAATGAGGAAGACATATAATAATCAAATAAACAAAATTTTTCTATTTTGTTTAATAAATAAAATTGTGGTAAGTACTTTGAAGAAAATACAGGGTAATATGGTCGATAGTGACTGGTGAGGGAGCGAGGCCATATTAGGCAGGTGGTTAGAGAAGGTATCCCTGAGGTGGTGACATTTATGGAAACCTGAATGGTAGGAAGGAGCCAGCCATGGAAAGACCTGGGGTTGAGAATTTCCCAACAGAGAGAACAGCTTAGTTTAAGTTACCTGAAGGAGAAAACAACTTGGTGTGTTCCAGGAACTGAAAGAAGGCCAGCTTGGCTAGAGCATGCTGATTGAACTCATGGGAAGGTATAAAATAAACTTGAAAAGGGGATCAGGAGCCAAATATGAGGGCCTTTTATAGGCTATGGTAAGGTGCTTGGATTTTACTCAGAGTGGCAATCAGAAGTCATTGGAGGATTCTACCCATGGGGATAACATAACTTGATTTACTTTTAATGATAAAAAGTCACTTTGACAATTATATGAAAAAGCCCACTTAGATTCTTTAGAAGATGGATTGTGGCTATGGCTAAAGTATAAAAGAAGAACCAGGTAGTTGTACAAGATAACAGTCTAGGTGAGAGAGAATAGTTTAGACTAGAGTGATAGCAATAGAGCTAGAGAGAAATTGTTAGACTCAGGATATATTTTGGATGTAAATGCGACAGGACTTTCAGATAGGGTGCATGTGGAGGGTGAGGAAAAGAGGAACCAAGGATGATTCTTAGGCTTTGGTCTGATTTTGCAGGGTAATTGGTGACACTTATTATTAAGATCATCTAGAGAGGAGGGAAGAGCTGGAGTAGCGAGAGGACCGAGTTCATTGCTAGACAGAGGTCAGCCCATTGATATAGTGAGGGATTGGGGACTATCACAAGACTTTTAAGATTAAGCAGTACATGGGCCAGGCATGGGGGCTCATGCCTGTAATCCCAGCACTTTGGGAGGCCGAGTCGAGTGGATCATGAGGCCAGGAGTTTGAGGCCAGCCTGACCAACATGGTGAAACCCCATCTCTAGTAAAAAGAAAAAAATTAGCTGGGCATGGTGGCCCACGCCTGTGATCCCAGCTACTCAGGAGGCTGAGGCAGGAACATCGCTTGAACCCAGGAGGTGGAGGTTGCAGTGAGCCGAGATTGCGCCATTGCACTCTAGCCTGGGGAACAGAGGGAGACTCCATCTGAAAAAAAAAAAAAAAAAAAAGATTAAGCAGTACATTAATGGAGTGGACATAGAAAATGTCTTTCTGTAAGAATTTTGGAGTGAGCAACTAATTGAAAAAAAATAAAAGTAAGAGACAAAAAAATGTCCATCTAGGCTACACATTTAAAAAATCTTATTATCTCAAAATAATTTTAGACATACAAAAGAGTTGCAGAAAAGAGTACAAAGAATTCCCCTGTATGCTTTATCTGTTCCCATAATGTTAACGTCTTTGCCTGTAACAATGATTACTGTGGTTGTTGCCAAATAGTAATTTTTCTATCATTTCTTTTACATTTTTTGTTGGAATTCTGTAGTAAGAAAGAACTTTTATTTTTTTTCTTCATTTATTCATTCATTTAGATCAGTGTGGACTATAGATTTTCTTTTAACCATTAACTTATAATGTATTATTACTAATAATAATTATTATTTTTTAGAGATGGGGTTTTGCTCTGTTGCCCAGGCTGGAGAGCAGTGTTGTGATCATAGCTCACTGCAGCTTTGAACTCCTGGGCTCAAGCCATCCTTCCACCCCAGCCTCCTGAGTAGCTGGGATTACAGGCATGAGCCACAGGGCCTGGCTTTATTATTAATTTTGAAGTTCAATTGTTCCACCTTTGACCAGTGGGAGCCCTTAAAGTTGACTCTCGTCTTTTTTTACATAGCCCATCATTCTTTGAGCACGTCCTTACTTTCTGGCACAATAAGATGTTCCAGGATTATGCTATATATACTTTTTCTATTCTAGCCCTGTAATCAGTAATTTCTCCAGGGATTTTTGGCTCCTTTTGGTGGAGAATGGTATTTAAAAACCATGATATGTGTGTAAAATGTGCTCCTCGATACCGAGTGTCATTGCTTCCTGGCTTTCTCAGCAGAAGATCCAGAAAATAATTATTTCTCTCTCTCTCTCTCAAAACCCATGGATTCATACTGATACCTCCTATTCCAGTAACACCCCAGGGTTCATTCTAGCCTGTCCCCCTTTCTCTATGCATAGCTCCCTTCTCTGACAGTGAGGAATCTGGCTTTCATCCATTAGCCACAAGGTTTACTTATTTTGTTAAATCCTAGAGTATACATAAATAATTTCAAAATTACTGACTCGTACTACTGTGAAAAACAAACCTGCTCACCATAATTTAATTTCATCTATAGTCTTTTGTACTTAGCATAAGGATATATGGTTAAAATATTGTGTTCAGTATTGGTTAGTTCTACACTCCTTTTCAGTAGGTAATTATGAATACATTTTCAGCTAGGTAATTATTAATAACTTGAAATTCAGGTAGGTTCAGTGGTTCGTTTGTTTTCATTTGGAGTTTCTTTTCTCCCTTATTTATGTTGATATTTTTTACTTACACTTTGAGCAGGTAAAACAACAGCAAGATTTAAAATCAGAACTATACCAAAAGTACACCTCAGAGAAGCATCTCCCATCCCTTCTACTCTATTCCCATGCCCCCGTACTTTCTATCTATTCCAAGCTACTCTTTCATATAACCAATGCCATTAATTTTTGATTTATCCTTTCTGTGTTTAATTTTTTACAAATGAGCAGGTATGTTTTCTTATTTCCTTTTATCTTATACAAAATGCATCATACTGTAGATACTCTTGGATTTTGCTTTTTGTTGTTTGTTTGTTTTTCTTTTTTCTTTTTTATTTATTTATTTTTTTTCTGAGACAGAGTCTTACTCTGTCACCCAGACTGGAGTGCAATGGCACAGTCTCAGCTCACTGCAACCTCTGCCTCCCGGGTTCAAGCGATTCTCCTGCCTCAGGCTCCTGAGTAGCTGGGATTACAGGAGCCTGCCACCATGCCCAGCCAATTTTTGTATTTTTAGTAGAGACGGGGTTTCACCATGTGGGCCAGGCTGGTTTCAAACTCCTAATCTCAGGTGATCTGCCCGCCTCAGCCTCCCAAAGTGCTGAGGTTACAGGTGTGAGCCACTGCGCCTGGCCGCATTTTGTTTTTAACTTAATAATGTATCCTGGAAATCGCTCCACATCAATTTTTAGAGATCTTTCTCATTTTTCACCATTAGCTGCACAGAACACGAATGTATGCATCAGCCACTCTTAAATGTTTCCAGTATTTTGCTGCAATGAATACCTTGTATATGTGTGTTTTCATACTGTTGGAGGTATCGTTTTAATTTCTCTAAGTGGGATTTCAATATGTAGTGTTGTTAGATATTGCAAAATTTCTCTCCAAAATGTGCTAGCAATTTATGAGAGTGTTTGCTTCCCCATAGTTTCACAAAAGAATGTGGGGGTCATATTTTTAAAAAATTTTGTCAGTCTGATATGTGACAGCTGGTATCTCAGGGTAGTTTAAATTTGCTTTCTGTAATTATGAGTAAGATTATACATTTTAAAATATGGTTTAAGTGCCATTTCAATTATATTTTTATTGTGAAATGTTGGTTTATATCTTCTGCCCATATTTCTGTTGTAGTTTTGGTGTTATTTCCCCCTAAATGTTTACAAACTGTGATAAAATACACATAACATAAAATCATCTTAACCATTTTTAAGGGCACAGTTTAGTAGTATTTTCTTTTTTTTTAATTGTAATTTTTTAAATTTTAAGTTCCGGGATACATGTGCGGAATGTGCAGGTTTGTTACATGGGTATACGTGTGCCACGATGGTTTGCTGCACCTATTGACCCATCCTCTAGGTTCCCTCCCCTTGCCCTCCATCCCCCAATGGGCTCTGGTTTGTGTTGTTCCCCTCCCTGTGTCCATGTGTTCTCATTGTTCACCTCCCACTTATGAGTGAGAACATGCGGTATTTGGTTTTCCGTTCCTGTGTTAGTTTGCTGAGGATGATGGCTTCCAGCTTCATCCATGTCCCTGTAAAGGACATGATCTCCTTCCTTTTTATGCCTGTGTAGTATTCTATGGTGTATATGTACCACTTTTTTTTTTTTTTCCCGAGATGAAGTCTTGCTCTGTTGCCAGGCTGGAGTGCAGTGGGGTGATCTCGGCTCACTGCACTCTCTGCTTCCTGGGTTCAAGCAATTCTCTGCCTCAGCCTCCTGAGTAGCTGGGATTACAGGCACTCACCACCACACCTGGCTAATTTTTTTGTATTTTTAGTAGAAATGAGGTTTCACCATCTTGGCCAGGCTGGTCTTGAACTCCTGACCTTGTGATCCACCTGCCTCGGCCTCCCAAAGTTCTGGGATTACAGGCGTGAGCCACCGTGCCCAGCCATGTACCACATTTTCTTTATCCAGTCTATCATTGATGGGCATTTGGGTTGGTTCCATGACTTTGCTATTGTAAATAGTGCTGCAGTAAACCTATGTGTGCATGTGTCTTTATAGTAGAATGATTTATATTTCTTTGGGTGTATTCCCAGTAATGGGATTGCTGGGTCAAATGGTATTTCTGGTTCTAGATCCTTGAGAAATCACCATACTGTCTTCCACAATGGTTTGAACTAATTTACATTCCCACCAACAGTGTAAAAGCGTTCCTATTTCTCCACAGCCTCGCCAGCATCTCTTGTCTCAAAAATATGGAATGCTTCACAAATTTGTGTTCATCCTTGCACAGGGGCCGTGCTAATCTTCTCTGTATCATTCCAATTTTAGTATATGTACTGCCAAAGCGAGCACAGTTTAGTAGTATTTTCACATTCTTGTGCAGCAAATCTCCAGAACATTTTCATCTTGCAAAACTGAAACTCTATGCTTCTTAAATAACAACTCCCCATTTCCTCTTCCCCGTAGCCCCTGGCAACTACTATTTTGTTTTCTGTTTCTATAAATTTAAATGCTTCATATTAGTGGAATGATGCAATACTTGTTTTCTTGTGATTGGCTTATTTCACTTAGCATGATGTCCTTAAGGTTCTCCCATCCCCTAAATTTTAAAGCATTGTTTACACTTTGAGATGTATGTTGCAAATATTTTCTGCCAAATTGTCAATTGTCTTTTGACATTTTAAATTGTTTTTGTTATGCAAACCTTTATGTTTTTATGTAGTAAAAATTAATCTATCACTTGTTTCCTTTTTTGTATCTAGTATTTGAATCATAACTAGGAAGGTTTTTCCTATACTCAAATTATAAAAGACTTCATCTACGTTTTTCTTCATGATCCTTGTATAGTTTCATTGTTTAAGTTAAATTCTGGAGTTTAGTCTTATGTATGATGGAAGGTATGAATTATTTTATCTTTTTCCAAATGGCTAACCAGTTGTTCCAAATAGTTATTAAAACCTTCATATTTTTCCCAGTGTTTTGAGATGCCATGTTTATCATGTGCTAAATTTTCTGATATACTGGTATATTTTTGGACTTTCTGTTGTTTTCCACTGGTCTGTCTATTCATACACCTGTGCTACACCACACTTTCTGGTATGTTCTAATGTCTCCTAGGGCTAGCCCTCCATTGCAGATTTTCTTTCTCAGGGTTTTCTTGGCTGTTCTTGCATGTTTATTTTTCCACATGAACTTTAGGATCAACTTATTTAATTCCATAAAAATGTATGTAGATATTTTTATTGGTATTGTGTTAAATTAATTTTGGGAAAACTGAAATTTTCATGATGCTAAAATGTCTTTACTAAGATCAAGTGTCTTTTCATTCATTCATGTCTATTTTTAGTCAGACTATTCATTCTTATGGGAGAATTTGTGAAATTATATTATACTGCTATTGTACTGGAATATAATCTCAAGAGAGCATGGGCTTTGTTTTGTTCAGCTACTATGTACTCAGCGTTTAGAACAATATCTGAATATTTGTTGAATCAGTGGATATATTATAATAAGTTAGATAATAAGGAATAATAAGTTAAAGAATCTTTGTTTTGCCTTGAGAAAATGAAGACTCTGCTAAGAATATTAATTTGGCAAGAATTAATCATAAATAAAGAAAAAGATAAAATGGTTTCTTTGTAGGATGTACTTTTGGATTAAACAGTTTTTATTCTGAAAATGTTATTTTTCAGAATATTTTTAATCTGAAAAAATGTTGTCTTAGGAAGAGAGAGTTCAGGAGTTACACTGAAATGATACAACCATGCAGAACGTTTAGTTTTTTTCTTATGTTCTCAGTTCAACTACATTTATATGAAGCAATGTGTAGAAAGTAGTCCTATAGTACCTATTCAGCAGGAATGGCTGGATCACATGTTAAGGCTGATACCTGAGTCTTTAAAGGAAGGGAAAGAAAGAGAAGAACTCCTTGAAAGTCTCATAAATGAGGTGTCAAGTGACTTTGAAAACAGCATGAAGAGATATTTGGGTAAGTAGCATCTAACACACACCACGCTTCTGTCACCTTTGCCTCCCCCCAACCCCACTGAATCAAAAATAGAAATAAGCAAAATGAATAATGAACACTATATATTTAAACTATATCTATTTTTTTCTTTTCTTTGTCTTTTTTTCTTCGAGACACGATCTCTGTAGCCCAGGCTGGAGTGCAGTGGTGCTATTTCAGCTCACTGCAGCCTCCGCCTGCTGAGTTGAAGCGATTCCCCTACCTCAGCCTCCTGAGTACCAGGAACTTCAGGCACGCACCACTATGCCCAGCTGATTTTTTTATTTTTTGGTAGGGATGTGGTTTCACCATGTTGACCAAGCTGGTCTCGAACTCCTGGACTGAAGCCATCCGCCCATCTCAGCCTCCCAAAGTGCTGGGATTACAGACTGAACCACTCAGGCCAGCCCAAACTATTTGTATTTCTTAGATATGATTTTTATTTAAAGTTTTTATTTTGAGGCTATACTTAAGTCAAAATCCTTACAATTTAAGGGTACTTTTTGTATTTTTTTAAATTAGCTAACATCTCTTTGACTTTTTACTTTATGAGTTTAGCTATACTATTTATAGGTTTTCTAGAAAATACTAACGTGTTTTGGGAGATTTATTAGGGGTATAATCTGCTATTTTTTAGAATAAATTCTTTTCCTTTTTAAAAATTGACAAATAAAAATTGCATATAGTTATCATGTACAATACATTTTGAAATATGAAACATTGTGGAATAACTAAATTGAGCTAATTAACTGATGCATTTTTCCCCCATATTTACCATTTTTTGTGTGTGGTGGGAACACAGAATCTACTTTTGACAATTTTCAAGGATACAATAAATTGTTACTAACTAGTCACTATGTTGTATAATTGCTTTCTTTCTTTTCTTTTCTTTTTTCTTTTTTTTTTTTTTTTTTTTTTTTTTCTGTGACGGAGTCTCACTCTGTTGCCCAGGCTAGAGTGCAGTGGTATAATCTCATCTCAATGCAACCTCCACCTCCCAGGTTCAAGCGATTCTCCTGCCTCAGCCTCCCGAGTAGCTGGGACTACAGGTGCCTGCCACCATGCCCAGCTAATTTTTGTATTTTTAGTAGAGATGGGGTTTCACCATGTTGGTCAGGCTGGTCTCGAACTCCTGACCTCAGGTGATCTGCCCTCCTTTGCCTCCCAAGGTGCTGGGATTACAGGCATGAGCCACCGTGCTCGGCCTCCATGTTATATAATCTCTTGAACTTGTTCCCTCCTATCTAACTGAAATTTTGTAGCCTGTGACTAACATTCCAGTCCCTGGTAGCCACCATGAAATGCACTTCTTTTAAGTGGCCATGCTAGTGACTTTTGAGTAGATGGAATGCAAAAAACTGAGATCTTATTAAAGCTTTTATTTATCTGAACTCTCCTCTAAAGTAAGGCCAAAATAGTACCAATAACTTGATTTTGTTTCAAATAAAGGAGTTTTTTCTTACATTCCTTTTAATGCATAGTAAACTATACCATCCAAAATCAAAAGTTAGAAACTTCGATATTAATAGATTGTGCAGAGATTTTCAAGAAGCATTAATATATCCATGTATTTTAGTGCAGAGCGTTCTTGTGAAACCACCAGTTAAATGGCTTGAAGATGAAGGAGGTCCTTTACCTGAATCTCCTGTGTGAGTAAATAAGTTTACAAACAGTACTTCATCCAATTTTTGATATAGATTAAAAATAAACTGATCTTATATTCGAGTCTACAGTTGTGATACTCAAAGGTATTTTGAACACATCCAAAAAAAAAGATACTCTTGTTTTTCCCCCAGAGGTACCCTCTCTACTATGCTTGTTTAGTTCTGCATACATAACTGGAGAGATCTTTATGAATGCATAGCTTAACTTAGCCTTGAGTAAGTTTTGGTGTATGCCAGACAGATTTCTCCAGCCCTTTTCTTTAGTCCTAAAGACTGTGTTCTTTCATTTTCGCCTGGGATACCTGAGCCAAAGCACAGTGGAAGTTAGCAGAGCTCTCAGATCTGGCCCATCAGTCTGCCTTACTCACAAATTATTTCTGTTCCCTCTGAAGATAATGCAGTTTTGAGTTCTTGATGTGTTTTTATTAAATGCATATATCTTAAGGTTCCCATTGCTGACCACATTTCCCTCTTCTCAAGTCCCACTTTTCTCACTTCAATACTAATTTCATGTTATAAGCATTATTTCCTAAAGTTTAGGGTGTATTATAATCATGTTCGATATGGTGTTTTGCTTTTCCAGAGGCCTGGATTATTCTAATCCTTGGCGTTCTAGCTATGTGCAGGCAAGAAATCAAATATTCTCTAATTTGCACATTGTTCATCCAACTATGAAAATGTTACTGGACCTTGGTTATACAACATTTGCTGATACAGTTTTGTTGGACTTTACAGGAATTAGGTAAAATCCTGTATTTATTAATTAAATTTAAAATTTGAATATCTCCTTGCTTGAGTCTATATTTTTGACTGTATAATTTTTAAAACAGATCCCTAAATCTTCAACACTTTTCTTACAGGCACACACCACCACGCCCAGCTAATTTTTGTATTTTTAGTAGAGATGGGGTTTTACCACATTGGCCAGGTTGGTCTCGAACTCCTGACCTCGTGATCTGCCTGCCTCAGCCTCCCAAAGTGCTGGGATTGCAGGTGTGAACCACCGTGCCCGGCCTAACAATTGTGTTTTAAGACCAATATGTATCATTTGCTTCAAATCATATTTCTTTTTCTCATAAATAGAGCTAAAGGTCCAATTGACTGTGAATCACTGAAAACTGATCTATCAATACAAACTAGAAAAGCAGAAGAGAAAATAATGAATACATGGTATCCAAAGGTTATAAATCTCTTTACTAAGAAGGAGGCACTAGAAGGTGTTAAACCTGAAAAATTGGATGCATTTTATAGCTGTGTTTCCACACTTATGTCAAATCAGGTAAATATACTTTATGTATATCAAATGATAATGTTATTAAAATTAGTTCAGTATTTTAAATAGAATTCTATGTAAACATAGTGCTAAGTAATTATTTTGAAATAAATTAAAATATTTCTACTGCAATTTTATTTAAATAATTTTAGCAGAAAAATACTGAGTTTCTGAAACTATCTAAAATGAAAGGAAATCTAGAAGTATATGTTAGTATTATGAGTAATTACTTGGCTCATGCCTAAAGGATATATAAGTTAATTATAGCTTTATTTGGAGTATGTTAACAAAAGAATTATTCTAGTAACATATTTTTGAATTTATTAAATTTAGAGTTGGTTGATTCTCATTTCATTCTCAGTAAAATCTTGGTTTAAAATGTTATTGATCATTGTATAAGAGGTATATGGTGGAAAAATATTTTAAAGTTATAGATAATCTTTAAATGACAAATAGGGAATTTTTAATTTTATGAAATTATATTTATGGCCTTCCCAAATTTTTACTATTGTAGATATACAATTCTAGAAAAATAGTTTTGAAGAAAAACTTGCCCTTTTGGTAAAGACCTCCAACAATTCCATGAATTTTGTCTTGAATATTTAAAAGGATAATATACATATTTAATATCTAGTATGTAATGCTGTAACTAATATACATGGTTTCCTTTCTACCTTTACCCTCTTAAGAGGACTGTGATTATTTAATAAAAGAGATGAGGAATGTCTTGAAGATCATTTAGAACCATGTTTGTCTGCTGGGGTAAATTCCCAACAGTTGGTTCTCTATAAGAAAGCGTTATTCGTACTTTAGAAGCTCCTTGTGCACATTTCTAAGTTCCAGTGACTTTACTTTCACCCAGTAGTGTGCTAGAAATATGGCTCTCCAGAAAAGAAAATCACCCTTAGGCTGGGCACAGTGGCTCACACCTATAATACCAGCACTTTGGGAGGTCCAGGCAGGTGGATGACTTGAGCTCAGGAGTTCAAGACCAGCCTGGTCAACATGGCAAAACCTTCTTTCTACTAAAAATACAAAAATTAGCCACGCATGGTGGCATATGCTTGTAATCTCAGCTGCTCAGGAGGCTGAGGCACGAGAATAGTTTGAGACTGAGAGGCGAAGGTTGTGGTGAGCCCAGATTGTGCCACTGCATTCTAGCCTGGGCAACAGAGTAAGACTCTGTCTCAACATAATAAATAAATAAATAAATAAGAAAATTACCCTGATTTGTAGTGTTTGTTGACTTCTGTGGTGTAAATATTCCCACCATGGTAAATTTCGAGCTTCTAAGAGTTTAACAACTGGTCACAAAATTCTTGAATATTTAACAATTGACTCTTGAGAGAACAGGAGCTAGCTCTGGCATTCCACTGTACCTCACTCCATGTGCATGTCCCCACATTACACCCTTACCTCTGCTTGTCACGCCTCCCCTCCCTTCAGTCTTTACCATGTTATTTGATCTTTTGGAACATTTTCTGTACCAGGGACAGAATTACTAAAGAATGTGAAAAATTCTGAGTCTCCATTTTAAGATTGTTGATACTCTATTAAAAAATTAAGGTTTGGCTGGGTGTGGTGGCTCATGCCTATAATCTCAGCACTTTGGGAGGCTAAGGTGGGACGATCACTTGAGCCCAGGAGTTCAAGACCAGCCTGAGAAACAAAGTGAGACACTGTCTCTAGAAAAAAAAATAAAAAATTAGCCAGGCATGGTGGCTTATGCCTATTGTCCCAGCTACTCAGGAGGCTGAGGTGGGAGGATTGCTTGAGTCCCGCATCCCAGGAACTCGAGCCTACTGTGAACTATGATTGTGCCACTGCACTCCAGCCTGGGCAACAGAGCAAGACCCAGTCTTAAAAAACAAAAATAGGCTGGGCACAGTGGTTCACACCTATAATCCCAGCACTTTGGGAGGCCGAGGTGGGTGGATTACCTGAGGAAAGGGGTTTGAGACCAGCCTGGCCAACATGGTGAAACCCTGTCTCTACTAAAACTACAAAATTTAGTCAGGCATGGTGGCAGGCACCTATAATCCCAGCTACTCAGGAGGCTGAGGCAGGAGAATTACTTGAGCCCGGGAGACGGAGGTTATAGTGAGCCGAGATCGTGCCATTGCACTCTAGCCTGGGCAACAAGAAGGAAACTCCGACAGAGTGAGTCTCTGTCTCAAAACAAAAACAAAACCAAAAAAACCAAAACTAAAAACAAAATTAGGTTTTGCATATAATGTTCTATTTATTGTTTTAGGTTATATTTGTTAATGTATGTTCTCACTTATTTGGGGGCTAAAAATTAAAACAGTTGAACTCATGGAGATAAAGAGTAGAAGGATGGTTACCAGAGGCTGGGAAAGGTAGTGGGAGAAGTGAGCACGGGGGGTGGTAAGTGGGGATATTTAATGGGTACCAAAAAGTTAGAAAGAATGAATAAGCTGAGTGTGGTGGCTCACACCTGCAATCCCAGCACTGTGGGAGGCCAAAGCTGGTGGGTCACTTGAGCTCAGGAGTTTGAGACCAGCCATGAGCAACATGGCAAAACCCTGCCTCTACAAAAAATACAAAAATTAGCCAGGCGTGGTAGCATGTGCATGTAGTTCCAGCTACTCAGGAGACTGAGGTGGGAGGATGGCCTGAGCCCAGCAGGCAGAGGTTGCAGTAAGTGGAGGTCTTGCCACTGCACTCTAACCTGGGCAACCCTGTCTCAAAAACAAAAAACAAACAAACAAACAAAAAGAATGAATGAATAAGACCTAGTATTTACTAGCACAACTGGGTAACTACAGCAAAACATAATTTAATCATCCCTTTCAAAATAACTAAAAGAGTATAATTAGATTGTTTGTAACACAAAGGATAAATACTTGAAGTGATGGAAATCCCATTTATGCTGATGTGACTATTACACATTACATTCCTGTATCAGAATATCTCATGTAACCTTTATATACACCTACTATGTACCCACAAATATTAAAAATTAATAAGAACATATCATGCTGATTAGCTGGGTGTGGTGGCATGCATCGTAGTCCCAGCTACTCAGGAGGCTGAGGCAGGAGGATTGCCTGAGCCCAGGAGTTCAAGGTTACAGTGAGCTATGATGGCACCATTGCACTGCAGTCCGGGCAACAGAGTGAGACACTGTCTTAAAAAAAAAAAAAAAAATATATATATATATATATATATATGTATATATGTGTGTGTGTGTGTGTATGTGTGTGTATACACATGTATATATAGTATGCTGAATGAAGATAATTTTCAAGACTAAACGGATTGATAGCATGTTTTAATTATAGAAGATTATAATCAGATATAGACAATTCTAATCAGTTTACTGATGTTAGTTAAAAGTTGAATTTATACTCTCTAAAGTAATAATGATTTATATCATGCAGCTAAAGGATCTCTTAAGGAGAACTGTAGAAGGATTTGTAAAACTCTTTGACCCAAAAGATCAAGAAAGGCTGCCAATATTTAAGATAGAATTGACATTTGATGATGACAAAATGGAATTTTATCCTACCTTTCAAGATTTGGAAGATAATATTTTGAGTTTGGTAGAACGAATAGCCGAAGCTCTGCAGGTATTACATCTTTACCCATCGGGTTTCTTTATGTGGCTCTTTTAAAGAATTTTAAATTATTTGAGTCGAATCTCTATGAAGTGTATATGTACATAAAATGTTATGACTCTTTGTGTTATTTTCCTCCCTCAATTATTTTAAATTAGAAATTGCTTTCTCTTTGAAAAAGTCTCTTGGCTGGAGATGACATCTTCTTTCTTAGAACTTTTCTTGTAGCTATGAATTGATTTTTTTTTTTTTTGCATGTCTCATCTCTACTGAGTTGTGAGCTTCTTAAGAACAAGATCTAATTAATATTTGTTCTTTCTAGAGCTTTCTGGTATAATTACTTTGTCAATAAATATTAGTCAATAAATATTTGTCGGCCGAGCGCAGTGGCTCACGCCTGTAATCCCAGCACTTTAGGAGGCCGAGGCAGGCGGAACACGAGGTCAGGAGATCGAGACCATCCTGGCCAACATGGTGAAACCCCATCTCTACTAAAAATACAAAAAGTAACTGGGCGTGGTGGCATGTGCCTGTAATCCCAGTTGCTCAGGAGGCTGAGGCAGGAGAATTGCTTGAACCAGGGAGTTGGAGGCTGCAGTGAGCCAAGATCATGCCACTGTACTCCAGCCTGGCGACAGAGCAAGACTCTGTCTCAAAAAAAAAAAAAAAAAAAAAGATAAATAAATAAATATTTGTTAAATATTTATTTGTCAATAAATAATTAGTCAATAAATATTTGTTGAATGATAAAAAACTTACGCAACTTAAGGTTTTCTTTGTTTTGTTTTTTTTGAGACAGGGTCTCACTATTGACCTAGGCTGAAGTGCAGTGGCTATTCACAGACATGATCATAGCACACTGCTGCCTCAAACTCCTGGGCTCAAGTGATCTTCTTGCCTCAGTTTCCCAAGTAGCTGGGACAATAGGCATGTGCTGCTGCACCTGGCCCAACTATACAATTTTAAATCATTATTTTGTATCAAGTTATTTTTTCTTCGGCCATTGAAATCTGAAAAGAATGTTAAAAAATATAGTATAAGATCTACATATAGGCCCGGCGCAGTGGCTCACGCCTGTAATCCTAACACTTTGGGAGGACGAGGCGGGCGGATCGCCTGAGCTCAGGAGTTCGAGACCAGCCTTACCAACATGGTGAAACACCATCTCTACTAAAATACAAAAAATAGGCCAGGCACGGTGACTCATGCCTGTAATCCCAGCACTTTGGGAGCCCAAGGCGGGCGGATCACAAGATCAGGAGGTCGAGACCAGCCTGACCAACATGGTGAAACCCTGTATAAAAATACAAAAATTAGCTGGGTGTGGTGGCGTGCGCCTGTAATCCCAGCTACTCAGAAGGCTGAGGCAGGAGAAGCACTTGAACCCGGGAGGCGGAGGTTGCAGTGAGCTGAGATCGCACCACTACACTCCAGCCTGGGTGACAGAGCAAGACTCTGTCTCAAAAAAAAAAAAAAAAAAAAAAAAAAAAAAAAAAAAATCTACATATAGATTAATTATACAGTTAGATATTTATTATATACATTGTTATTATTTTTATTTGCGTTAGAATGTCCAAACAATCCCCTCTTGGCTATCAGGAACTTCAACACCAGTAAATCTTGACACAGAACTTCCTGAACACGTGTTACACTGGGCTGTTGACACACTGAAGGCAGCAATACATCGGAACTTAGAAGGTGCAAGAAAACATTATGAGACATATGGTGTGTATGATATATATAATATTATACCATTTGTCATCATTTTATTTGTGCTAGAATTTGGTCAGGTGTCTGTTTGTCTGGGGCTGCCATGAAAGAACAGGGAGAGCCAGAAGTGAGCATAGGCGTAGCTTTTGGCAGAGTCAAGAATCAAACCCAATACATTTTGTTGTCCAGTCCAAAGGGTGTGTGTGAACTGGAGCGGGGTGGTAAAGTCAAAGGCAGAGAGAAGAAATGTTGGAACAATTCAAGGGTAAAAGCAAGGTAATTTCTGAGAATAGTTTCAAAGAGGATGTAGCTCAATTTTATTGGTCTGAAGTCTCCTCATGTATGTGTGAGGTCAGGATGTATGGTTGTTCTTTGACATTCTATTAACCAACATCTTCTATTAATTGGTGTATCTGTACCCCTAAGTCATTCTTAAAAGTCTCAAATACTCTATTACCTTTGTTTTAAAATGTTTGTGTTTAACTTGGTTTGCTTTTATTCTACCCATTTTCTTAAAATATAGTAAATCATATATGTTAATACTCTATTAATAATAATATTTAATTGAGTAGGTTCCCCATTCCATGATCATATAAAAAGTGTTTTATCTTCTAAAAAGGGTATTACTGAGATTTTAATTAGATTATTAATTTTCAGTTGAAAAATATAACTGGCTCCTTGATGGGACCGCAGTTGAGAATATAGAGACTTTTCAGACAGAAGATCATACTTTTGATGAATATACAGAGGTAAGTGGTAATTCTGTTTTTATTAATGTGTTTTGAATTTTTTGTAACATTAGGATCTTTCCATTCTAAAAGTAAATGTTTAAATATAATTTCTTATTTAAAATATAATTTCAACAAAACTCATTGTCTTACCTTATAATTTCTTTAGTCATTCATTTACTCATTTATTAATTCAATAAAAATTTCCTTATCACATTCAGACACCTAGCAAGATTTGGTGATGCAAAAATAAATGATAGGGTGGGAATGGTAGCTCATGCCTATAATCCCAGCACTTTGAAAGGCCAAGACAAGAGGATTGCTTGAGCCCAGGAATTTGAGACCAGCCTGGGCAACATAGTGAGACCCTCTCTCTACGGAAGTTTTTTTTTTTGTTTGTTTGTTTTTTTAATTAGCCAGGTATGGTGGTGCATTCCTGTATTCCTTCTTACTCAGGAGGCTGAGGCAAGAGGATCACTTGAGCCCAGGAGGTTGAGGCTGCAGTGAGCTCTGATTGCACCACTGTTCTCCAGCTGGGCAACCGGGCGAGACCCTGTCTTAAAAATATATATACAACTATTGTCTTCAGGAGCTTATATTTGGCCTGGAAGCCTGACATGGAAATAACAACTATGAAGTATTAGATAAGTACTAGAATAGAGACATGGACAAAGTGTTGTTTGCTTTGGGAAATTGGTGAAGATATTATACAAGAAGTGAAATGTGAGTTGGGCTTTGAAGTAGATTTTATAAGTGGAGAAGGGAGGGGATGTAGCATGAACCAAGGTGTTCAGAGAACATAAATGAATGAAAATAGTTAAATAATAGGTAACAGGGACACAGTACATGGAAGATTTAGAATATGATGAAGTTTGAAGTGTAAGTTGGAGCCACATGGGAAAATCCTGGAGTATCTTTGCTCAAGAGTTTGTACTTTGTTCTGCAGGTTTTTAGCCATGGAAGTAATCTATTTGGATCTGAGTTTTAGGAAGATAATTCTGGGCCGGTGCAGTGGCTCACACCTTTAATCTCAGCACTTTAGGAGGCCAAGGTAGGTGGATCATGTGAGGTCAGGAGTTCGAGACCAGCCTGGCCAACATGGCGAAACCCCATCTCTACTAAAAATAAAAAATTTGCCAAGCATGGTTGTCTATGCCTGTAATCCCAGCTACTAGGGGGACTGAGGAGTAGGAGTGCTTGAACCTGGGAGGCGAAGGTTGCAGTGAGCAGAGATCATGCCACTGCACTCCAGCCTGGGCAACAGAGTGAGGCTCCATCTAAAAAAAAAAAAAAAATTCTGGTAGTAGTGGGGAAAAGGCAATTGAAAGAGAAAAGACTCCCACCTCCTCAAGGGACCTTGTTCTATTGGTTAAAACTAGCCTAATATTTCTTCACTTTCCTTCTTTCTATTGACTGTTTAGATTTTTAAATGTATATTTTATACATTTTAATTTTTCTAACATCTTAAATATTAAACATATACAGGTTTTTTTTTTTTTTGAGACAGGGTCTCACTCTATTGCCCAGGCTGGAGTGCAGTGGCATGATCATGGCTTACTACAGCCTTAACCTCCCGGGTTCAAGCAGTCCTCCACTTCAGCCTCCTGAGTAGCTGAGACTAGAAGCGTACACCTCCCGGCTAACTTTTGTTTAAAGTTTTTGTTTTTTTTTTTGAGATGGGGTCTCCTTACGTTTCCCTGGGTGGTTTTGAACTTCTACACTCAAGCAATCCTCCCACCTTGGCCTCTCAAAGTGTTGGGATTGCAGGCATGAGCCACCACACCCAGCCTGTACAAATAAATTGAAGGAATTTTACAAAGCATACCACCTGCATTCTAGGATTTTGCTATATTTATTTGTCATTCCATCCCTTTTAAAAATTCTTTATTAATTTCAAGAGAAATTAACTTTAAAAAATCAACTTGAGATTTAGTTTATATACAATAAAATGTACCTATTTTAATTGTACAGTTATATGAGTTTTGACAAATGTGTATACTCATGTAACCATCACCAGAATCAAGATGTAGAACATTTCTCCTACCTCAGAAAGTTTTCTTATACCCCGTCCTGGTCAATTCTCCCCAACTCTGACCTCAGGAAACTGCTGGCATGCTTTCTGTTACTATAGATTAGGTTTTTGTTTTCTAAAGTTTCAGATAAATAGAATCATAAATACATACTCTTTTGCATCTGATTTCTTTTATTAGCATAAAGTTTTCGAGATTTATCTATGTTGTGCGTATCAGTAGTTTATTCCTCTTTTGTTTGTTTTTGTTTTTGTATGTATATGTGTTTTTTGTTTTTGTTTTTGTTTTTGTTTTCGAGACGGAGTCTTGCTCTGTCGCCCAGGCTAGAGTGCAGTGGTGCAATCTCGGCTCACTGCAACCTCTGCCTCCCAGGTTTGAGCCATTCTCCTGCTTCAGCCTCCCGAGTGGCTGGGACTACAGGCGCCCGCCACCACGGCTGGCTAATTTTTTGTATTTTTAGTAGAGAAGGGGTTTCACCATGTTAGCCAGGATGGTCTCGACCTCCTGACCTCATGATCCGCCTGCCTCGGCCTCCCAAAGTGCTGGGATTACAGGTGTGAGCCACTGCGCCCAGCCTAGCTTATTTCTTTTATTGCTTAGTAGTATTTCACTGTATAGATATACAGTTTCTTTATTCATTCACATTTTGATGGGTATTTGAGATGTTTCCAGTTTTTGGCTATTATGAATAAAGTTACTATGGTCTTCTGTTTATAAGTCTTTGTGTGGACATATGCTTTCATTTCTCTTTCTAGGAGTTGGATTGCTACGTGGTATGGGAAGTGTATGTTTAACTTTTAAAGAAACTGTTAAGCCAGGCATAGTAGCTTGCACCTGTAGTCTCAGCTACTCAGGAGGCTGAGGTGAAAGGATTACCGGAGACTAGGAGTTCGAGTCTGCAGTGAGTTATCATCATGACACTGCACTCCAACTCAGGTGACAGAGCAAAACTCTTGTCTCAAAAAACAGAAGAAACTTCAATTTCTCTCAAAGTTGTTATATCATGTACAATCTCACCAGCAGTGTATGAGATGTCCAGTTCTTCTACATCCTTTTCAGCCTTCGGGATTATCAGTCTTTTACTTTTTATTATTGTTTTATTTTTTCCCACTGCACTTTCACATCTAGATTACCAGCCTTTTTAATTTCATGTGTATGTTGGTATCCCATTGTGGTTTTAATTTGCATTTCCCTAATGACTAATGATGTTTAGCATCTTTTAACATGTCACGTTCCATCTGTGTATCTTTTTATTAATAAAAATAAAGTGTCTCTTAATTGTTTGTACATTTTAAATTGGGTTTTTATGTTTTATTGTGGAGCTATAATGGATGTATTTTATTGGACTATATTGTTATAATCAATGTTATGGAGTTTTAAGAATTCTTTATATATTCTGGGTAAAAATTCTTTATCTGAAATAGTTTTGCAAATATTATCTCATAGTTTATGCCTTGACATTTTATTTTTATAACGATGTCTTTCAAGGAGCAGACATTTTAAATTATAATTAATTCTAGTTTATCACTTTTTTCTTCTGAGGTTCATACTTTTTGTGTCCTAACAAATCTTTCCTACTCCATGATCGTAAAGATTTGTTCCTATATTTTACTCTAGAAGCTTTTCTTAGAATCCCTAAACAACACATGTGATCGTCTAGAAGTTTTATAGTTGTAACTTTCACATTTAGGTCTATGACCCTTTGTAAGTTAACTTTTGTATGTGGTGTGGGATATAGGTCATGGTTCAGATGTTTTTCATGTGGACATCCAGCTGCCCCAGCATCATATGTCAAAAATACTGTCTTGTCCTCATTAAAGTATCTTGCCATCTTTGTTGAAAATCAATTGACCCTATATCTGTGGGTCTATTTCTGGATTCTCTATTTTCCATTGATTTATATATCTATTCTTATGCCAGTACCACACTGCCTTGATTTCTGTAGTTTAATGGTAAATTGTAAAATCAAGTAGTGCAAGTTCTCCCACTTTGTTCTTTTTCCAAAATTATTTGGACTGTTCTAGGTGCTTGGCATTTCCATATACATTTTAAAATCAACCTATCAATTCCTAAAGAAGCCAGCTCGGATTTTGGTTAGGATTGCATTGAATCTCTGAATCAATTTGGAAAGAGCTGCCATCTTGAAATAGAAGCTTTCAGTACATGACCATAGTATGTATTTAAATTTATTTGGACCTTCTTTAATTTCACTCAGCAATGTAGTTGTAGTTTGCACTGTACAGCTCTTGCAAATATTTTCCTAAATCTGTCCCTTAAAATGTTTCAGGTTTACCTGATTTTCTTATAGTTTTTTTTTTTTTTTTAAACAGAGTTTCACTCTTGTTGCCCAGGCTGGAGTGTAATGGTGCGATCTCGGCTCACTGCAACTTCTGCCTCCTGGGTTCAAGCAATTCTCCTGCCTCAGCCTCCCCAGTAGCTGGGATTACAGGCGCTTGCCACCACACCCAACTAATTTTTGTATTTTTAGTAGAGACAGGATTTTGCCATGTTGGCCAGGCTGGTCTTGAACTCCTAACTCAGGTGATCTGCCTACCTCAGCCTCCTAAAGTGCTGGGATTACAGGCATGAGCCACTGCACCTGGCCATAAATAGTATTTTTAATAGCAATTTTTATTTACATTACAGTGTTGAATAGCAGCAGTGAGATAGGGCATCCTTGCTGTGTTTATAGTGTTGTGGGAAATATATTCAGATTTTCATCATTAAATACGTTAAGAGTTGAGTTTTTGGTAGATGCCCTTTATTATGTGAATGAAATTCCCTTCTATTCCAAGTTTGCCAAGAGTTTTTATAATGGGAGGGTGCTGAATTTTGTCAAGTATTTTTTGGCACATATTTAATTGATCACATGTATTTTCTCTTTTTTTCTGTTAATATTTTGAATTATATTTATTGATGTTCAAATATTAACCCAATGTTGTTTTCCTGGAATAGACCTGAATTACCCCCAAAATTTAGTGCCTTAAAATACCAAACTTTATTATCTTATACTATCTGTGGGTCAGGAATCCAGCCTTGGATCAGCTGGGTCCCTATGGCTCAAAGTTTCTCATAAAGTTGCAGTCAAGCTGTCAGCTGGGGCTATGTTCTTATGAAGGTTTGACTAGGGGCAGAATGATTCCCAGTTCACTCAGGTGGTCATTGACAGGATTTGGTTTGCCACAGGCTATTGAATTTCTGGTTTTGGATACATAGATATTTAGGATTGTTATATTTTCTTGATGAACATTATTATCATAAAATAACCTTTTAAATCCCTGATCTTTTATATATATAAAATCAGGGATTAAAATACATATATAAATATATAAAAATATATAAAATAATATAAAATATATTTGTATGTTTATAAAATTTATATATAAATATATATCAAATATATATTTAAAAATATATAAATATATATATTTTTTGAGATGGAGTCTTGCTCTTGTTGCCCAGGCTAGAGTGCAATGGCACGATCTCGGCTCCCTGCCACCTCTACCTCCTGAGTTCAAGTGATTCTCCTGCCTCAGCCTCCTGAGTAGCTGGGATTACAAGTGCCTGCCACCATGTCCAGCTAATTTTTTTGTATTTTTTAGTAGCCATGGGGTTTCAACATGTTGGCCATGCTGGTCTCGAACTCCTGACCTCAGGTGATCTGCCCACCTCAGCCTTCCAAAATGCTAGGATTACAGGCGTGAGCCACCGCGCCTGGCCCCTGATTATGTTTCTTATTCTGAAGTTTTTTACTGATACTGATACTCTAGCTTTTATTTTACAAAACAACTTTATTGAGATGTAATTCACATATTATATAATCAATCAAAATCAAATATTATATAATCTATCAAAAAGTATGATTTATTTCTGTCATTTACTGTGTCACATATTTTGGTACTCTGTTATATATGTGTAAATGTCATATCTTTCTGATGGACTGACCCTTTTATTATTTTAAAATATCTCTCTTTATCTCTAGCAACATTTTTTTTTAAATTTTTTTTTGAGGCAGGGTCTTGCTCTGCCGCCCAGACTGGGTTGTAGTGGTGTTGTCACAGCTCACTGCAGCCTCAACCTCTCAGGCTTAAGTGATCCTCCTGCCTCAGCCTCCTGAGTAGCTGGGAATACAGGCATATGCCACTATGGTGGGATAACTTTTGTATTTTTTGAGAGAAGGGATTTCGCCATGTTGCCTAGGCCAATCTCAAACTCCTGAGCTCAAGCGATCCACCTGCCTCAGCCTCCCAAAGTGCTGGAATTACAGATGAGAGCTACCACACTTGGCCCTGAATTTTCTGTATACAATATCATGTCATGTGCAATAGTGATTGTCTTACTTCCTTTCTAATCTGAGTTCCTTTTGTTTATTTTTCTTGCCTAATTTCACTGGCTAGTATCTGTAGTACAATGTTTTGTTTTGTTTTAGACAGGGTCTCACTTTGTTGCTCAGGCTGGAGTACAGTGATGTGATCTCAGCTCACTGCAGCCTCAACCTCCGAGACTCCAGTGATCCTCCCACCTCAGCCTCCTAAGTATCTGGGACTACAGGCACAGACCACCATGTCTAGCTAAGTTATTTTTTTGTTTTTAGTAGAGACAAGGTCTCACTATGTTGCCCAGGTTGGTCTCAAACTCCTGGGCTCAAGTAATCCATGCACCTCAGCCTCCTAAAGTGCCAGGATTATAGGCATGAGACACTGTGCCCAGCCACTGTAGTACAAGTTCTTTTTTTTTTTTTTTTTAGACAAGGTCTCACTCTGTTATCCAGACTGGAGTGCAGTGGTAGAACCTTGCTCACTGCTGCTTTGACCTCCCAGGCTCAAGCCATCTTCCCACCTCAGCCTCCCAAGTAGCTGGAACAATAGGCGTGTGCCATCACACCCAGCTAATTTTTGTATTTTTTGTAGAGATGGGGTCTCACTATGTTGCTCAGGCTGGTCTCAAACTCCTGGATGAAAGTGATCCTCCTGCCTCAGCCTCCCAAAGCTCTGGGATTACAAGCATGAACCACTGTGCCTGGCCCTTATCTTGTTCTTGATCTTAGAGGGAAATGTTCATTTTTTCATCATTAAGTATAATGTTAGTTGTAGGTTTTTCCTAGACATGCCTTATGAAAGTTGAGGATGTTCTCTTCTATTCCTAGTTTGTGTTTTTACCATGAAAGAGTGTTGGGTTTCGTTATATGCTTTTTTTTTTTTTTCTTTTTTGACTGGTCAAGTACCCAATAGTGAGAAAGGGGGAAAGAGTAGAACAAGCAGTTTGATCTGTGATTAACTGTGAACAATCAAATGAGATAACTCACTACCTTTAGACCAGTTTAATGCTTTTTTGGCATCTATTGAGATGACTATGGGTTTTTTTCTAATATGCATACTTTTTACCTTATTTGGTTTATATGGTTTCATGAAACTATTTTGTGAATGCATAAATGCATAATTACTTTCACAAATTCAGAGATGGCATATAGTTGTCTTTTGGTAGCTGCAGGTATTTGTTCTAGGACCCATCTATAGATATCAAAATCTGCAGATGCTCAAGTCTCATATAAAATGGTGTAGTATTTGCATATAATTTATGCACATCCTCTAGTATACTTTAAACTATCTCTAGATTACTTATAATACCTAATGCAACATAAATGCTATATAAAGAGTTATACTGTATTGTTTTTTATTTGAATTATTTTATTGTTATTTTTATGGCTTTTCTCAAATATTTTCAGTTTGCCATTAGTTGAATCTGCAGATGTGGAACCCGTGGATACAGAGGGCCAAGTGTATTCTCTTTCATTTGTATTTTACCATATATTTCAATACAGTGCTATGCAGAGAATAGACACAATAAATGTTCTATGAATTACCAGCTAAATTTTTTGTGGCCTGGGTATAACCTGTAGTATCTATAAGCCCTAAATATCAAGACCAAGCATATGTTTCATTAAAGTTTTTTTCCGTTTGTTTTTGTTTTTTTGTTTTTTTTTTTTTTAAGACAAAAAAGAGTCTCGCCCTGTCGCCCAGGCTGGAGTGCAGAGGCGTCATCTCGGCTCACTGCAAGCTCCGCCTCCTGGGCCCAAGCGATTCTCCTGCCTCAGCCTCCTGAGTAGCTGAGACTACAGGTGCCCACCACTACACCTGGCCAATTTTTGTATTTTTAGTAGACAGGGTTTCACCATGTTGGCCAGGATGGTCTCAACCTCCTGATCATGATCCACCTACCTCAGCCTCCCAAAATGCAAGGATTACAGGTGTGAGCCACTGCACCCCACCTCATTAACTTTTAAAATGATTATTTCCTTAGGTCTATTATTTTGTAGTGACATTTTCTAGAATTTTGTAATAATTTTGGGATAGTTTATATAACTATTTGAAAATTTACTTTTAGATTTAGTAACATATTCCTGGATTTCTTTGTCAGTTTCTGATATACTGTAGTTGTGGTTAGTATGCCTATTTGGGGGGAAATTTAAGAATGATGAACTGTAACATCTGTACAGATGAACTTATTTATTATTTATTTATTTATTTATTTATTTATTTATTTATTGAGACCAAGTTTCACTCTTGCTGCCCAGGCTGGAGTGCAATGGTGCAATCTTGGCTCACCACAACCTCCACCTCTTGGGTTCAAGCAACTCTCCTGTCTCAGCCTCCTGAGTAGCTGGGATTACAGGCATGCGCCACCATGCCCGGCTAATTTTGTATTTTTAGTAGAGAAGGGGTTTCTCCATGTTGGTCAGGCTGGTCTTGAACTCCTGACCTCAGGTGCTCCACCCACCTCAGCCTCCTAAAGTGCTGGGATTACAGGCATGGGCCACCATGCCCAGCTTATTATTTATTTTTTTAGAGACAAGGTCTCTGTTGTCCAGACTGGAGTGCAGTGATGTGAGCATAGCTCAGTGCAGCCTCAAGTTCCTGGGATCAAATGATCATTCTACCTCAGCCTCCTAAGTAGCAAGGATTAAAGGCATATTCCACCATGCCTAATTTTTTTTTTTTTTTCATGCGGAGTCTCAGTCACTCAGGCTGGAGAGCAGTGGTGTGATCATGGCTTAACGCAGCTTCCGCCTTCTGGGCTCAAGTGATCCTCCCACCTTAGCCTCCTGAATAGCTGAGACTACAGGCACGCACCACAACACCTGGCTAATTTTTGTATTTTTTGTAGAGACGGGGTTTCACCATGTTATCCAAGCTGAAAGGCTAATTTAAAAAAAAATTTTTTTTTTTTGTAGAGATGGGGGGTTCACTTTGTTGCTCAGGCTGATCTCGAACTCCTGGCTTCAAGCAATCCTCCTGACTCAGTCTCCCAAAATGCTGGGGGGGTCTACAGGCATGAGCCATCATGCCTGGCTTATACAGATGAATTTATAGGATGCTTGTGATTTGTGTAAAAATAAAACAGGACAGGGGAGTGGTTAGGAGTATAGTTAAAAAAAGGTTGGTGATGAGTTGCTAATTGTTGAAACTGGATGATGGGTACATTTTGTTTATTTTTGTATGTTTAAAATGTTCCATGAAAAAACCTAATATAATTGTGAAATATAACATACATAGTACATATGTATAGACAGATAGGTAATTATAACCTAGGTGGTAATAACCACGTAGCTTAAGAATGAGAACTTTGCAACACCCAGAAGCCACCACGTGCCTCTCCCCAATTATAACTTTCTTCTGTCTTTATTGGTAACTATTATCCTGACATTTCTTGCTTTCCTTTATGGTTTTACCACCTATGTATGTATACTTAAATAATATAGTTTAGTTTTGTCCATGGTAAGTTTGTATGAAAAGTATCGCACTGTATATATTCTTTTGTGTTTTTCTTCTTTCATCATGGTAAAATTTATCCATATTCATCTTTTTTCAATGCCATGAGTTCTGTCTACCCTTTATTTGATGGAACTTTTTTTTTTTTTTTTTTTTTTTTTGAGATAGGGTCTTGCTCTGTCTTCCAGGCTGGAGTGCGGTGGTGTGATCTCGGCTCACTGCAACCTCTACCTCTCAGGTTCAAGCAATTCTCAGCCTCTTGAGTAGCTGGGATTACAGGCGTGTGCCACCACATCCAGCTAATTTTTGTATTTTTAGTAGAGACGGGGTTTCACCATGTTGGCCAGGCTGGTCTCGAACTCCTGACCTCAGGTGATCCACCCGCCTCGGCCTCCCAGAGTGCTGGGATTACAGGCGTGAGTCACTGTGCCTGGCCTTATTTGGTGTATTTCCAACCAAGAACAAGGCAGGTGCTTAAGACAGTCTTTGAATCAATTAATTATTATCTTCCCCCTTGAACACTGAAAAATTTAAACCCAATTCACCACATCCTAGATACTCTAGAAAAATAGGACAGCATTGAGAGAGAGAAACATAAAGGAAAGTTCTCCTGAAGGAAGAATAAAAGGAATAGGCCATTTCGGTAGAGAGTGGAGATCGAGTGAGAAGGAAGGCAGATAGAAACATTAAAGGTGGATTGTGAAATTAAGTCAAAGTTAGTTCAAAGTTGGTAAGTGTGTTTCACTTTTACCAAGTACAACATATCTTGTCAGATTTTCTTGATACTACTTTGTTTAATTTTTAAAAATTACTCCAGTGTTTGGGTACTAAGAAGTTGACATACATTCCAATATCTTGGATCTTGGTAATTGCAGGGCATCTGTTGCTGGATTATTATTACTATTTTGTTAACAGATAGGGTCTTACACTGTCACCCAGCATGAAATGCAGGGTGCCATCATAGCTGCCTGCAACCTTAAACTCAAGCAATCCTCCCACCTCAGCCTCCTAAGAGTAGCTGGGATTATAGGCTCAAACCATCTTGCCTGGCTTGGAGTATTTTAACAAAAACCAATAAGTTCCTTATATATATATATATATATATATATATATATTTTTTTTTTTTTTTCCTAAAGATTGAATTAGAATCCTTGACCATGTGGATGTAAAGTGAAAAAAATAGAATCTTTAATGAGCTATCAGTAATGGCAAAAGCAAATATTTATCCACTATGCAAATTGTTACATGATATATGTTTGTTTCTAAACAGAGAAATGGGTTGACTCTGGGGATAGTTTTAAGAAATAATTATTGAGGGAAATTTTACCTTGTGATATGTTCAGATTTTGATACTGTGAATCGTATTCGATATTTACTGGTAGATTGGCAAATTCCTTAATGAAAGAATAGGTGAAAAAATATGTATGAAACAAGGGAAAAAATTTTAGTCACTTAGCAAAAAATAAAGTTGTATTTATATTATATAATTAAGACTCATAACAATACAATATTATAAAATCACTGAAAGTTCTAAACGTTTTTTTCATTTGAACACTTTTTTTCAAGTTTATAGAAAAATTTTTCAGTCTTGCCTCAGAAATAATGCTTTTGCCTCAGTGGATTCATTACCCTATGGTGCGCTTGGATTGTGAAGATTTGAAGACAGGCCTGACAAATAAAGCAAAAGCCTTTGCAAACATATTATTAAATGACATAGCTTCAAAATATAGAAAAGAAAATGAATGGTAAGTAGAATTAATTCCCAAACTCAGAATTATATGGCTAAAAGAAATACTTTGCTAAAGTAATTCCTGTTTAAAAACAAAAGCTTAAAATATGTAAGTACTTACAACTTTTTCTCCATAGCTGCCTCCTATAGAGGTGCCTTTGTAGTCCCGTTGGGCTTGCTTCTTTTTGTTTGATACTGTTTGATACCTTTTTAAATGCAGATCATTTCGTCATTCAGGTATTAAGCCCAGTAACGAATAGTTCTCCCTTCCCATTCCCCTCCCTTCCCCTTCCCCCTTCCTTCCCCTTCCCCTTCCCTTCCCCTTCCCCTTCCCTTCCCCTTCCCCTTCCCCTTCCCCTCCCCTTCCCCTTCCCTTCCCCTCCCTTCCCCCTCCCCTTCCCTTCCCCCCCCCCCTCCCCTTCCCCTTCCCTTCCCTTCCCTTCCTTTCCTTTCCTTCTATTAGAGATAAGGTGTTGTCATGTTGCCTAGGCTGCTCTCAAACTCCTGGACTCAAGTGATCCTCCCGTCTCAGCATCCCAGTGTTGGAATTACAGGTGTGGGCCACTGTGCCTGGCACATTCCTCCTGTATTTCTGATATTCAATAATTAACTATAAAGTCCTACATTATCTGATTTCTGCTCACCACTTCAACTTCGTTTGCCATTCCTAAAGTATGTCAAGCCTATTACCACCTTATGGCCTTGCTGTTTTTTCTTCCTGGAATCTCTTTTCCTGGTATTTGACAACTCATTTGTTTTTCACTCACCTTGAATATCACCTCCCTGGAAAGGCCTTCTCTGGCCCCTCTGTGTAAAATAGCGGCTTCTTCTTGACACTCCATCATTCTTTTTCCTTTTATGGTGCTTTATTTTTCTTCATAGCTTTTTTTTTTTCTTTAGAGACAGGGTCTCACTATAATGCCCAGACCGAAGTGCAGTAGCACAATTACAGCTCACTGCAGCCTTGAATTCCTGGGCTCAAGGGATCCTCAGCATTTTTTTTTTTTTTTTTTTTTTTTTTTTGAGACGGAGTCTTGCTCTGTCGCCCAGGCTGGAGTGCGGTGGCGCAATCTCGGCTCACTGCAACCTTGGCCTCCCAGGTTCACGCCATTCTCCTGCCTCAGCCTCCTGAGTAGCTGGGACTACAGACGGCTGCCATCATGCCCGGCTAATTTGTTTTTGTATTTTTAGTAGAGATGGGGTTTCACCATGTTAGCCAGGATGGTCTCGCTCTCCTGACTTCGTGATCCGCCTGCCTTGGCCTCCCAAAGTGCTCGGATTACAGGCATGAGCCACCGCGCCTGGCCAGCATTTTTTTTTGCTACCTAACAGAGTACATATTTGTGTGCTTTTGTCTCTCTCCTCAGTTTCAATACCAGCTTTATGAGGGCAGGGTCTCATTTACTGCTATGTTTACAATGTTTAGAATTTTCCTTAGCATATTGTAGGTACTCAGCTATTTATTAAATGAGTGAATGAGCAAGTATAATTTCTCACATATTTCTCCAAATTCCTGCATGAACTAAAAAATCATTTACCTCTTTTACACTTTGTTTTTACATGTTTTTTCCTGATATTTCTAGTAATAGCATGACAATACAGATTTCTAACTTAAAATTAAAAAAAAATTTTTAATAGAGACATGGTTTTGCCATGTTGCCCAGGCTGATTTCAACCTCCTGGAGTCAAGAGCTCCTCCTACCTCAGCCTCCCAAAGTACTGGGGTTACAAGCGTGAGCCTCTGTGTCTGGGGTAGATATTTTTTTCTTAAAGAAAAAATTAATTTAATTTTTAAAATTTCAATAGTTTTGGGGGGTATAAGTGATTTGGTTACATGGGTAAATTCCTTTTTTTTTTTTTTTTGAGATCGAGTGTCACTGCAACCTCTGCCTCCCAGGTTCAAGCTATTCTCCTGCCTCAGCCCCCCAAATAGCTGGGACTACTGGTGTGTGCCACCATGCCTGGCTAATTTTGTATTTTTAGTAGAGACGGGGTTTCACCATGTTGGTCAGGCTGGAACTTCTGACCTCAAGTGATCTACCCGCCTGGGCCTCCCAAAGTACTGGGATTACAGGCATGAGCCACTGCGCCTCGTAGGTAAGTTCTTTAGTGGTGATTTCTGAGATTTTATCGTATCCATCACCCAAGCAGTGTACATTGTACCAATATGTAGTCTTTTAACCCTCACCTCCCTCTCAGCCTTCCCCACACCGAATCCCCAAAGTCCATTGTATTACTGTTTTGCATCCTCATAGCTTAGCTCCCACTTATGAGAATATACAATATTTGGTTTTCCATTCCTGAGTTACTTCACTTAGAATAATGGCCTCCAGCTGGGTGCGGTGGCTCATGCCTGTAATCCCACCACTTTGGGAGGCCAAGGCAGGTGGATCACGAGGTCAGGAGTTCAAGACCAGCCTGGCCAACATGGTGAAACCCCCATCTCTACTCAAAATACGAAAATTAGCCGAGCGTGGTGGCACATGCCTGTAATCCCAGCTACTCGGGAGGCTGAGGCAGGAGAATGGCTTGAACCTGGGAGGTGGAGGTTGTGGTGTATTGTACCACTGCACTCTAGCCTGGGCAACAGAGTGAGACTCTGTCTTAGAAAAAAGAAAAAAGAATAATGGCCTCCAGCTCCATCCAAATTATGGCAAAGGACATTATTTCATTCCTTTTTATGGCTAAGTAGTATTTGATGGTGTCTATATACCACATTTTCTTTATCCACTCATTGGTCGATGGGCACTTAGGTTGGTTCTGTATCTTTGCAATTGTGAACTGTGCTGCTAATAAACATGCTTGTGCAGGTATCTTTTTCATATAATGACTTCTTTTCCTTTGGGATTGCTTGATTGAATGGTAGTTCTATTTTTAGTTCTTTAAGGAATCTCAATACTGTTTTCCATAGTGGTTGTACTAATTTACATTCTCACAAGCAGTTTAAATGTTCCCTCTTCACCACATGCATGCCAGCATCTATTGTTTTTTGAAAATTATGGCCATTTCTGAAGGAGTGAGGTGGTATCTCATTGTGGTTTTAATTTGCATTTCCATGATGATTAGTTATGTTCAGCATTTTTTCATCGGTTTGTTGGCTGTTTGTTTTCTTTTGAGAAATGCCTATTCATGTCCTTTGCTCACTTTTTGATGAGATTATTTGTTTTTTCCTTGCAGATTTGTTTGAGTTCATTGTGGATTCTGGATACTAGTCTTTTGTTGGAGGCAGAGTTTGCAAATATTTTCTCCCACTCTGTGGGTTGTCTGTTTACCCTGCTGATTATTTCTTTTGCTGTGCAGAAGCTTTTCAGTTTAATTAGGTCCCATTTATTTATTTTTGTTTTTGTTGTGTTTGCTTTTGAGGTCTTAGTCATGAATTCTTTGCCTAGGCCAATGTCCAGGAGCTTTTTTCCGATGTTATTTTCTAGAATTTTTATGGTTTCAGGTCTTGGATTTAAGTCTTTGATCCGTCTTGAGGTGATTTTTGTATAAGGTGAGAGATGGGGATCCTGTGGCTATTCAGGTTTCCCAGCACTATTTATTGAATAGGGTGTCCTTTCCCCAATTTATGTTTTTATATGCTTTATCAAAGATTAGTTTGGCCCAGATATTTTAAAGCTCAGGAAATAATTCTATGAAATGTAACTTTAGTTCAATAATGCTGTAGGATATCTAGGCTCATATCCTACATGGGATATTCTAAGAGAACAGTTAATTAAAGAAACTATGTATAAGGGGTGATCTGTTTACTTGCTGTACTGTCATGTTTCACAAGAGGCACTAATAATAATAAAAAAACTAATGATTATATTAATGATTATAGTTATCAGTAAATAGAGTGTACTATATGCTAGACCCTTTACATTCATTATTGTTTTGCAACAATCCAGAAAGATGAATGTTACCTGGGTATTTAAGAGAGTTGAAGAGGTCGCTAAAATTTTTTCTAATATGCCATAATTTTGCATGAAATTATTACCTTAATTTTATAGGTTTTATTGATGTATAGTATATACTGAGTTATAGCAGATAAGCTTAATTTTTTTTTTTTTTTGAGACAGTGCCTCACTCTGTCACCCAGACTGGAGTGCAGTGTGCAATCATGGCTCACTGCAGCTCAACCTCCCAGGCTCAAGTGATCCTCCTGCCTCAGCTTCCCAAGTAGCTGGGACTACAGGCATGTGCCACCAGGCCCAGATAATTTTTGTATCTTTTTTGTAGAGACAGGGTTTCACCATGTTGCACAGGCTGTTTTTGAACTCTTGAGCTCAAGTGATCTGCCTGCCTTGGCCTCTCAAAGTGCTATGTTTACAGGTGTGAGCCACTGTACCTGGCCAAGCTTAAATGTTTTTAAGGTAATTTAGTGAATTGAGCAATTATTTTTAGGATATCATAGTTCTTATTTTTTATTTTTTATTTTTTTGAGACGGAGTCTTGCTCTGTTGCCCAGGAGTGCAGTGGTGCATCTCACCTCACTGCAAGCTCCACCTCCCAGGTTCACGCCATTCTCCTGCCTCAGCCTCCCAAGTAGCTGGGACTACAGGTGCCCGCCACCACGCCCGGCTAATTTTTTTTGTATTTTTAGTAGAGATGGGGTTTCACCGTGTTAGCCAGGATGGTCTCGATCTCCTGACCTCATGATCCGCCCCCCTCGGCCTCCCAAAGTGCTGGGCTTACAGGCGTGAGCCACCACTCCCGGCTGTTCTTATTTTATAATAATCATCATAACACACATTTATTGAATATGATATAACATTAATTAACATCAGTCTATTAAGGTGGAGTTTTATGTCAGTATTTGCAGTGAATTTGAAGCAATTAAAGAACATGCATTAAAAGTCCCTGAAACAACAGAAGAGATGATGGATCTGATATCTTATGTAGAAAAAGCCCGGACTGCAGGAATCGAAGAGTTGATTTTAAGGATCCAGGTAAGAAACTTTTAATTTACATATTTTGGTTTGTTTTCATTTGAAATATGATATTCATAGTGAAGATGTGTAAAATATATAGTTACACAAGTAGTTGTAAATTGAGCAGTTATATTGCCACCACCTAGGTCAAGAAATAAGATATTGTCAGCACCCTAGGACTCTGCATATAACTTTCTGATCGCCATGCCTCTCCTTCTCCTCTGTCCTCCTCTAGAGATTAGCAGTTGATTTTTACAGTAATCATAGCTTTGAATTTCTTTAGTTTCACCAATTGTATGTATGTCCTTAAACAATATATATTAAAAAAAAATTTTTTTATAGTTTCTGCATTTAATCGTATGCTTATACCTTTTCCAGCACAAGATTATGTACCTATTTACCTATATTTCACTCTTATTCTTTGTTTAAAAAACTTAAAAAAATGTTAAACAACACATATACCAAAATTATATAAAATACAAACTGTACAATTTAGAATGTTCTAAAGTAAACTGCCAGTAATTGCCACATAGGAAAATAAATAGAACCTTGCTGACCCACTAGAAACGCATCATAATCCCTCGTCTTCTGGATGCTAGCAGCATTCTGATTTTTTATTTTTTATTTTTTATTTTTTTGAGATGGAGTCTCACTCTGTCGCCCAGGCTGGAGTGCAGTGGCAAGATTTCGGCTCACTGCAACCTCTGCTTCCTGGGTTCAAGTGATTCTCCTGCCTCAGCCTCCCGAGTAGCTGGGACTACAGGCACCCGCCACCATGCCCGGAGAATTTTTGTATTTTTAGTAGAGATTGGGCTTCACCATATTGACCTGGCTGGTCTTGAACTCCTGACTTTATGATCCGCCCACCTCGGCCTCCCAAAGTGCTGGAATTACAGGCATGAGCCACTGCGCCTGGCCAATTCTGATTTTTATAGTAATTACTTCCTTGTTCTTTTTTATAGTTGTACAACTTAAACATATATTTCTAATCAATATAGTTAATTTCTTCTGATTTTGGTCTTTATATAAAGGGAATCATACTATTTATATTCTTTTGCCTCTCATCAATGTTATGTTAGTAATGTCATTGTTCCTTAACTTTAGCTGATTTTCATTGCTGTCTAGTATTCCATTCCATATTGTATCCATTCCACATTGTATACAATAATTTATTTTAAAAATTTTACTGTTCTGGATATTTGGTTATTTCTGCTTCTGGTATTACTGGCAATGATTCTGGGAACATTTTTATACATGTATCCCAGTGCACACATTCATTCATTTCTTCCAGGTGTAATAGGATATGCTTTTCTTCACCTTTACTAATTAAGGCAAAATTCTTTTCTAAGTAGTTCCAGTTTTAGACTCCTATTAGCAGTGCACAAAATGTCTATTATTTTAACATTCTTACTTGCAATTGTGAGATGGTTTAAATTTTGCCAGTCTATTGGGTGAAAGTTATGGTATTTTCAATTTGCATTTTCCTAAAAAGAAATGAATTTGAACACTTTTCATATGCTTATTGGCCATTTGGAGTGCCTCTTTTGTGAAATGATAGTACATATATTTTGCTCGTTTATTTTTTGGGTTATGTACCTTTTCCTTATTGATTTGTAGCAGTTAAGGAGCAGCAAAATAAACATAACACAACATTTACCATTTTAACCATTTTTAAGTGTACAGTTCAATGTAGTAATTTTAAATATATTATTAGGTATCTTTTTATTCACTCTGTAATTTAATTTTTTAATGGTGTTTTTGATGAACAGAAGTCTTTAATTTTAATGCAGTTAAATGAAGCAATCTTTTATTTTATACCTAGTGCTTTCTGTATTTTGTTTAAGAAATCCTCTGCTACCTTGGTTCAAAGATATTTTTCTTCCACCCTTTTCTAGAAGCTGTTTAGATTTGCTTTTCAGATTTAGGTTTCAATCCTGAAAATTTATTTCTGTAAATAATGTGAGGTCCAATTTAAATATTTTCCCATATAGATGAGCAATTACACATTTACTGAAGAGACCATCCCCACTGTGTCCATATATGTATAGATCTGTTTTGAGGCAGCTTGTTCTGTTCCATTGGCCTTTTTTTGTTTATTTTTTTTTGACAGAGTCTCACTCTGTCACCAAGCTGGAGTGCAATGGTGCAATCCCAGCTCATTGCAACCTTTGCCTCCCGGGTTCAAGAGATTCTCCTGCCTCAGCCTCCCGAGTAGCTGGGACTACAGCCACGTGCCACCATGCCCAGCTAGCACCACCACGCCCAGCTAATTTTTGTATTTTTAGTAGAGATGGGGTTTCACTATGTTGGCCAGGATGGTCTCCATCTCTTGACCTCATGATCCGCCCGACTTGGCCTCCCAAAGTGCTGGGATTACAGGCATGAGCCACCATGCTCTGCCAAAATGTATTTTTATATACTAATTTAATACCCATCATTCAATTTTTCTTTTAACATTTTCTATTTAAAACTTTGAACTTTAGGCCATGCGCAGTGGCTCATGCCTGTAATCCCAGTACTTTGGGAGGCGGAGGTAGGTGGAGCACCTGAGGTCAGAAGTTCGAGACCAGACTGACCAACATGGTGAAACCCCATCTCTACTAAATACAAAAAGTTGGCCAGGCTTGGTGGCACATGCCTGTAATCCCAGCTACTTGGGAGGCTGAGGCAAGGGAATCACTTGAACCTGGGAGGCGGAGGTTGCAGTGAGCCGAGATTGCGCCATTGCACTCCAGCCTGGGCAAAAAGAGTGAAACTCCGTCTCTAAAAAAAAAAATTTAACTTTACTATTTTTATATATTTTAAATTTCTCTTCTTAATTTTAATACTTTATCTGAAGATTATTTTGGAATGTCTGCATGTACCATTCATTATATAACTTGCAAATAATGACAGTTTTGTTTTTCATGACCAAATGTTACACATTTGCAAAACTTTGTTTATTTTCTTTGCAACAGTGGACTGTCTGGGACTCTAGTACAATGTTGAATAGCAGTGGATGACAGTTTTCCCATCTTTATCCCAACCTTAAGGGGAAAGCTTTCTTTCTTTTTTTTTTTTCTGAGACGGAGTCTCGCTCTGTTGCCCAGGCTGGCGTGCAGTGGCCAGATCTCAGCTCACTGCAAGCTCCGCCTCCCGGGTTCCCGCCATTCTCCTGCCTCAGCCTCCCGAGTAGCTGGAACTACAGGCGCCCGCCACCTCGCCCGGCTAATTTTTTGTATTTTTTAGTAGAGACGGGGTTTCACCGTGTTAGCCAGGATGGTCTCTATCTCTTGACCTCATGATCCGCCCGTCTCGGCCTCCCAAAGTGCTGGGCATATTTCACTATTAAGTATGACATTTGTCGTAGGTTTTATACAGGTACTTTTGCCAGATTAATGAATTCCCTTCTATTGCTGATGTGCTACTAGGTTTTTTGAAAAGAAAAATTAGTATGAGTGAACTTTGAATTTCACTGCATGCCTTTTTTGCATGTATTGTGGTGATCATATGCTTTTTCTCTTTAATCTGTTAGTATAATGAATTACATGGATCGTTTTTTATTTTAAAGTTTTATTTCTATGTGCATTGTATATATAAAATATATAGAATGTACAAAATGCATATTTAATGTTATTTTCAATACATAATTTTATATCTATATGATATATAATATATAAAATACATACATATAATATAAAATCAAAAACCTTAAATTTGCCTTTGAATCTGTATTTCAGTTCTTAAAAATTAGTGCTACAGTACAGCTTATAGAACAATGAAAGATATAGAGGGTAAAAATATTCAATCTCTCTACTCAGATAAATCTATTGTTTTAAGAGTTTTTTTTCTTTGCAACTCACCTCCTTTTTTTTTTTTTTGAGACGGAGTCTCACTCTGTCGCCCAGGCTGGTGTGCAGTGGCACGATCTCGGCCCACTGCAACCTCTGCTTCCTGGGTTCAAGCAATTCTTCTGCCTCAGCCTCCGAGTAGCTGGGACTACAGGCGTGCATCATCACGCCTGGCTAATTTTTGTATTTTTATTAGAGATGGGGGTTCACCATGTTGGCCAGGCTGGTCTGTAACTCCTGACCTCAGGTGATCCACCTCCCTCGGCTTCCCAAAGTGCTGGGATTACAGGTGTGAGCCACTGCACCCGGCCTACTCACCTCCAACTCTTTCTGAACTATTACAAACCGTAATATTCTGGACTATTGCGTACAGCAATGTGTGAAATAGGCAAAAATGGTGGTGACGTCACTGAAGATACAAAACAAAAGATACTAAAATCATTGTCATCAAAGATACAAAAATAAAAAAATTTATAAGAATAAAATAATTTAAAATCCTTTAAAATCAAAGTTAAAGGATTACTGAAGATTTAATTATGTTTTTCAGTCATAAACAAGGGAGGACCAAAAGTTCCTTTATGTTAAATCAACTGCAAGTGAAAACTTTTTAAAAGCCTTGTTTCTAGCATAAAAGTATACAATTATGTGGCATGAAGCAAGATAAATACTGTAGCTATTGAAATACCTGTCTGGTTTGGGCGATATATAAAATATCAGTTTATAATCTGAGTCAAATTTCAATCTGAAAAAGTATTAGAGATTGTTGTTCTCTTTTTCATAATGACTTAGATTTTCTATATGACATATTATATCCAGAGTTTCTTTCGTAGGAATCTAAACGCCAAATGAGTTACTTTTTAGATGTTTTTCTATTTCCTCAAGAAGACTTAGCTTTAAATGCAACTGTCCTCATGTGGCCTAAGAAAATTAATCCCATCTTTGATGAAAATGATGAGGTAAATATATTTTTCATTTTTTTTTGTATTCTGACATTTCGAGCACATCATTCACATTTAATTTTCATATCTACTGGCCCTCTAACTTTAAAAGTAATTTTTTGTGTCAATATGAGTTTGAGACTGGCCACACTTATGGCCCTCTAGGCTTAAGACAAGCTGTTAGGCTTAACTCACAAGGTCTGGTAAGTAGTGGGGCTGACATTTAGAAAGTCAGAACTATTATATAAATTAATAATAGAAGCACTTAACTGAGAAAATGCTTTCTATTTATTCAATTATTTAACTCATAAAAATCCCACGTGCTCCCATTTCTTCCATTTTATAGATGAGAAATATGAGACTCAGAGAAATTAAATAGTTCAATATCACAGTGATAAGATTTACAATTTTATATCAGACTGAATGTATTTCAGATATTGAAAAAGTCCTAATATAAACCAGTTTATCCTGAATTGGGAGGTAAGATGGTATGGTAATAAAAAGCGTGGCCTTCAATCAGATAAACCAAGATTCTAATCCAGATTTTGATTTTTATGATTTTGTGAACATGAACATGACTTCCGTAAGATTCAATTTCTTTTCTCTGAAATGAGAATAATAATACTAGTAATAATATAGGTAAGGTATTTAATAGTTCTTGATACATGGCACATGCTCAATAAATGGTAATTTTATTAGTATCCCAGAATCTGTTAAATAAACAAATTAAAATAAATTTTAATTAATGAATACAAGTTGTTAAAGTCACTTTGGAGATCGAGGAATGTTTTTGTGTGTGGTTTATTATTCTTTGCATTTTTATATCAATAATTATAGACATTGTTTTATTTTTGTGCTCATTTTTACTTCTCTGATGGTTTTTATGATTATACACAGTATTTAGATTTCTGACTTGGTAATTCTTTGTTACAGATTAACTAACATAATTAAATTGTCTTTTAAAAAGCTAATTGAGAATGCTAAACATAAAAAAGAAAATGAACTAATGGCCAAGAGAGAGAAACTTATTTTGGAAATAGAAAAGGAATCACGCCGCATGGAAGAGTTTACAGAATTTGCAGAGCTGGAGCGCATGCAACAGGTCTGATAAATATATAAGACGATAGCTATGGCCAGCCCATAGAGTCATACAGGGCATGTTAACATAAATTTAAAAATATAGACAAATGCAAGTTTACTTTTTTATGTCTACTCTATATATTTTTCTATATATTACATAGATACATATATATTTATATAATGTGTTTATATATAGTAAAATACATAAATATTTATTTAAACACTTTATATGTAGTCTCAGCCTCCTGAGTAGCTTGGACTAACAGGCGTGTGCCACCATGCCCGGCTAATTTTTTGTATTTTCTTGTAGAGATGGGGTTTTGCCATGTTGCCCAGGCTGGCAAACAAAGACCTGACTCTTAGGCCCAGAACTGGAGCTATATTGTCTTTCTTGTGACTTAGTTCTCTATTTGTAGAGTAGACGTCATCATACCTTTTGCTCTCAATCATAGTTATGTTGTGAAGTTAATATTTAAAATTGCTGTATAGGCGGGGCACAGTGGCTCACTCCTGTAATCCCCGCACTTTGGGAGGCAGAGGTGGGCAGATCACCTGAGGTCAGGAGTTTGAGACCAGCCTAGCCAACATGGCAAAACCCTGTCTCTACTAAAAATACAAAAATTTGCCAGGCGTGGTGCTCGGCATCTGTAGTCCCAGTTACTCGGTAGGCTGAGGCGGGAGGATCACTTGAACCAGGGGGGCGGAGGTTGCAGTGAGCCCAGATCATGCCACTGCGCTCCAGCCTAAAAATAAAGTTGTTGTATAAATGCAAGGACATATTGTACACAGTATCATATGATTTTATTTTTGTAACATTACTTGAATATTTCTTAAGACAAAAAATTATTTGCTTTCAGTACGTGACAGATGTAAGACAACTACAAAAACGTATTCAGGAATCTGAAGAAGCAGTGCAGTTTATCAATAAAGAAGAGGAACTTTTCAAGTGGGAATTGACAAAATATCCTGAACTGGATAAATTAAAAGTTAACATTGAGCCCTATCAGAAGTTTTTTAATTTTGTTTTGAAGTGGCAACGATCAGAAAAACGGTAATTGCTGGTAATGTAGTAAAAATCAAGCAAATGACAGAAAAGAGTTTGTAAAATATAAATTGATTTTTTTTTTTTTTTGGTTAAGTGTTTAAAAGTAGGATTTTTATGTCCATTTGAAAGAGAATCAGGTACCATATAGGAGAAGCATCCAGTGCTGCTAAGGTCCCACTAACCTTACTAATACAATATCTGAGATCCTTTTCTGGTTTATGAGCATAATGATTGGATTTTCATGCTCATGTGTGAGAGGTGTGGCCTCCCTCAAACGTTGTTACAATGTCAGCACATTACCCTTCTGACATGAAAAATGTATATATAATATATGAGTTTTCATTTTGGTTTCTGAGAGTCAATTCCCTTTTTAATACAATAGATTAATTTCACTAATGTTTACCCCCAAAATTAGAAGTATGGAGTCAAATCTGCATTTTATTTTTATTTTTGTTTTATAATTTCAACTTTTATTTTAGATTCAGAAACATGTGCGGGTTTGTTTCATGGGTATATTGCATGACACTGAGATTTGGGGTACAAATGATCCTATCTCCCAGGTAGTGAGCATAGCACCTAATAGGTAGTTTTTCAGCCCTTGCTCCCCTCCCTCTCTCCCACCTCTAGTAGTCCCCAGTGTCTGTTGTTCCCATCTCTGTGTCCATGCATACCCAGGGCTTAGCTCCCACTTCAAAGTGAGAAAATGAGGTATTTGGTTTTCTGTTCCTGCATTAATTTGCTTAGGATAATGGCCTTCAGCTGCATCCATGTTGCTGCAAAGGGCATGATTTCATTCTTTTTTAAGGTTGCATTGTATTCCATGGTGTATATGTACCGAATTTTTTTTATTCAATCCATTGTTGATGAGCACCTAGGTTGACTCCATGTCTTTGCTATTGCGAATGGTGCTGCGATGAACAGACAAGTACATGTGTCTTTTTGGTAGAATGATTATTTTCCTTTGGGTATATACCCAGTAATGGGATTGCGGGGTCAAATGGTAGTTCTGTTTTAAGTTCTTTGAAAAATCTCCAAACTACTCTCCACAGTGGCTGAGCTACTTTACAGACCCACCAACAGTGCAACAGTGTATAAGCATTCCCGTTTCTCCACAGCATCTGTTTTTGTTTTTTTGTTTTACTTTTTAATAATAGCCATTCTGGCTGATGGGAGATGGTCTCTCATTGTGGTTTGATTTGCATTTCTGTAATGTGAATCTGCATTTTATTTGGGTACTGTTAGTCCTCCATTTATAATCTGATACATATTTTAGCACATGCAGCATAGTCAAAATGATTATTTTAGTTCTGTCTTTCTACCATCAGCTCTACTTGGGTGCCTGAGAAAAACTGTTAACAGCTCTTGCCCTCATTTTTCTCTCTTAAAACAAGGGGTCTAGCCTAAAGGATCTCTAAGACCCCTTCAAACTCCAAAAGTCTGAGTTTAATAATATTTTTTCTTTCAATTCAGGTGGATGGATGGAGGGTTTTTGGACCTCAACGGGGAAAGCATGGAGGCTGATGTGGAAGAGTTTTCCCGAGAAATTTTTAAGACACTAAAGTTTTTCCAAACGAAGCTAAAGAAAGAATTGCAAGAAAAAAGAAAGGCAGCAAGAAAACGGTCCTTGGAAGAAGAGAAAATTGAAGAAGAACCAAAAGAGAATCCTACTCTTACTATGTGCAGTACAGTCATGGAACAGATAAAAGCTTTTAGGGTATAAATGTGTATAATAACATTTTAATATTATAGCTATCTTCTCAACTTTTCTGTTGCCTGATATATAAATTATAAAGCCTAACTTCTGGTTTTACATGTTTATTATTTATTATTATTAATAATTTTTGAGGCAGGTCTTGCTCTGTTGGCCAGGCTGGAGTGTAGTGATGACTCACTGCCACTGCCACCTCCTAGGCTCAAGTGATCCTCCCACATCAGCCTCCTGAGTAGCTGGTAATACAGCCACCATGCCTGGCTAATTTTTTTGAAGAAATGGGATTTTGCTGTGTTACCCAGGCTGGTCTTGAACTCCTGTGCTCAAGCAATCTGTCCACCTTGGGCTCCCAAAGTGCTGGAATTACAGGCATGAGCCACCACACCTGGCCTATTATTATTACTTTTTAGATAGGGTCTCACTCTGTTGCCCAGGCGGGAGTGCAGTGGCACAGTCATAGCTCCCTGCAGCCTCAGACTCGTAGGCTCAAGAAGAAGACACTATTTCTTCCCATTTTGCTAATGAATTGGGTCTCTGTCACTTGTAATCAAAGGAGTATGGCCAAATGAAGGTACTGAGGAGAAACAATCAGAAAAAATAAGATTTTAAATTCCTCTGCTATGCCTCAGCCTCTTGGTCAAGCTCTGACTCACTCCTACCTCTGTTCTAGGCGTGGGTATTTGTGACAGAGCTGAGTGATTGGTTTTGGGAGGAAGAGGTAAGGGCAAGAGAGGGCACTTTATTCCTCTCATCTTTCAAATTACATCTGTTTGCATCTTTGATGTTTTGGTGTCTCATTCCCACAACTTTAGCTCCTCATCATGAAGCACCGCTATGGAGCATAGGAAAGGCTGGTTGGGTGGTGAATGGCAGCCATATTTGGGGCAGATCAAGGAGAATATACATATAAAGCCAGATCTGGCAAAACTGGGGGAAAGAGTTCCTCTGGCCCAAGAAAGGCAGCAGAAGATTGCTTAGACCTATTAGGGCAGATTGCATACTTCCTGAAAATAGGAAGAGTACACCATTGTTTATAATTTAGTATAATAAAACTAAACAAACAGAATAAATAGCCTACCATTAATTAAGCATAATCCAAACTTTGAAGTGAGGTTATAACTATTTTTTCTAGATGAATACATTAAAAAATTTTAGCATTTGCAAAATGCTTAGATGAAGGCTTTTGAGTCCAGATAAATTGTTGACCTATGAATTCTGAATCTTAAGAATTACTCAAGGACAGGCACGGTGGCTCATGCCTGTAATTCCAGCACTTTGGGAGGCTGAGGTGGGCAGATCACCTGAGGTCAGGAGTTCGAGACCAGCCTGGCCAATATGGTGAAAATTCATCTCTACTAAAATTACAAAAATTAGTTGAGCATGGTGGTACATACTTATAATCCCAGTTACTCGGGAGGCTGAGGGAGGAGAATCGTTTGAACCCAGGAGGCAGAGGTTGCAGTGAGCTGAGATCATGCCTCTGCATGCCCAGTCTGGGCAACAGAGCAAGACTCCAAAATTACTCAAGAAAGGCTCGATAGAGCTATTCTCATCATCAAGTGCTAATGAAGAGAAATAGAAAGGTTTGGAAGCAGGCTGGGTATAGTGGATGACACCTGTAACCTGTAATCCCAGTGCTTTGGGAGGCCAAGGTAGGAGGATCATTTGAGGCCAGAAGTTCAAGACCAGCCTGGGTAATATAGTGAGACCCTACCTCTACAAAAAATAAAAAATTAGCCAGGCATGGTAAAAAAGAATTCAGCTGCACCTGAAGACCCAGCTACTTGGGAGGCTGAGGTGCAAGTTTGAGGTTGCAGTGAGCTATGATTATACCGCCACACTCCTGGGCACAACAGAGTGAGACCCTGTCTCAAAAAAAAAAAAGGGGCATAAATTTACTAGGGCAGACCACTTAGTCTACACTAAGTACAGCAACACAGGGTAACAGTTTATTGGGAAGGATTTGGAACCACACTGCTTAGTTATAACACAGTTCTCCACTTGGCAGTGGGACACCTTGAGCAAGATATTTAGCCACTTGTGCCTTGGTCCTCTCATTTATAAAGAGAGAATAAGAACAGTTTTTTTGACAGTCAGTAATACATCCTTAAATTTCCACTGTCAACATGCCCAGAGTGCAAACTCTGTGATTGGATGCAAGCACTGTTCCTGTCTGTGTCTAGTCATCTCAGAGATTCCATGACTGCCTGATTTTTTTTAACTTAAAAATTATTTGCAACGTTGAATATACTTGCATGGTCTAAAAAATATAGAAAGATGTATCTGAAAAGTCTCCTCATGGTTCTCACCTGTATAACTCAAGTGATCAATGTTATTACCTTCTTGTGTATAGTTCCAGAGTTTTATTACATATATAACAATGCAAATATATATTCTTATCCTTCTATCTTTTTAGATAAACTGTAGCATACAATGTATATGATTTTATTTATTTATTTATTTATTTTTAATTTTTTTAAGTTCTAGGGTACATGTGCACAACGTGCAGGTTTGTTACATATGTATACATGTGCCATGTTGGTGTGCTGCACCCATTAACTTGTCATTTACATTAGGTATATCACCTAATGCTATCCATCCACCCTCCCCCCACCCCATGACAGGCCCCAGTGTGTGATATTCCCCTTCCTGTGTCCAAGTGTTCTCATTGTTCAATTCCCACCTATGAGTGAGAACATGCGGTGTTTGGTTTTCTGTTCTTGTGATAGTTTGCTGAGAATGATGGTTTCCAGTTGCATCCATGTCCCTACAAAGGACATTAACTCATCCTTTTTTATGGCTGCATAGTATTCCATGGTGTATATGTGTCACATTTTCTTAATCCAGTCTGTCACTGATGGACATTTGGGTTGATTCCAAGTCTTTGCTATTGTGAATAGTGCTGAAATAAACATACGTGTGCATGTGTCTTTATAGCAGCATGATATATAATCCTTTGGGTATATATCTAGTAATGGGATGGCTGGGTCAAATGGTATTTCTAGTTCTAGATCCTTGAGGAATCCCCACACTGTCTTCCACAATGGTTGAACTAGTTTACAGTCCCACCAACAGTGTAGAAGTGTTCCTGTTTCTCCACATCCTCTCCAACACCTGTTGTTTCCTGACTTTTTAGTGATCGCCATTCTAACTGGTGTGAGATGGTATCTCATTGTGGTTTTGATTTGCATTTCTCTGATGACGAGTGATGATGAGCATTTTTTCATTGTCTGTTGGCTGCATAGATGTCTTCTTTTGAGAAGTGTCCATATCCTTTGCCCACTTTTTGATGGGGCTGTTTGTTTTTTTCTCATAAATTTGTTTGAATTCTTTGTAGGTTCTGGATATTAGCCCTTTGTCAGATGAGTAGATTGCAAAAATTTTCTCCCATTCTGTAGGTTGCCTGTTCACTCTGATGGTAGTTTCTTTTGCTGTGCAGAAGCTCTTTAGTTTAATTAGATCCCATTTGTCAATTTTGGCTTTTGTTGCCATTGCTTTTGGTGTTTTAGACATGAAGTCCTTGCCCATGCCTATGTCCTGAATAGTATTGCCTAGGTTTTCTTCTAGGGTTTTTATGGTTTTAGGTCTAACATTTAAGTCTCTAATCCATCTTGAATTAATTTTCATATAAGGTGTAAGGAAGGGATCCAGTTTCAGCTTTCTACATATGGCTCGCCAGTTTTCCCGGCACTATTTATTAAATAGGGAATCCTTTCCCCATTTCTTGTTTTTTCAGGTTTGTCAAAGATCAGATGGTTGTAGATGTGTGGTATCATTTCTGAGGGCTCTGTTCTGTTCCATTGGTCTGTATCTATGTTTTGGTACCAGTACCATGCTGTTTTGGTTACTGTAGCCTTGTAGTATAGTTTGAACTCAGGTAGCGTGATGCCTCCAGCTTTGTTCTTTTGGCTTAGGATTGTCTTGGCAACGCGGGCTCTTTTTTGGTTCCATATGAACTTTAAAGTAGTTTTTTCCAATTCTGTGAAGAAAGTCATTGGTAGCTTAATGGGGATGGCATTGAATCTACAAATCACCTTGGGCAGTATGGCCATTTTCACGATATTGATTCTTCCTATCCATGAGCATGGAATGTTCTTCCATTTGTTTGTGTCCTCTTTTATTTCATTGAGCAGTGGTTTGTAGTTCTCCTTGAAGAGGTCCTTCACATCCCTTGCAAGTTGGATTCCTAGGTATTTTGTTCTATTTGAAGCAATTGTGAATGGGAGTTCACTCATGATTTGGTTTTCTGCTTGTTTGTTATTGGTGTATAAGAATGCTTGTAATTTTTGCACATTGACTTTGTATCCTGAGACTTTGCTGATGTTGCTTATCAGCTTAAGGAGATTTTGGGCTGAGATGATGGGGTTTTCTAAATACACAATCATGTCATCTGTAAACAGGGACAATTTGACTTCCTCTTTTCCTAATTGAATACCCTTTATTTCTTTCTCCTGCCTGATTGCCCTGGCCAGAACTTCCAACACTATGTTGAATAGGAGTGGTGAGAGAGGGCATCCCTGTCTTGAACCAGTTTTCAAAGGGAATGCTTCCAGTTTTTGCCCATTCAGTATGATATTGGCTGTGGGTTTGTCATAAATAGCTCTTATTATTTTGAGATATGTTCCATCAACACTGAATTTATTGAGAGTTTTTAGCATGAAGGGCTGTTGAATTTTGTCAAGACCTTTTCTGCGTCTATTGAAATAATCATGTGGTTTTTGTCTTTGGTTCTGTTCATATGCTGGATTACGTTTATTGATTTGCGTATGTTGAACCAGCCTTGCATCCCAGGGATGAAGCCCACTTGATCATGATGGATAAGCTTTTTGATGTGCTGCTGGATTTGGTTTGCCAGTATTTTATTGAGGATTTTTGCATCAATGTTCATCAGGGATATTGGTCTAAAATTCTCTTTTTTTGTTGTATCTCTGCCAGGCTTTGGTATCAGGATGATGTTGGCCTCATAAAATGAGTTAGGGAGGATTCCCTCTTTTTCTATTGATTGGAATAGTTTCAGAAGGAATGGTACCAGCTCCTCCTTGTACCTCTGGTAGAATTCAGCTGTGAATCCATCTGGTCCTGGAATTTTTTTGGTTGATAGGCTATTAATTATTGCCTCAATTTCAGAGCCTGTTATTGGCCTATTCAGGGATTCAGCTTCTTCCTGGTTTAGTCTTGGGAGGGTGTATGTGTCTAGGAATTTATCCATTTCTTCTAGGTGTTCTAGTTTATTTGTGTAGAGGTGTTTGCAGTATTCTCTGATGGTAGTTTGTATTTCTGTGGGGTCGGTGGTGATATCCCCTTTATCATTTTTTATTGCATATTTTGATTCTTCTCTCTTTTCTTCTTTATTAGTCTTGCTAGCAGTCTATCAATTTTGTTGATCTTTGCAAAAAACAAGCTCCTGGATTCATTGATTTTTTTGTAGGGTTTCTTTGTGGCTCTATCACCTTCAGTTCTGCTCTGATCTTAGTTATTTCTTGCCTTCTGCTAGCTTTTGAATGCGTTTGCTCTTGCTTCTCTAGTTCTTTTAATTGTGATGTTAGGGTGTCAATTTTAGATCCTTCCTGCTTTCTCTTGTGGGCATTTAGTGCTATAAATTTCCCTCTAAACACTGCTTTAAATGTGTCCCAGAGATTCTGGTATGTTGTATCTTTGTTCTCATTGATTTCAAAGAACATCTTTATTTCTGCCTTCATTTCGTTATGTACCCAGTAGTCATTCAGGAGCAGGTTGTTCAGTTTCCATGTAGTTGAGCGGTTTTAAGTGAGTTTCTTAATTCTGAGTTCTAGTTTTATTGCACTGAGGTCTGAGAGACAGTTTGTTATAATTTCTGTTCTTTTACATTTGCTGAGGAGTGCTTTACTTCCAACTATGTGGTCAATTTTGGAATAAGTGCAACGTGGTGCTGAGAAGAATGTATATTCTGTTGATTTGGGGTGGAGAGTTGTGTAGATGTCTATTAGGTCTGCTTGGTGCAGAGCTGAGTTCAATTCCTGGATATCCTTGTTAACTTTCTGTCTCGTTGATCTGTCTAACGTTGACAGTGGGGTGTTAAAGTCTCCCCTTATTATTGTGTGTGAGTCTAAGTCTCTTTGTAAGTTTCTAAGGACTTGCTTTATGAATCTGGGTGCGCCTGTATTGGGTGCCTATATATTTAGGGTAGTTAGTTAGCTCTTCTTGTTGAATTGATCCCTTTACCGTTATGTAATGGCCTTCTTTGTCTCTTTTGATCTTTTTTGGTTTAAAGTCTGTTTTATCAGAGACTAGGATTGCAACCCTTGCCTTTTTTTTTGTTTTCCATTTGCTTGGTAGATCTTCCTCCATCCCTTTATTTTGAGCCTGTGTGTGTCTCTGCACGTGAGATGGGTCTCCTGAATACAGCACACTGATGGGTCTTGACTCTATCCAATTTGCTAGTCTGTGTCTTTTAATTGGAGCATTTAGCCCATTTATGTTTAAGGTTAATATTGTTATATGTGAATTTGATCCTGTCATTATGATATTAGCTGGTTATTTTGCTCGTTAGTTGTTGCAGTTTTTTCCTAGCATTGATGGTCTTTACATTTTGGCATGTTTTTGCAGTGGCTGGTACCAGTTGTTCCTTTCCATGTTTAGTGCTTCCTTCAGGAGCTCTTGTATGGCAGGCCTGGTAGTGACAAAATCTCTCAGCATTTGCTTGTCTGTAAAGGATTTTATTTCTCCCTCACTTATGAAACTTAGTTTGGCTACATATGAAGTTTTGGGTTGAAAATTCTTTTGTTTAAGAATGTTGAATGTTGGCCCCCACTCTCTTCTGGCTTGTAGAGTTTCTGCCAAGAGATCTGCTGTTAGTCTGATGGGCTTTCCTTTGTGGGTAACCCGACCTTTCTCTCTGGCTGCCTTTAACATTTTTTCCTTCATTTCAACTTTGGTGAATCTGACAATTATGTGTCTTGGAGTTGCTCTTCTTGAGGTGCATCTTTGTGGTGTTCTCTGTATTTCCTGAGTTTGAATGTTGGCCAGCCTTGCTAGGTTGGGGAAGTTCTCATGGATAATATCCTGAATAGTGTTTTCCAACTTGGTTCCATTCTCCCTGTCACTTTCAGGTACACCAGTCAGACGTAGATTTGGTCTTTTCACATAGTCACATATTTCTTGGAGGCTTTGTTCATTTCATTTTACTCTTTTTTCTCTAAACTTCTCTTCTTGCTTCATTTCATTCATTTGATCTTCAATTACTGATACCCTTTCTTCCAGTTGATCGAATCGGTTACTGAATCTTGTGCATTTATCATGTAGTTCTCGTGTCATGGTTTTCAGCTCTACCAGGTCATTTAAGGACTTCTCTACATTGGTTATTCTAGTTAAACATTTGTCTAATCTTTTTTCAAGGTTTTTAGCTTCTTTGAGATGTTCAAACTTCCTCCTTTAGCTCAGAGAAGTTTGATCATCTGAAGCCTTCTTCTCTCAACTTGTCGAAGTCATTCTCCATCCAGCTTTGTTCCATTGCTGGTGAGGAGCTGCATTCCTTTGAAGGGGGAGAGGCACTCCAAATTTTAGAATTTTCAGCTTTTCTGTTCTGTTTTTTCCCCATCTTCGTGGTTTTATCTACCTTTGGTCTTTGATGATGGTGACATACAGATGGGGTTTTGGTGTGGATGTCCTTTCTGTTTGTTAGTTTTCCTTCTAACGGTCAGGACCCTCAGCTGCAGGTCTGTTGGAGTTTGCTGGAGGTCCACTCCAGACCCTGTTTGCCTGGGTATCAGCAGCAGAGGCTTCAGAAGAGTGAATATTGTTGAACAGCAAATGCTGCTGCCTGATCGTTCCTCTGGAAGCTTCGTCTCAGAGGGGTACCTGGCCGTGTGAGGTGTCAGTCTGCCCCTACTGGGGGATGCCTCCCAGTTAGGCTACGGGGGGCTCAGGGACCCACTTGAGGAGGCAGTCTGACCGTTATCAGATCTCAAACTCCATGCTGGGAGAACCACTACTCTCTTCAAAGCTGTCAGACAGGGACATTTAAATCTGCAGAAGTTTCTGCTGCCTTTTATTTGGCTATGCCCTGACCCCAGAGGTGGAGTCTACAGAGGCAGGCAGGCTTCCTTGAGCTGCAGTGGGCTCCACCCAGTTCAAGCTTCCTGGCCACTTTGTTTACCTACTCAAGCCTCAGCAATGGTGGGTGCCCCTCCCCCAGCCTCGCTGCCACCTTGCAGTTAGATCTCAGACTGCTGTGCTAGCAATGAGGGAGGCCCTGTGGGCGTGGGAACCTCTGAGCCAGGCGTATATAATCTCCTGGTGTGCCGTTTGCTAAGACCCTTGGAAAAGTGCAGTATTTGGATGGGAGTGACCCGATTTTCCAGGTGCTGTGTGTCATGGTTTCCCTTGGCTAGGAAAGGGAATTCCCTTACTCCTTGCACTTCCTGGGTGAGGCGATGCCTCGCCCTGCTTCAACTCTCGCTTGGTGGGCTGCACCCACTGTCCTGCACCCACTGATACGCTGCAGTGAGATGAACCCAGTAACTTGGTTGGAAATGCAGAAATCACCCATCTTCTGTGTCGCTCACGCTGGGAGCTGTAGCCTGGAACTCTTCCTATTTGGCCATCTTGGAACTGCTTCCGCTATTTTCTTTCCTTGTTTTGCTTAATTTATCTTGGAGACCTTTTCTTGTTATATATAGGGAGCTTCTTCATTTTTTTTCACACCTATATAATGTGTGACTAATGTGTGTATGTGTGTGTAAATTGCATGTGTTTGAAGGTGGGACTGCAGGGTAAACTGTGGAAGAGTAAATGCCAAGTTAAAAACAACAGTTGAATTACCCTCCGTACAGGTTATACCAATATATACTCTCACCAACCTTCATAACAAAATATCATCAAACTTTAGGTTTTTGCTACTCTACTAGGAGAATTTTCATTTCTCTTCTTGCAAGTAAAATTTTAAGCATATTTTCATCTATTTCATATATTTAAGAGTGTTTTATATTTCTTTTCCTGTAAACTGCTTTAACTTACCTCTGCCTATTTTTCTGTTGAATTATTGACCTTTTTCTTACTGATTTCTTTTCCTGTGTGTATAGATTAGGCTTTGTCTGTGATGTGAATATTTATTATTTGCTTTTTAACCTTGCTTATGATAGCTTTTGCCTGGCAGAAGCCTTTTATTTTTATGTAATTATTTTTATTCTTTTCCTTTATGGCTGTTGGGTTCTGAACTGTAGTTTAAAATGCCTTCCCCATGCCAAAATATTTTTTTCTAATACTCTTATAGTTTGTTATTTGTTCATATTTTATTTAGGATATTTGAGATTATGTTCAGGAAGGATCTTGGTCTTAGTTTTCTTGTAATGTCTTTGTCAGATTTTGGTATCAGGGTTATGTTGGCCTTATAAAACAAATTGGGAAGTTTTATTTTCTCTATTTTCTGAAAGAGTTTTTTATAAATTGGTATTATTTCTTTCTTATTTTAGAGAAACATTCACTCGTGAAACCATTTAGCCTGACGTTTTGTTTGTAGGAAAGGTTTTGAAAACAGACTCTCTCTATATATATTTCTCAAGTACTAATTTATTTCTTCTTCATATTCCATGAGGACCACAGGTTAGCTGAGTCTCTGCTTCCAGTTGCAGTCCTGTTCTGCTCCTGAGTTTTCTAAGTTCCAGGACACAGGCTGTGCCCTGAGCTAATGTGGGCCAATCTCGTGTTATAGAGAAAGAGCAAGGGCTGAGCTAAACCGTGTACCTAAGTTTAGATCTACTCAGCTGTGAGTGAAATACTTCATATCCACCCACATTACATTGGCTGAAGCAAGTCCTGTGCCAATTCCCCCTCTAGAGGAAGGAAAAGATAATTTCTTTAATAGACATAGGCGCTATTCAGATTTTCTGTTTAATTTTGGTAGATTGTATTTTTTAAGGAATTTGTCCATTTCTTCTAAGTCATTGATTTTGTCGCCATAAAGTTGCTAATAACATTCATTATCTTTTAAATGTCTGTAGATTCTGTAGTGCTAACTCCTTTTTAATTCTCAATATTGATTATTTTAATTTTCTCTCCTTTTTGTTAATCAGTCTGGTTAGGAATTTAGTTGTTTATTGTTGGTCAGAGAGCTCATGTATCACTGTCTTGTCAGAGTCATTTACTGGTTCTTTGCTTCTTCTGTTTGTGGAGATCATGGTTCCCTGTTTGCTGTTGTTTTTGCTGGTTGTACATCAGTGTCTTTGCATTGAAGTATTATTTATTCCAGTGTTTCTTCTCTGGCTTGTTTTGGTTTATATTGGATATATTTGCTTAGAGTTTCTGTACTGTTAGGTCACTGCTTCCTTTTCAGCTCCAAGTGGCACCTTAAGCCCAGGTTTGGCTTGGCTCTAGTACCTGATGGGAGCGCTGCCCTTACTGAATGGGGACAGTACCACAGGTTATATTCTGGCAATGTGGGAAGCTGGCTAGGAGTTTGTGCCCAGGGGACCTGTGGGACAAACCTCCTACAGAGTGGTGCTGCAGAATAGCCACTCTGATTTGGCATCTCCTGTGGCTTACAGAGTAACGTTTCCAGGGCTGGGGATGGTAGTCCTACCTCCTCCCTTTGTCTCTGCTTGTCCTCAGGAATTATTTATCCTTTCAGGCACTGGGGATGCTTCCTGTGGGTTAAGGCAGGACAGATCTCCTGCTAGGGAATCCAGGGTGGTGGGGTAGCTGGTTGTCCACTTTGACCTTGTTCTTATCAGGGTAGAAACAGTGAGTTGGGGGGAAATTTTCTGCCCTCTTGATACCTGACAGAATAGAGGGAGGGGCATTGCAGATGTGGAAGTCTGATTCTCTTACTGTCTGCTCATCTGCTTAGAGTTTTTTCACTTTTGTGTGGTCCAGCTACTCAGGAGGCTACTCAGGAGGCTGTAGTCCCAGTTACTTGGGAGGATGAGGCAGGAGAATCTCTTGAATCTAGAAGGTGGAGGTTGCAATGAGCCGAGATCGCATCACTGCACTCCAGCTTGGGCGACGGAGGAAGACTCTGTCTAAATAAATAAATAAAGAGTATGTTCTTTCTACTTTTTAGATGTTGAAACTTCATTTATTTAAAAAATACTTACTGAGTGCCTGTTATATTATGTTCTGACAAATTCTAGGGAATATGTGATGAAAAGCAAATACATGATGGTGATAACCAATGGAAGGTTAAAACAAAGTCCTTAACTAAGCAAAACAAAAAGTGTGCTAGTTTATGGTCCTCCAATTTAAAAAAATTTACCATATTAAGTTATTACTTTTACAAAGTTAAAACATGACTCATATAAATATAAAATAGGGAGCCAGGCATGGTGATTCATACCTGTAATCCCAGCACTTTGGGAGGCCAAGGCAGGGGTCACTCAGCAGAGATAAAACATTGTTACATTTTGGGATTTTGGCACAGATATTTTCCCCATTCATGCTATGTGTGTGTGTTTATAACTATATATTATATATTTCTGCAAATAGTATAATGAATTTGAATTTCTGAAATAATACCTTTTTTATTTTTTTTTTTTCCTAAATAGAGACAAGGCCTCTTGTCTCTCTCTCACTCACGCTGGAGTGCAGTTTGCAGTCTTAGCTCACTGTAACCTCAAATTCCTGGGCTCAAGCAATCCTCCCACCCCAGCCTCCCAAAGTGCTGGGATTACAGGCATGAACCATTGCATCTGGCCCTTCATTCTTCTTTTTTACTCTTATAATTTTCCTGGCTATTTTTACATGCTTATTTTTGCAGGTGAACTTTAGGTTCATTTTCTTAGTATCTCTCTCCTTCCAAATCTAATTGATGTTTTGATTGTACTGATAGAAATGTATTAAATAAACTGAAGAAATGTGATCCTTATACCATCAAGGCTTCATCTATGGAATCTATGTGTGTGGAAGTCAAATGAATGACTCATTTTGTTTATATTTTTGCCATTAGGAATATATTCCTACTGTCTCCATTCTGTGCAATCCAGGAATGAGAGCTCGTCATTGGAAACAGATGTCAGAAATTGTAGGCTATGACTTGACTCCAGACTCTGGAACTACACTGAGAAAAGTTTTAAAATTAAACCTTACCCCATACTTGGAACAATTTGAAGTGATAAGTGCAGGTGCAAGCAAGGTAAACATAAAGATCAACTGAAATACTTTATGTGATGACTTTGTTAATCAAGTAATCATAGTTTTTGTTGGGGTTGAATGTGTACAGTACTGGATAGCAACGGGAGGTGGTGGGGGAGAGTAATAGAATACCACTCTCTGGCCGGGCATGGTAGCTCACGCCTGTAATCCCAGCACTTTGGGAGGCCGAGGTGGGCAGATCACCTGAGGTCAGGAGTTCAAAACGAGCCTGGCCAACACAGCAAAACCCTGTCTCTAATAAAAATACAGAAATTAGCTGGGCATGGTGGTGGGTGCCTGTAATCCCAGCTACTCAGGAGGCTGAGGCAGGAGAATTATTTGAACCTGGGAGGTGGAGGTTGCAGTGAGTTGAGATTATGCCACTGCACTCCAGCCTGGGCGACAAGAGCAAAACTCTGTCTCAAAAACAAAACACTCTTTCCCCCCCAACAAAGTGTGTGCTTACTTGTCCTGAATCCAGATGAGAAATGACTCCTTTGACCTCCTCTTAATTCTGCCACATTCTGACGCTGTTGGATGATGTGCTAGTGTTGGTACATAATTTTTTCATTAAGAGTACTGTTGTATGTGTGGCATGTGATATGTGTGTGTTCTAGCAGGGTAAGTATGGCCCTAAAGAATGGGTTCTTGAAGTACACAGAAAACATCTTCAGACTATGGACTGCCTGTAGAAAGGCCACTTCAGAGAAAGTCCTACAGGTATTTTATTCTCTTGTCCTTTTTTAATATTGACAGCAGTAGTTTTCATAGCAAGTGAATTTTTTAAAACTATGTAATCGTTCTTCTTAGGAATTTTTAAATTGTTGAAAAACCTTCTTTTTTTTTTTTTTTTTTTTTTTTTGAGACAGAGTCTCGCTCTGTCGCCCAGGCTGGAGTGCAGTGGCCGGATCTCAGCTCACTGCAAGCTCCGCCTCCCGGGTTTACGCCATTCTCCTGCCTCAGCCTCCCAAGTAGCTGGGACTACAGGCGCCCGCCGCCTCGCCCGGCTAGTTTTTTGTATTTTTAGTAGAGACGGGGTTTCACCATGTTAGCCAGGATGGTCTCGATCTCCTGACCTTGTGATCCGCCCGTCTCGGCCTCCCAAAGTGCTGGGATTACAGGCTTGAGCCACCGCGCCCGGCCAAAACCTTCTAACTTAAAAAGTTATACTGTAGTCACAGATTATCTTAAGGAAATGATAATGTAATACATCAAATGCTTACTGAATTCACTAGGGAAAGTCAATATAGTAAATAAGATCCTTTCTTCACCCTCCCATTCTTTCTTCATTCCTTCCTTTTAGGAATTTTCATTAGAGAAAGCCATGAATACAATGATAGGAACTTGGGATGATATTGCTTTTCATATAAGTCTATATCGTGACACTGGAGTTTGTATTCTTTCTTCAGTGGATGAGATTCAGGCCATCCTTGATGATCAAATTATAAAAACTCAGACAATGAGAGGCTCACCTTTCATCAAACCATTTGAACATGAGATCAAGGTGTGTTAAATATAATAATCAGCTCTTGGTCATTTATACAGATTGCAATCCTGTTACATATATGCTCTCATGGTAATAAGTAGCCGATTGAATGGCTTTTTAAGTGTTTATTCAAATCATAGACCTATAATCTTGATATTTTATTTCATAAAATACAAAATGATATTCAAAATTTAATATAGAAATATATACATCTGAGACATAAATGATTTTTAAAAGAAAAATGTCTTATTAAAATCTTCTCCAATGGCAGTGATAGACTCGAGAGGAAAACAGGTGGTATTACTTATTCTAACTTAAGAAAACCTAAACCTTGTTTTATGCTGCATTCTTGAAACTTGTAGTAACCATGCTTTAATTATAGTTGTAAACAGCTAGCATGAGGATCTTTTAGAGTATTTAATGAATTATTGTTCCCTTGAGAAAAACGAATGGTATTTGAGGCTCCAAGATTATTTCATATCTTATTGGATATGAAAACTGTTCTAACTGGGGCCTATGTAAATTGGGGAAAGACAACTGGATTTTTTACCCTGATATCAATTGATTTCAAACTATGTTTCAGATGCTGCTTTAGGAACTTTACACTTATTAACCCACTTGATCCCTGCAGCAGGCCTTCAAAGTAGGCACTATTATTATCTGTATTCATAGACAAGGAAACCAACATATAGGATAGGTAATTTTCCTAAGTTCATCTAGCTAATAAGTGACAGAGCTGGGGTTCAAACTGAGGCAATTTGGTTTTAATATGAGCATAAATCGTGTTTTATAGAAGATTTTGGCTGTCATTATTTGGAGAAAGCAGAGTAATGTTCTTCCAAGAGAACATAAGGCTGGACATTATCCCAAGAAGCAGGCTAACCTAGCCTTTCCTGATAAGATATTACTTTTTTGTAGAAATTTACTTGTCTAACAAGAAGAATTTAGAAGACAAATTTAAAAGCTGTCTTAGAGATTTTTTAAAAATCGAAGATATGGACTTAATCTCTTGACACTTAGACCGTAGGCATATATTTAAGAACCAAAGAGAGATATTATATTAATGGTCTTTGGCTAATGAAATATCTTGTCATTTCTAGGGGATCTATGAGAATAAGGAGACTTATTTCATTTTATTTTTCATTTCAGTTCACTTTTCTCCAAATTGTATTGATATAGAGCAGGATTTCTCAACCTGTCACTGTTGATATTTTGGGCTCTATAATTCTCTGTGATGGGAGGCTGTCTTGTACATTATAGGTTGTGTAACTGCATCTCTGGCCTCTACCCATTAGACATTAGTAGCATCTTCCCCCATCAGTTGTGACAACCAAAAATGTCTACAGACATTGTCAAATGTTCCCTGGGGTGGGAGGCAAAATTGCCCGTGGTTGATAACCACTGCTGTAGAGCAGGATATATTCTTGGATGGTTTTGGGACTCCAGATGGCTCATCTAGAGATTAGGAAACTGATAAAAATAACGTTACAGGCAACCTACAGAATGGGGGAAAATTTTTGCAATCTACTCATCTGACAAAGGGCTAATATCCAGAACCTACAAAGAACTCAAACAAATTTACAAGAAAAAAACAAACAACCCCATCGAAAAGTGGGCAAAGGATATGAACAGACAGTTCTCAAAAGAAGACATTCATACAGCCAACAGACACATGAAAAAATGCTCATCATCACTGGCCATCAGAGAAATGCAAATCAAAACCACAATGAGATACCATCTCACACCAGTTAGAATGGCAATCATTAAAAAGTCAGGAAACAACAGGTGCTGGAGAGGATGTGGAGAAATAGGAACACTTTTACACTGTTGGTGGGACTGTAAACTAGTTCAACCATTATGGAAAACAGTATGGCGATTCCTAAAGGATCTAGAACTAGAAGTACCATATGACCCAGCCATCCCATTACTGGGTATATACCCAAAGGATTATAAATCATGCTGCTATAAAGACACATGCACACGTATGTTTATTTCAGCACTATTCACAATAGCAAAGACTTGGAATCAACCCAAATGTCCATCAGTGACAGACTGGATTAAGAAAATGTGGCACATATACACCATGGAATACTATGCAGCCATAAAAAAGGATGAGTTTGTGTCCTTTGTAGGGACATGGATGCAGCTGGAAACCATCATTCTCAGCAAACTATCGCAAGAACAGAAAACCAAACACTGCATGTTCTCACTCATAGGTGGGAACTGAACAATGAGATCACTTGGACTCGGGAAGGGGAACATCACACACCGGGGCCTATCACGGGGAGGGATTGCATTGGGAGTTATACCTGATATAAATGACGAGTTGATGGGTGCTGACGAGTTGATGGGTGCAGCACGCCAACATGGCACAGGTATACATATGTAACAAACCTGCACGTTGTGCACATGTACCCTAGAACTTAAAGTATAATAAAAAATAAAAATAAAAATAACATTACAGTCATTTCCAATTGTGAGTTCCAGTGATTTAGGAAAACCTCAGACCTCTTAGAATTTTTTTTAAGCCTTTGTGAGACATACATAAGTAACCTTAAGCTGTAAGATGTTTGCACTTATTTAAAAATAATAGTAAATTTAAAATGTATTTTCCTTGCTATAATTTATAACCTTTCTTTAATAACTAGAATTTAGTGCAGTATACTTTTCATTAAGGCCTGGGAGGACCGCTTGATTCGAATACAAGAAACAATTGATGAATGGTTAAAAGTGCAAGCTCAATGGCTGTACTTAGAGCCCATCTTTTGTTCTGAGGATATTATGCAACAGATGCCAGAAGAAGGGCGTCAATTTCAGACAGTAGACAGACATTGGAGGGATATCATGAAGTTTTGTGCAAAAGATCCAAAGGTGAAGTGTTTGTTTTCTCTCTCACAGTAGGTGAACCTTTGTTTTTGGAAATTAAGTAAAACATGTGACTTTTTTCTGATTATAAAAATTAAACTTGCTCATTGTATACAAACTGGAAAGTTCAGAAAAATATGAGAAAGCATAAAAGTATTAAAATAAGTTTACTTTTCAATTAATAAGATACACTGCTTGTTACTCTTTAGTATACCTAGTGGAGTTGCTTCAAATGTACATCTGATTCACACACCTTCTACTATAAACACGCACTGCTCTCCTCCTCATAAAATAGATAAATCAAATCAAATGGGGAGAGGAGAGAGTGAGAACAAGAGAGAGGGAGACAGAATGAATAGTGTAGGTGACTCAGCTGACATTCTACTAGTGACTCTGTATACTCGGAGTGATGGGGAAGAATCTGCTGTTCTCTCCATTGGTTTCAATTCCTATGTCTTTCCCAGTAAATGTTGAAAAACAGACTATATATTTTTCATACACACAGTGCACATAGTTCATAGATATGCATCCACTTTTTCATCTGGCATTCAATTTAAGAAATAACAATTTATTCCCATGCTGAATGAAAAACTAGCTGTGCTGGACTTACTGCGAGTCAGTAGCGCACTGAAATTCATGAGCGTTAAGGATTTTGCTTTACCTGTTGACTTTAGAATCTTTGTGAAACATGATTTCTTGTAGATCAGAGGTCAGCAATTTTTTTCTGCTAAGGGCCAAGTAGTAAATATTTTAGGTTGTGCAGGACAGGTATTTTTTGCAGCTACTCAATTCTGTTGCTGTTGCAGTGAGAAAGCAGCCAGAGATAATATGAAAATGAATGACTGTTTCTGTGCTACAATAAAATTTTATGGACACTGACATTTTCATATGTCACAAAATATTCTTCTCTTGATTTTCTTAACTTCCAAAAGTGTAAAAATAATTTTTAGCTTACAACCCATACAAAAACTGACAGCAGGCTGGATTTGGTCTGCAGGATATAGTTTGCCAACTCCTTGCTGTAGATTGTTACATTTATGGTTGACAGTAGTAAAAGTAAGAATTAAATCGAGCACCAGCCAAACAGACTTTTCTCACATCATTCAAAATAATATAGGAGAAATGACAATATGCATGACAATCACAACTTGTCATTTTAACTAGTGTCCTTGGATAAATATTTATAACTCATTGAATTTTAATAGTTTTTACATTGCAAAAAAATTCCACTGCAAATTTTATAAACCTTTGACTTTTTTGGTAAACCTTTTAACATTAAAAGATTTTAATGTATAGTATAGATTGATATTTAAGTCTTATATCTGGCATAAAAGTGCTGACTTGAATGAGTGTGTCTCGTTTAGGTTCTTGCTGCCACTTCTTTAACAGGTTTATTGGAAAAACTGCAGAACTGCAATGAACTTTTGGAGAAAATTATGAAAGGTCTTAATGCATATCTTGAAAAGAAACGTCTTTTCTTCCCTCGGTATGATAGACAATCAATTGTGCTGTAATTAAAAGCATTTTCTTATGTGTGATGAATTATAACTAAAACTTTTGTATTTGCATGTTTTTCCCTAGGTTTTTCTTCTTATCTAACGATGAAATGTTAGAGATTTTATCAGAGACTAAAGATCCTCTTAGAGTTCAGCCACATTTAAAAAAATGCTTTGAGGGCATTGCTAAATTGGAGTTCCTTCCCAATTTGGACATTAAAGCCATGTATAGCTCTGAGAGCGAGCGAGTGGAGCTGATTGCACTCATTTCCACGTCTGCAGCGCGGGGTGCTGTGGAAAAGTGGCTCATTCAAGTGGAAGACCTAATGCTCCGGAGTATTCATGATGTGATCGCTGCAGCCAGGCTGGTGTGTTTTCTAGGATTTGATGTATACCCTATATTCTGCAAATGCTTTGTTTAAGAGGTTTTGAAAACCAGTAAATTAACACTTAAAGCTCTTACTATTTTAAATCATTTATTTTCTTTACTTCTTTGTTTCTAACATTATTATTAATATAACGATATTGCTATGAATTGATAATAGTATATGATTGTTATAAAAGAGGAAAGGTATTATGAGAGAGAAAAATAAGAGGTATATAATTTAGAATGGGGGAAGGTCCAGTGATAGGCTATTAGAGGAGGTGATGTTGAAACTGAGATAAAAAGGATAGGTAGGAATTAGCCAGGTAAAGAGCAAGTGAGAGAGCATCTAGGTATCCTATGTAAAGGCCCTGGGATCAGAGAGAACTGGGGATTTGGGAGATCCTGAAAGAAGACAAATATGTCTGGATAGAGTAAGCAGAGTGGAGAGTAAAGTGACATGAGGTTGGAAAGGAAGGCAGTTAGGAGTTTGCATTTTATTTTAAATGCAATGGAACACCATCTAAATATTTTAATCAGGGAAGAGACATAGTCTGATTTATATTTTTATACCACTATGGCTATGGTATAAAGAATAGATTAGTGGAGGTGTGAAAACAGGAAGGCAAATTAGGAGACTCAGATTAGTTCAGATGAAAGATGATGTGGGCTGGTTTGCCAGAGATTCAGGTTCAAAAAATAAAAGCCAAAAATAAAGGAAAAAAGATGTGGTCTGTTTCTAGGCAAATGGCAGAAGATATGGAGCAAAGTAGAATATTATAAATAAATTTTGTAGTTAATTTCAACAGGTCTTAATGATGAACTGGTTGTAGAATACAAGTGTAAGCAGGGGGAGGTCTCAAAAATCACTTTTAGGCTTCTGATTTGAACATATGGGTGGCATTTACTCTGGGTGATTCCTGGAGGAGAAGCAGGTTTGTGGAGGCTTAGGGGAAGATCAAGAGCTCAATTTTAGATATATTAAAATTGAAATGCTATGAGCTAGGCTAGTGGATATGTTTCATAGGCAAACAATCCTGCACATTAGCACATGCGGATCTGCAGGACAGTTCTCTTCAGATATGAGTGGTAAATGCATGACCTAGTTCACGTACTGCATTTTACACTTAAACAACTACTTAAGAACTCAAATAAGATGAACAAACATTAAAGGGGGCTATGTAATAAATTTGAAAGAAAGATAACACTTGGCACTACATGTATCTCACTTATGTTAATTCGGTTAACCTAATCTTGAATGATAAACACATGTATTTCTGCCTTTAGGACCACAAAGGAGCAGTTGTAAAGTAGTAGAATAGTTTTAAAAGGCATCGAAGCTTTATATTCAGCAACTCACTATATGTGAGTGACTGTTCTTTTTCTTTCACCGAGAGTCCTATGAAGCTCATCTTCTTGTGGTGGCTATTCTGTTCAGCTTCAGTGTTCCTACAGATAAATCTTGACTTTTTCTCTCCTTTTACTATTTATGATTCAAAGCAAACTAAAACACATAGGAAAGAACCACCATTGTCCATGAAAGTATTTCCTTAATTAGTATAGAAATTGACCTTCTGTGTACCTGGCAATGGCTCTCAGTCACCATTCATCCTTCTTTGAAGCTTAGGTCAGCTTATCATTTGCATTTATTTCTAAATATGACTAAGAAGCATTTTATAACAATACTGATATCCTATTTTAACATTCTTATATATATAAGATGATCTTATTTTATTGAAAATATAATTTGCATTAGCATCAGCTTCAAAATTCATTCTGTAGTTGTTTTCAATTTACAGTTCGATCTGCTAAAATAATTTACTGTTAAAAAAAGCTATTTTTAAAATGATTAAACCTCTCCCTCCATAAATACATTTAAATGCATTTTGAATATCAAAGTGTTAGAAAAAATGAAAGTATACCTTGAATTCAAAACTACAGATTGTTCAATTGTACATAATTGAACAAATATATAATTGTGAAATTATATGCCCTGGTCATATAGGTTTTCAGAAAAGCTATGGATAAATAATACAAGGGCACTATTAGTGCAGTTTTTAACTATATTGTATAGTCTCCTTTTCAATTAAATATTGGCATCAATATACATAATCTATTTGACTAGTTTGTTGTTGTTGTTGTTTTTGAAACAGAGTCTCACTCTGTCACCCAGGTTGGAGTGCAGTGGCGTGATCTTGGCTCACTGCAACCTCTGCCTCCCGGGTTGAAGTGATTCTCCTGCCTCAGCCTCCCCAGTAGCTGGGATTTCAGGTGCCCGCCACCATGCCCAGCAAATTTTTTTTTGTATTTTTAGTAGAGGGGGGGGGTTCACCACATTGGCCAGGCTGGTCTCGAACTCCTGACCTCAGGTGATCCATTGCCTCGACCTCCCAAAGTGCTGGGATTACAGGTGCGAGCCACCGCACCCGGCCTTGACTAGTTTTTTTAAGTTTACTAAAATTTTTGTATTTTATTATGATAGGAGTAATAGGTATTCTATATGGAAAACTTGACAACTCTCCACAGCAAAGGAACATAAAAATTACATAGAAATCAACTTCCAGAAGAATCAACAGTTAAATCTGCCCATTATTAACATGTTGGTGTTTATCTTTCCATTCTTTTATAAATAAATATTTTAAAAACATAATAATTATAAAATTTGGAGGGAGTCTTTTAGTCATTTAACAATTTTATGACTATATGATATTCTAGCCTATGTAGGTACCAAATATTGCACTTCTCTATTGCTAGACATTTAGTTACTTTTTCTCATGCAGCCTTTTAAAGTTATAAATTTATTTTAATTGTTCAGGCTTATCCAGAATCTGCAAGAAGAGACTGGGTTCGAGAGTGGCCTGGCCAAGTTGTGCTTTGTGTTTCTCAAATGTTCTGGACATCTGAGACACAGGAAGTTATAAGTGGTGGGACGGAGGTAAAGCATTGTTTGCTTTTAAGTAACATCCTTCATTCCAGGTTTTGTTTTATTTTATTTTATCTTATTGTTTTTAGAAATGAGATCTTGCTGTGCTGTCCAGGCTGGTCTTGAACTCCTGGCCTCAAGAAATCCTCCCACTTCAACCTCCCAAAGTATTAGGATTAGAGGCATGAGCCACAGTGCCTGACCCCATCCCATGTTTCTTAGTTAGCTTATCTATTGTTTGCAAAGACAATACATCTGTCAGTTTCTATATATAATCTTAAAATTATAACTTCATTGAGAACTTGTTCTTTTTTTTTTTTTGAGATGGAGTTATGATCTTGTTGCCTAGGCTGGAGTGCAATGGCACGATCTTGGCTCACTGCAACCTCTGCCTCCTGGGTTCAAGCAATTCTCCTGCCTCAGCCTTGTTCCAAGTAGCTGAGATTACAGGCATGTGCCACCACGCCCGGCTAATTTTGTATTTTTAGTTGAGATGGGGTTTCTCTATGTTGGTCAGGCTGGTCTTGAACACCCGACTGCAGGAGATCCGCCTGCCTTAGCCTCCCAAAGTGCTGGAATTACAGGCATGAGCCACTGCACCTGGCCTGAGAACTTGTTCTTAATATTTTACTGGGCTTAGACAAAATCACTCACAAAATTCATTTCTGTGTGTGTGTGTGTATTTAGAGACAGGGTCTTGCTCTGTCACCCAGGCTGTGCAATGGCATAGTCATAACTCAGTATAACCTCACACTCCTGGGCTTAAGCTATCCTCTTGCCTCAGCCTCTGAATAGCTAGGACCACAGGCACACACCACCACATCTGGCTAATTAAAAAAAAATTTTATAGAGACAGTGGTCTCTCTGCTTTGCCAGGCTGGTCTTGAAATCGTGTCCTCAAATGATCTTCCCACCTTGGGCCTGGCACCATGGCTCACGCCTGTAATCCTAACACTTTGGGAGACCGAGGCGGTTGGATCACTTGAGGTCAGGGGTTCGAGACCAGCCTGGCTAACATAGTGAAACCTCGTCTCTACTAAAAACACAAAAAATTAGCCAGACCTATTGGCACATGCCTGTAGTCCTAGCTACTCAGGAGGCTGAGGCAGGAGAATCACTTGAACCCAGGAGGCGGAATTTGCAGTGAGCTGAGATCCTGCCACTTCAGCCTGGGCAACAGTGACTCTGTCTCAAAAAAAAAAGAAGATCCTCCCATCTTAGCCTCCTAGATGCTGGGATTATAGGCATGAGCCACCGCGCTTGGACTCATTTCTATATTGAGATAGATTAAGAAGTCAGAATTGTTTTATAAAAGGCTAAATATGTAAAACACATGTTTTAAGTATGATATGACATCAATTAGATTGCTTTTTTTTTATTTTGTAGGGATTAAAGAAGTATTATAAGGAACTTCAGAACCAACTGAATGAGATTGTAGAGCTGGTAAGAGGAAAGTTGTCTAAGCAGACCAGGACCACTCTGGGGGCTTTGGTTACTATTGATGTCCATGCTAGAGATGTGGTCATGGACATGATTGAAATGGGTAGGTGACTTTTTCTTTGATTTTTAAAGATAAAATGTTGATAGCATCTGGAAACAAATACTTGTACTCTATGTATTTTTCTCTCAACAGAATTTTTTTTAACACAATCTTTTTTATAAGTTGGCAAACATGATTTTTAAATATTTGCTGTTATAAAAGATAAAATACTTATTTTAAAAATTATTTCCATGTAAGGATCATGTCTCTTATTTTACTTTATTTTTTCTAGGTGTCTCACATGATACAGATTTCCAGTGGCTTGCTCAGCTCCGATATTATTGGGAAAATGAGAATGCCCGAGTTCGTATCATTAATTGCAATGTAAAATATGCTTATGAATATCTTGGTAACTCACCTCGACTTGTCATTACACCTCTAACTGACAGGTGTTACAGAACATTGGTATGCTTTTAAATTATCTTAATTCACACATTAACAATTACTTTTTGCTGTAACGACATCTTTTCTCACTTGTCTTACCTGCAGTAGTTGAATACAGTTATCCCTTTCTAATCCCAAATTCTCTTTATGCAAAATTATAATAATGAATATTTACTTCTGGGTGCTTTTATAGCATACAAGAGTGTTTACATTTTATCGTATGAAAGTTGTGAGTCACTCTGATTGGGGGTAATTAGAAAAAGGGAAGTATTGACAATATAATGACTAAACTGGAGCTTTGGAAAATGGTATCAGTTTTTGCAGTGGAGTCTTGGGAGAGATGACAGGAAGATGAGGAAAGTACATTTGGGCCTTAGGACACCAAATTAGTGCTGTTAAATAGGATGGAGAGATGAAATGTATGGGTGTGGTGCTGAGACCTGAGATCCAGAGCTGAAGGTATGGAAGACAGAGCTGTAACTATGAAAACCCTGGGAATGTGGTTGCTGGATAAAATACAGGATTCCCAGGTAAATTTGAATTTCAGACAAACAACAAATAATTTTTTAAGTAAATATGTCCCAAATATTGCATGGGACATACTTACACTAATAAATTATTCATTGTTTATCTGAATGGTAGCAGTGGAAATTACCCAAGTCACATGACACCAAAATATGTTGCCTGTGGAGCGTATCTGTATCAGTACGAGACTGCAGTAACCTCAGTTCTTACCTTCTCAGAAGAAAGAATTTGACTGAGTTGCATAAGGCGGAAAGAGACTGAGGCAGGGTTTAGAGCAGGAGCGAAAGTTCATTAACAAGCTTTAGAGCAGGAACGAAAGGGAGTAAAGTACACTTCGAGGAGGCCCAAGCAGGTGACTTGAGAGATCAAGTATGCAGCTTGACCTTTTGACTTTTATACATTGGCATACTTCCTAGATCTTGCATTACTTCTCCCCACTCACCCAGCTCCTGAGATCTTATGGGGAAGCTGCTGATCACCAGTTTCAGGTATTTTCTATTTGTTAGGAAACTGCCCATCCCTGGCATCAGCTGTGACCAATTATTACTTCAGCGAGACAGTTAACAACCCCTGACCATCACCTGGTGGTCACCGGACATTCCTGGTTTGTGTGGGGTGGGGGAGCGCTTTCCGGCTCTGCTCATATCTGACTAGCTACCCACTGTAACTGAATTTTTGTTTTGCTTTGTTTTGTTTTGTTCTGAGAATCTCACTTTGCCACCCAGGCTGGAATACAGTGGTGCCATCATGGCTCACTTTAACCTCTGCCTCCTGGGCTCAAGGAGATCCTCCTACCTCAGCCTCCCAAGTAGCTGGGTCTATAGGCAGATGCCACCACACCCAGCTAATTTTCGTACTTTTTAAAATAGAGATGGGGTTTCAGCCATGTTGCTTGCCCAAGCTGTTCTTGAACTCCTGGGCTCAAGCCATCTGCCTGCCTCAGCCTTCCAAAGTGCTAGGATTGCAGACATGAGCCATTGGTCCTGGCTGTTTATCTGAAATAAAATTTAACTGGGCATTCTGTATTTTTATTTGCTAAATCTGGCAACCCTACCTACGGGAATTGAGAAGGAGCATCAAGAAGTACCACTCTACCTGTGCTGAGTAAGTGAAACTAAAGTGTCTTCGAATGAGTTCTCTTAAAACAGAAATGAAGTGGCAATTCTTGTGCAAAGGATTAGGTAATGTTCTTAGTAAAAACCTGTAGGGAAACAAGGATAGCAGGATGGGACAGTAAAAAGCTAAGCAAAGGTGTGGTTTCAACAGACGTACAGTTGCAGCCTGATCTCACAGGGTGCTCTGAAGCATGAATGGCATGAGTTATTCCACTTCAAAGCCAGCAGGGTCTGGCTTTTGTACCCGTTTAATTTCATTGACTAGGGTCACCCCTGGGGCAGGGATATGAGTAAGCTTTCAGGCATTTTCTTGCTGATAAGGAGAAAAGAGCAGCTGTGAACTATTTGCAACTCACACAGCAAATGGATGAATGCAATGGCTGGGTAAAGGGGCTCTGGGTAGGGCAACAATGGGTCTAGGAGAAAAGATTTCACCAAACTCTTTATTTTCTTGGGTAGCTGCCTGTGGGCAGGGACTATGTCTGTCTTGTTCTCTACTCTAGTGCTGAACAAGGACACATTATCCCTAAATATTTGTTGAGCAGATGAATTCAAGATAGGATGTCTATCTGTTACCTCTGTGAAGTCAGAAGCTGTGATATGCTTGTAAGGTGGAGGTTAACAACTTTGAGTTGTAAAAATCAGAATCATATTCAACACCTTTTCTTTTTTTTTTTTTTTTTTTGAGAAGGAGTTTTGCTCTTGTTGTCCAGGCTGGAGTGCAATGGTGGGATCTCAGCTCACCGCAACCTCCGCCTCCCTGCTTCAAGCCATTCTCCTGCCTCACCCTCCTGAGTAGTTGGGGTTACAGGCATGCGCCACCATGCCCAGCTAGTTTTGTATTTTTAGTAGAGATGGGGTTTCTCCATGTTATTCAGGCTGGTCTTAAACTCCCTACCTCAGGTGATTCGCCCACCTTGGCCTCCCAAAGTGCTGGAATTACAGGCGTGAGCCACCCCACCAGGTCACTTTTTTTTTTTTTTTTTTTTTTTTTTTTAGTTGAGACAGTCTCACTTTGTCTCCCAGGCCGGAGTACAGTGGTGTGATCTTGGCTCACTGCAACCTCTGCCTCCCAGGTTCAAGTGATTCTCCTGCCTCAGCCTCCCACGTAGCTGGGATTACAGGTGTGTGCCACTGTAATCACCTGGCTAATTTTTGTATTTTTAGTAGAGACGGGGTTTCGCCATGTTGGCCAGGCTGGTCTTGAACTCCTGACCTCAAGTGATCCACCTGCCTATGCCTCCCAAAGTGCTGGGATTACGGGCGTGAGCCACTGTGCCCACCCGGAATCATATTAAATGCTTGAATACAACACTAGACATTGAGAAAAAGTCTCCTAATATATTTATTATTCATAATAAAGGGAACATGTTTGTGAACATTTTCTTAAAATTTAAAAGGAAGAGCCCGAGGTTTTCAGCAATCAAGTTAATGGGCATTAACAATATGGCATCCATTATAAATTTAAAATAGGTTGGCCAGGTGTGGTAGCTCACGCCTATAATCCTAGGACTTTGGGAGACTAAGGCGGGAGGCTTGCTTGAGCTCAGGAGTTTGAGACCAGCTTGGGCAACATAGTGAGACCTCTTCTCTACTAAAAATACAAAAAATAAACTCAGTGTGGTGGCGTACACCTGTAGTCCTAGTTAGTCGGGAGGCTGAGGTAGGAGGGTTGCTTGAGCCCAGGAGGCAGAGGTGCACCTAGTCAATATCTCACCACTGCACTCTAGCCTGGGCAATAGAGCGAGACCCTGTCTCAAAAAATAAAATAAAATGGATGAAGTATCATTGATATTGCATTTTTTACACTAGCTGTCTCTCTTGGATTTTTAAAATAAAGTAAAAAATATTTATCATTTTGTGGTTTACTTATTTTTAAAAATAGACCTTTTTTTTCTCATTAAACTTTTTTAATGGGTCTCAAAATTCTGTGACAAGTTTTTGGTTAAGTTGTTTCCATTAAAAAGTACTGATTTTAAAAACTAGTAAGTTAAAATTGCCACATGCATAAAAGAAAACCAAAGTGGTCCACAAAACATTCTCCTTTCCTTCTGAAGGTTTTACGATGCATTGTTATCGTTAACCAGTCTTTTACTACTAAAATTAAATGGCCAATTGAAACAAACAGTTCTGAGACTGTTCTTCCACCACTGATTAAGAGTGGGGCGGCAGGTATTAGGGATAATATTCATTTAGCCTTCTGAGCTTTCTGGGCAGACTTGGTGACCTTGCCATCTCCAGCAGCCTTCTTGTCCACTGCTTTGATGACACCCACCACAACTATCTGCCTCATATCATGAACAGCAAAGCGACCCAAAGGTAGATAGTCTGAGAAGCTCTCAACACACATGGGCTTGCCAGGAACCATATCAACAATGGCAGCATCACCAGACCTCAAGAATTTGGGGCCATCTTCCAGTTTTTTACCAGAACGGCAATCAATATTTTCCTTCAGCTCAGCAAACTTGCATGCAATGTGAGCCGTGTGGCAATCCAATACAGGGGCATAGCCAGCACTAATTTGGCCTGGATGGTTCAGGATAATCACCTGAGCAGTGAAGCCAGCTGCTTCCATTGGTGGGTCGTTTTTGCTGTCACCAGCAACGTTGCCACGATGAACATCCTTGACAGACACATTCTTGACATTGAAGCCCACATTGTCGCCAGGAAGAGCTTCACTCAAAGCTTCATGGTGCATTTCGACAGATTTTACTTCAGTTGTAAAACTGACTGCAGCAAAGGTGACCACCATACTGGGTTTGAGAACACCAGTCACAGCCAACAGGAACAGTACCAATACCACCAATTTTGTAGACATCCTGGAGAGGCAGGCTTAAAGGGCTTGTCAGTTGGACGAGTTGGTGGTAGGATGCAGTCCAGAGCCTCAGGCAGCGTGGTTCCACTGGCATTGCCATCCTTACGGGTGACCTTCCATCCCTTGAACCAAGGCATGTTAGCACTTGGCTCCAGCATGTTGTCACCATTCCAACTAGAAATTGGCACAAATGCTACTGTGTTGGGGTTGTAGCCAATTTTCTTAATGTAAGTGCTGACTTCCTTAACAATTTCCTCATATCTCTACTGGCTGTAGGGTGGCTCAGTGGAATCCATTTTGTTAACGCCAACAATTAGTTGTTTCACACCCAGTGTGTAAGCCAGCAGAGCATGCTCTCGGGTCTGCCCATTCTTGGAGATACCAGCTTTAAATTCATCAGCAGCAACAATCAGGACAGCACAGCCAGCCTGAGATGTCCCTGTAATCATGTTTTTGATGAAGTCTCTGTGTCCTGGGGCATCAATGATAGTCACATAGTACTTGCTGGTCTCAAATTTCCACAAGGAGAGATCAATGGTGATACCACGTTCCCGCTCAGCTTTCAGTTTATCTAAAACCCAGGCATACTTGAAGGAGCCCTTTCCCATCTCAGCAGCCTCCTTCTCAAATTTTTCAATGGTTCTTTTGTCGAGGCCACCACATTTGTAGATCAGATGGCCAGTAGTGGTGGACTTGCCCGAATCTACGTGTCCAATGATGACAATGTTGATATGAGTCTTTTCCTTTCCCATTTTGGCTTTTAGGGGTAGTTTTCACGACACCTGTGTTCTGGCGGCAAACCCGTTGCAGAAAAGCAAAAATAGACCTTTTTTTGAGCAGTTTTAGGTTCATAGCAAAATTAAGAGCAAAGTACAGAGTTCTCTTATTTCCCCTGCCCCGCTTATATGCGCAGCCTTCGTCACTTAGCCCTACTTTTTCTAAAAGAAGTTAAATTTGAAACTCCCATGAAATGGACTCCATAGTTAGAGCTGACTGTAATTTATGTTTCTAAAAATTCCAGCCACTAGTCCAGTCATTTTGGGGACCCAGGAATAATTCAAATTCTGCTGATATTGTCATTAAGCGCCTTAAAGACTAATTGATGAGAAAAAAAATGTACGTAATTAAGTATAATACAAGGTAGAAAGTGATACTACCAGTAATGAGAAATATAGAACAGTTTTATGGGAAAATAGAAAATGGAGAACATATCAAGTGTAAAAGGCAATAGCCAGGCAAATTATAGACAAAATTATATAATAAGTCATCTGTTTCTTTTCCCAATGATGGGTGCCATTTATAGATCTCACTTTCTGGTGTTTTACCCTCTTTGCAGCGAGCCATCCAGAATGTGTCATTATTGTCCTCCACAACCATCTCCACAAACACTTCTAATTAAAACCTTTCTGAACCAATTTTACCCCCACAAGGCTAGATTTTCTTTGTTTTTTTTTTTTTTTTTTTTTTTTTTTTTTTTTTTTGAGATGGAGTCTGGCTCTGTCGCCCAGGCTGGAGTGCAGTGGCCGGATCTCAGCTCACTGCAAGCTCCGCCTCCCGGGTTTACGCCATTCTCCTGCCTCAGCCTCCCGAGTAGCTGGGACTACAGGCGCCCGCCACCTCGCCCGACTAGTTTTTTTGTATTTTTTAGTAGAGACGGGGTTTCACCGTGTTCACCAGGATGGTCTCGATCTCCTGACCTCGTGATCCACCCGTCTCGGCCTCCCAAAGTGCTGGGATTACAGGCTTGAGCCACCGCGCCCGGCCGATTTTCTTTGTTTTTAAAGGCAAATGGGATACCTATGAAAGTGTCAGAAGACACGGAAGTTTTGATACCTTTTCACTTTTTTGAACATTTTAAAATGCTTTCTCTTTGAGCAGCTAGAAAAATTTGTGCTAAAAATTAAATGAACAATGTAATTATGTAATGGCTTCTCTGAAGCTACGGAACAGACTAAATCCATTTGGTAAACAAGTGTCTGTTGATTTTTTAAATTTAAGCATGGATTTCTTTTCACATGTATTTTTCATTTCAGATAGGTGCTTTCTATTTAAACCTTGGAGGTGCTCCAGAGGGGCCAGCAGGCACAGGAAAAACTGAAACCACCAAGGACTTGGCTAAAGCTCTTGCTGTGCAGTGTGTGGTGTTCAACTGTTCTGATGGGCTAGATTATCTAGCAATGGGAAAGGTAGTTAAATTGCTGAATCAATAATCTAGGTCTAATTGGATAAATGGAAGCAAACTCATTTTTAAACCTATGAATGTGGTTTGAATATTATTTGGACTTGCATTTTAGGAGTGAAGACATTGTTTTTATCCTTGAAACTTGTACTGAATTTAACTTTCAATTCTGACTTAAAGTGTTAGATATTTGTTTTAAGAGATGATATCCTTTCCTGAGAAAAAATTCACTTTCCTTTTTTCTTTGTCCTTAGTTTTTTAAAGGATTGGCTTCTTCTGGTGCTTGGGCTTGCTTTGATGAATTCAATCGAATTGAGTTGGAAGTGTTGTCAGTGGTAGCTCAACAGATCCTTTGCATTCAGAGAGCCATTCAACAGAAGTTGGATGTGTTTGTTTTTGAAGGGACAGAACTTAAGCTCAATCCGAATTGCTTTGTAGCTATTACCATGAATCCTGGTTATGCAGGACGCTCTGAATTGCCGGACAATCTTAAGGTAATATCATTCATTCATTTATGTATGTATGTATGTATGTATGTATGTATGTATGTATATTTTTGAGCCAGAGTCTCGCTCTGTTGCCCAAGCTGGAGTGCAGTGGCATGATCTCGGCTCACTGCAACCTCCATCTCTCGGGTTCAAGTGATTCTCTTGCCTCAGCCTCCCGAGTAGCTGGGACTAGAGGCTCATGCCACCACGCCTGGCTAATTTTTTGTATTTTTAGTAGAGACGGGGTTTCACCGTGGTAGCCAGGATGGTCTGGATCTCCTGACCTCATGATTCACCTGCCTCAGCCTCCCAAAGTGCTGGGATTACAGACGTCAGCCACTGTACCCCAGCCAATATTTTTTAAGAGAGTAAGTTTGTGAATTAAAAAAAAACCAGCATAATCCATTCAAAATGATATTTTTTTCATAACATTGTAATTTCCCTCCCAAAACTTATTTAGACATCCAAAAAAATACTAACTGCATAAAAATATTAAAAGTACTACCAAAAAAAATTATAGTTTAGAAAAAGGTGCTGCATTTGGAGAATAAACTTGACAACACCACACCTTGAATGCTTATGCTCAGCTTAAAAACAGCTTCATTTATGTAAGTGATATATTTCATTTATTTTATACTTCAGGTTCTTTTTAGAACAGTGGCTATGATGGTTCCAAACTATGCCCTTATAGCAGAAATATCTCTCTACTCCTACGGATTTTTGAATGCAAAACCTCTGTCTGTGAAAATAGTAATGACCTATAGGCTTTGCTCAGAGCAGCTCTCATCACAATTTCATTATGACTATGGAATGCGAGCAGTAAAAGCCGTTTTAGTGGCTGCTGGCAATCTAAAACTAAAATACCCGAAAGAAAATGAAGATATACTTGTAAGTATTAGATATAAGCATTGTGAAAGTTTCAGTAGAAAGATAATTTTCTTTAGTGAGGTTAATCAGGAACTACAAATAGGCACTTGAGAGGGTGTGCTTTGTCTTTTCATATGAGGTCGAAATGGTAGTTTTTTGGGTTATGTTATTGTTATACTTCATATGAATATGAAGACTTTTTGGCT